>NC_138379.1:20558763-20595107 GCF_054177405.1 Leptonychotes weddellii
TCTGCCTTCGGCTCAGGTCATGATCTCAGGGTCCTGGGATCGAGTCCCGCATCGGGTTCCCTGCTCAGTGCAGAGCCTGCTTCTCCCTCTCCCTCTGCCACTCCCTCTGCTTGTGCTCTTCTGTCTATCTCTCTGTCAAATAAATAAATAAAATCTTTAAAAAAAATTAAATTAAATTAAAAAATAAAAGGGTTGTATTAATAAATAACACAAGTTCCGGCCAGCTCTCCCTACTGACTCCTACACCAGCATCTGTGGCTCCTAACTAGCTTCCACCGGAAGAGTAGAAACTCTGATGTGAAGCATTAGCCTCGGTAGCTGGCATGGGGGGTAGGGAGGCGGGGAGGGGGGAGAATGAGTGAGTTAGTGGGAGGCTTGCCAAGAATACTGCTGGAGTAACCAACCAGCACTATGAAAGATCAGATAAGTGAGGTAAAGATGGTCTTAGGACTTCTCCTCCTGGACTTCTTCCCCTTTTACCGCCCCCAGAAGGGTCCTAAATCAGTCCTAGGGCAAAAATAAGCAATGGTAGCAGGGTAGCATGAGGTACGCATAGAAATGCTTAGAAACAGAAGTTATGTGAGGAATGAAACAGTTCCTCAAACTCTGTCAAAGTTAGAGGCAAGAAAACTTCCTGTGACTACCTGTCATTCCTCAGTGCACTGTTCTAATAGGAGGTGGCACAGTTTCCTTCTCCCTGCTTATCCTTTAAGACTAGCACAATGTAAATCTAGTATTGACTGAGAAAATACTATGTCCCAGCACACTACTGTAATAGTCTATTGACTTAAAAACCTCAAAAGCACAGTGATGTTTGGGAAGAACAGATGCTCTGCAAGGACAAGCTCTATTTATTCTCATAATCACTCAATGTATGCCTCTGCCATTTCCCGTCACACACCAGGTGATCTGACAGATAACCAGATGAAACTCCTTCAAACTAAAGAGCAATATATAACAAAGTCCCAGGTGCTGATGCTGATGTTGAGCTATTGTTGGGGTCTCAAATCTAACAAAATACCTTGTTCATCCTTTTAAAACTTCCTTTCATAAACATAAAGCTTTCATTTAAAAAATACCAGAAAAAAAAAAATACCAGAAGATTCAGAAAAGAACTTGTTCTCTCTCTGACGGAACCTACAGTTTAGGCCTTCTTCCTGAACCTTGAAAGTAATTTCACAAGAATATATACTCTATCACTCCAAAGACCCAGAAGTACTTCTTATAAAGGCTTTTATCATTTTTTGAAAAAGCAGCAAAAAGCAAATCTCTTGGCAGAATAAGATAGGAAAAAAGTTCTTTTTTCAATATGATAATGTCAAAATGGCAGATGTTGGCACAGCCCAGAATCCAAAGTAGCCTAAAGCCTCCCAGAGTTATCCTGGTGGCAATCCAAACGTGCCACCCAAGTGTCTGTGTCATCTCCTTCTGTTTCTGTGTCCCATCAAGTCCTTTTCCCCCTTTCATCTCATCCCTAATGTTTCTTGCTTTGAAATACGTGTCAGACATAACACACTTTAGAAATCTAGCAGCAATATTTCAGAGCACAAGTAGATTATTGAGACCTGAAAGAGAGTTTCTTTGGACATTTCTGAGTCAAAACTTCAATACAGATGAAACAAAGGCTTTTTATTGTTGTTGTTGTTGTTTTTCTCCTAAAGGTTGCATTATTCTGAAGCAATGGAATTTCAATTTTCTTTTGATACCAAACAGACAAGCTTCCAACAGATCTCCCTTACAAAGCCACCAACTAGACCTACCATGTCTAATTTGAGGTCAAAGAAAAATATTTCATTCCTTGAAAAGGTGGAAACCACAGATGCTTCAATAAATTAAACACTAATCACATACTGATTGTATATCATCTGGATGAAAGTGACCGCTTTCAGAGAACTCCATTTTGAAAAAAAACGTTTTAAAAATTCAAATAGTCCATATAAAAGCCAGAGTAGACAACACCCCTTGTGCTGAGAAGTATCACCACAGTGGCAGGAGAGTTTTCACAGATCAACACAACCAACATCAGAATTCATGACCAAATCATGACAACAACCTCGAGTGTCTGTACTTCTGTACAATGGTCAATGGCAACATAAATCAAGAGCATGTTCTCAGTCAAGAAGAGATAGTGACTATGTTGCTAGAAGGAAAGAAAAATTCATGGGGGGAAATTCTGTGCAACACTGGGTAGTTGCAAAAAGCCTTCTGCAAAGAGAATAGGGGATAAGCAATCATGCTTATGACAAGGCTGGGTACTTTGAAAGTCAGGGGGTGATTTTCACATTATATTCCTAGCCTAGAGCAATGTTTCTCTGGACAATAATATTTGCTCTTGATTTGTCCAGCCAAACTACTTCACTCCACTGCTTCTTGATCAATGCTCCTTGGTATCTGGCCTCCCCTGGAACGATAGTCGTTAGGATTAAATAAGCAATTTAAAAACTAATCAATCATAAATCAGAATAAATCCAAAGAAGTTAAATTCAGCAGACAAATGTTTTGTCTAAATTCCCTTTGCAGTGCTCTGAATTCCAACTGTTTTATGTTCTTCATTTGAAAGGGCACAGGGAGGAGAGGATTACTTCAGCCTGGCCAGTAAGGAATAACTGTGCTTTCCCCAAGGCTGGATGATAATTGACTCATTATTCACAGTCATAGCTCTCAAGCTGCCAAGACACAAATGTACAACCCTGGCCCGGAAAAAACGTGTGTCAAAGCCCAAGATGAGGGACACAACAGCAATAAGTTGAAATTTTTGAAACATCCAGTTTTAGGTACTCACAGAGAGAAAAATGTGAAGAGAGAGTAAAGTAGCTGAAAGTTGATTTACGGGAAGAAAATCCAAGTGTCAGTTGAGTTATGCAATCCATTCAATCTGAAAAGTTATATTCCGGGCATCAACGATATGCAAGGCGACAAAGATGGGCAAGACCCAGTCCCTCCCCTTACAGAGTTGACAAACTAAGAAGTTAAGACCGGTATGCCAACCACCAAAAGAGAACACACCTATGGCAGACAATGGAAGGGAGTCCAAAGTAAGAGAATGGCAAAATCACAATAGGTTTGGGAGAATCACAGAAGGCTTCACATAGGCATGGAGCATCTGAGCTGGGCTTTGGAAGGCAGTGACAGTTTCAACAGGTGAGCACTGCTGAGGTTATCCCACAGAGGAAAAACGGCATGAGCAAAGCCCCTGAGGAAGAGTCACAGAGTATTCCAGGAAGATGGGAGCACACGTTCAGTGACATGTGGAAGGGCTTATATTTGGAGGACCTGACAAAAACTCTCTAGTTTACCTAGGCCCTTGGGAGTCACAATTAGAGCTGCGCTCTAAGGAGAGGAAATGGGTAGAATGGAGCAGAGTAGACTAGACTCTGGAGCTAGCCGTAGAAAGTAGAGGTAGTAATCAGGTAGGAACTAAAGGAACCCTCAGCAAAGGATTTAAGAAAGGAAAAAAGAGCTCACAAAGGGAGTTCTTTTTTTGTCTCTAAAACAGAAATGAAGACACTATCTCCAAGTGGTTATATTTCCTCCCTCTAGATAACTCAGAATATTCACCTTATTTTCCCACTGCGATCTGTACTATTCTTTTAATTTAATTTGGCATGCCCTGTTTCTTTTTTTTTTTTTTTTTACCAATCTCTGTGAAGATGGAAGTAGATAATACAGCACGCTTGCCACCTGTGAAATGGATTACACTTTGGTGCAGAGAGGCTACACATGTCACCCCGTAAGATAAGCTCACCTTCCCAACGGATTTAGCCAAGGCCACAGAAGGGGGGTGGCCCACAGTAGCAGCAGATAGAGCACATTTGAGCACAGCTTTCCTTAGCTCCCAGGACCGTTAACAGGGTGACACCTGCTGCCGACACTGTCTACACAAGGTGGGATCTTGTTGCATCCAAGAAGTTCCTTTCTTTTTGTATCACAATCCTTACCTACTTAAAACTTTCAAGTCTATGCACATACAATTTATTTTCTTAGTAGGAAATATTAAGAGAGACAAACAGGACTCTCCTCATTCTTGAACCACATCCAGAGTCACAAGGCTGTATTGTATACTCATCCAGTGAAGAACATATAATAAAAATCTAAGTATCCATGAATAGTAGCTCCATTTCTCCATTACTGAGGTATAATTTACAAAATTCACTTATTTTAAATGCACAATTCAATGATTTTTAGTCAACACAGAGTTGTGCAACCATCACCACAATTAAATTTTTAGGTCCTTTCCATCACCCCAAAAAGGTCTCTGGTGCTCATTTGTAGTCACTCCCTGTTCCTACGTCTAACTGCAGGCAAACCACACCACTAATCTATTTTTTGTGGCTATAGATCTGCCTTTTCTGGACATTCCATATAAATGTAATCATACAATATGTGGTCTTTGTGCCTGACATCTTCACTTAGCGTAACATCTTTGAGCTTCATCAGTACTTCGGCTCCTTTTTATCCACTGCCTGGATAGCTCCCATTTTGTTTTTTCCATTCACCAGTGAATGGACATTTGGGTGGTTTCCACATCTTGTACCCCCTTGATTCTGATGTTGAGTTTGACCCAAGGACCACCATTGCTAACCCAATTCCATGCGGTGCCACAACAGGATGAAACCAAAGCAAAAGACAAGGACAGAGTTCTAGCTTCCCTCCACACCCAGACAATGGGAAGAATGCACATACTCACCGAGGCTAAAACTCTCTGATCATCTTATCTCCTCACATGGTCACAGCCTTAGCATGAGGCCACTCTATTATGTGGTCCTGTTTTCTTCAAATTTATCTGAAATCACCTAAAACTACCTCTCTTGTTGTTCATTGCCTACCTCTTCTCACTAAAATGTAAGCCTAAAGAAAGCAGGGACCTCTCTGTCAGGAAATTACTCACAGTTCCTGAAAGGGAAAATATTCACTCTCCACTCCAAAGGGCATGTAACATTTAAGACTGAACATAGAGTGATGCTCAACCCTTCAACCAGTGAGTTCACCGCATGCTGAGCTGGAAGACTCAAGGAGGAGTTAAGAAAGTTATAAGACATGGCCTCTGCCTGTGAGAAACATATAACTCATTCCCTTAAAACTTTTACTCACTCAAAGGCACAACATTTTGCATATCTTTAAGCTAGCATTTCCATGTCTAAGAATTTATCCAAAAGAAATAATTAAGTATGTGGGCAAAGATTTCACTACAAAGTCAAAAATGTTTATCTATTCCCTTGAAAACTTTTACTGAATCAAGGCCTTAAATTTTTGCATATCTTTGAATTTCCATGTGTAAAAATGTATCCAAAGACCATAAATAAGAAGGGTACAAAGATGTAGCTACTGAAAAAATAAATAAATAAGGCCAAAGGCATTACGAGGACCTACGAGGCTATCCACAGCCACGCCTCATCTGCCCCACCACCTCCATACCTCTGACCTCAGCTCCCCCTCTCCCCCTTGCTCCTGCCACTTCGGCCACACTGACCTCCTCACTGCTCCTCAACCAGACCCAGCTGCTGTCACCAGGCCTCCACACTGGTTATTCCCTTGGCCTCAAATACCTTTCCTTTAAGAATCCACAGGCTTTCCTCCATCAGCTCCTTCCCATCTTCATTCACATTTTACCTTCCCAAAGAGGCCTGACAGCATCACTCTACATAAAAATGCAACCCTATATCCCCCACCAGCACTCATGATCCCCATATCCTGCTCTGTGTATTTTTTTTCTTTAACAGAGCAGTTACTATCTTCTAACACAAATATTTTTCTTATATATTATATTATATATTATGTTTACTGTTTGTTGCGCTCTCCCCCTTCTAGGATGCAAATTCCCTGAAAGTAATGACCTTTGTCTCTTTCGGTCACTTATGTGAGCACTACTTGGCATACAGTAGGTGTTCAATAAACATTTATTGAATGAATGAGGATGTGCAATGTAACATCATTTATAATAGCCAAAAATTGGAAATAATTAAATGCCCAGCAAAAAACAGAATGGTTAAATTATAGCACATCCACACAACTGAATACCATGCAGTCTTTAACAATTTTGTTAAATAATCATATTTATTAACTGAGAAGTTCATAATACATTATGTGAAAAAGCAAGTTACAAAAAGTATTATAGTATGATATCACTTTTATAAAATAATTATAATAAATTTGCTGAATATATACATGAATGAAAATATTAGGTTGAGACCTTACTATAATTTAGGTACTGTTAACATAAATAAACATAAATATGTATTTGTGGGTTTTGTATATATAATTATTTAATCCTAATAACACATCTGTGAGGTAGAGGTTATTATATCCATTTTACAGATGAAAATACTGAAACTCAGAGATTTTAAAAACTTACCCAAGACCACCTCGTTAGGAAGCAGCAGAGCTCAGATTCAAATCCTGGTTGTCTCTAAGTCCTATGTTCGTAGCTAATAATTGTATCTATACACAAACTAATAAAACAGAACAATTCAGCAAGGAGGTCTACACCCATGGTTCATCTCTAAGACACAGGATTACAGTTTTATTAATTAGTTAACTGGATGTAGCTCCAGCTGTACGAAACAGACACCTGAAGTGAGCATGGCTTAAATGGGATGGGAGTTTATTTCTCTCTCATGCACTAATAGAGATACAGATGATCCATAACAATATGGTTATTCTGCTTCACAGAATCATTCTAGATCCCAGGCTCCTTCTTCCTTTCTGCTCTGCCATCCCTAGGGCACCACCCTTCTCTCAAACCTGGTCCACGATGGTGCACGACATACTCTTGCCCCAGGCAAGAGGATAAAAAAAGAGAGGAAAGTGTGTACCTCTGTTCCCTTCTGTCATTAGTGAAGGCATGATTTAAGCTATTATATCAAGGAGGCACCAAAATAGAGCAGCTCAAACAAGAATTTTATTTCTCTCTCATGTAACAGTTTAGGGCAAGTGGGCAGGCTCTGTTCCATGAGATGGTCCAGGGATCCAGGCTGGCAGGATGCTCTGCCATCCTCGGCACATGGCTTCCATCTCTGTGTCTAAGAACCACTCTGACAATTGCCTATTTCCAGCCGGGGAAAAAGGATTAAAAGAGTCTGGGACATGTTTCTTAAAGGTATCACCCAGAAGTTACACATATCAGTTCCCCTCACTTATTGGCACAAACTTAGGAAACCAGCTATACCCAGCTGCAAGGAGGCTGGGAAATGTCATCTTTATTCCAAGGGACCATGGAGCAGCTAAAAATGTTACCGCTATAGAAAGAGTATATTTTTCGTTTTCCTGTCTGTGTGTGAGTGTGTGTGTGTTCATGCCTCTGTATTTTCTAACTTTACTATGTGAACAAAAAAATAAACTTATCTATAGAGGCAAAAAGCATTTTATCTAACCAAGTCTCTTCTAAACTTTAATCTAGGGAGAATACCTATAGGTATCTCCTTCCTTCTTAAAAAGTCGTTCCTAGAAATACTAAGGAAAAAATACATATGCATACCTAATATTTCACATTTACATTTTTTATATTATAGACTCAAGATTCTTTTAATATTCAACTTTGATGTCCCTCTTTTAAATCCTAGTTACCTAATCATAAAATTTTACACTTGAATAAGTCTCTAAAAGTATCTTCATATATAAAATATACAGCAAAAAAGGTACCAAAGGCACCAAAATTATTGGAGGCGCATTTCCTAGAAGTACAAATGACAAGATGCCTCTATGCCCATGTGGTCTCCCAAGACTCTTGCCTGTGCACTTGCCAATCACGAAATGCTCATAAAGAACACAGTTCTTCTGGCAATAACACAAGGAGCCACATTTCCCTGTGATGGAGTTAACTCTGGCCTGTACATACATGCTCTATAATCCTTCAGACTTGGGACAGAATGTATGCTGAACCAAAGCCCACCCTAAAATTCTGCAAGCAAGCATACCCTAGCCACTGTGTCAGAGATCAGCAAGATCACAGTAAAATTATTCCTGTAACCCATTATTCTTTTTTACTGTCAAAGTGCCTTTTAAATAATATAAAATGGTGACATTAAACAAAAAAATTATGGTTAAAGAAAAATAATGGTTCTTACCCTCTGGGCAGGGGGTATAGACAATTTCATGAAAGCTGTGGACCTTATTCCTAGGAAAATGCAATATATACAAAAGCAGAGAATTTTATGGAATACACACATCTCCCCATTTAGGGCATATGCCCTCCTCATTTAGGGCATATTTCTGAAAGTTGGTCCAGGCATCAAGGCTCCTGGTCCATACACTAGCACTGCTGAACCAAAATCTGGGGACTGATTCCCCAAGAATTCACATTTTAATAAGCACCTCCCAGGTGATACTTAAGGTAAGACTCCCAAGTGAAGATTCCTTGGAGTAGAACGTAAAAATTGAGACTTAAAAAGAGAGGGAGGTACAGGCTTCTCGTTATGGAATGAATAAGTCACAGGGATGAAAGGTACAGCTCGGGGAATAGAGTCAGTGGAATTTTAATAGTGTTGTATGATGACAGATGGTAGCTACACATGTGGTGAGCACACTACAATGTACAGAGTTGTTGAATCATTATGTTGTATACCTGAAACTAATGTAACACTGTGTGTCAATTATACTTCAATTAAAAAAAAAAGATGTAGTATCTGATATCTTTGTCAAAGTATATAAATACCTTTGCTTAAAGGTTCTGTGTAAACATACTATTTAATCTCTCCACCAGAGGCCAGTGTAGCATTATTCCCTGAACTGTGTAGTCTTTAGACACTAGACAATAGACACTACACAATATATACCACACAGAGCTGCTTTTGACTCCATCAAGGGACAGGATGTGGACAGCTAACACTATAAACAATATTTTATCTTTCTTATATTGTAGATTCAGGATTTCTTTAATATTTAACCTTGATGTTTCTCTTTTAAATCATAATTAGTCCCCATAAATAAAACTACACTGGAGTACATCTTTAAAACCTACAAAGTACCTTCATGTATATTTCATCGGATTCACATAACAACCATATGAGACACACTGAGCAGGCAGAATTACCCCTGATTTACAGATTCAGAGAGATTAAGTGGAAGACCTGCAGTGTCAAAGAATTAATAAATGCCTGGACCAGGTCTTCTGAATCCTAAACTTGAATAGAACCCTTTCCATTACACTGGCCCTGCTCACGACAAAGTGAGAAATATAAGGGCAGTACACTAAACTCTTCATAAAACTAAATCCCATCAACCTAAAAAATTTTCCTTCACCCTGAGATCAGTCATGCCCTCCTTCTGCCTGCCTACACAACGATGCATCGACTTAAGACAACCTCTTTTATTCACACAGGTTGGAGAAAGTCAGGGAAAGTGATTTTTTTTTCCTATCCCTTTACAAATAAATGCTTTTTAGGAGTTTTCAAACTTTATGAGGTGGAATAACATCTTCTGCACAGATCTGTAATAATCCGGGACTCATTCATTGGCACAAAGCATTAGAGCAATGCAAGAGCACACTTAAATTGTACATGTCTTTCACATTCCCTCATTTTTTTTTTTTTCAGGGCACTTCAGGGCATCCCTCATAAAAAAATTAAAAAAAAAAAAAGGGCTTGAAGTCAAAAAAGGAGAAAAAGCAGTCTGAAAAATCCACTGTTCTAATCATTCTGATTGCTCTTTTCTAAACTCATATAGAGGGTTTATTCTAATCTAAAACTGAGTCCCCCAGACCAAAGGCAATATTCTGCATATTGCTACATCAGCACTCTGTAAAGAGTAGTTAGTATTAGCTTACTGATTGACCTCTAACTATACAGTCTGTTTGATTGCTCATGGGCCTTCACACATCTAGAGCATGTGAAACACAGAGCACACCGAAATAAGTAAGAATGACATATCAGACGAGGGACTCTGTCTCATTCATCTTATATCCAGATTTTAGCTCAATGCGTAAAATATAGCAGGAACACAGTCAATACTGAAATGATCTCAACATTTGCAAGAAGAACTGCATTGACACTTTAATTGGGGACTAAGCCTAATACCCAGAAATTAGATGACTGGCTGTAAGTCACACAAAGCATAATTGATGGAGAAGAGGAGGAAAATGTGGCACTTGATCCACAAACCCTTTTTTCTAATCAGCAATCCACACACTATAAAACCTAAGGCAGGGGCGCCTGGGTGGCTCAGTCGTTAAGCGTCTGCCTTCGGCTCAGGTCATGATCCCAGGGTCCTGGGATCGAGCCCCGCATCGGGCTCCCGGCTCGGCGGGAAGCCTGCTTCTCCCTCTCCCACTCCCCCTGCTTGTGTTCCCTCTCTCACTGTCTCTCTCTCTCTGTCAAATAAATAAATAAAATCTTTAAAAAAAAAAAAACAAACCTAAGCCAAAGGCAGGCTAAGCCCAAAAAAACACATGAAAATGGTATGATTCTTCTCTGTGCTAAAGAAGCAGTGGGCTTCAAGGAGAATGAGCTAACTGGTGCCACTTAAATCTATCTCATCTGGAGGGAATCCAAGTAGGAGGGGGAAAAAAAAGACACTAACAATCTCAAACTAGACAGACTGTGGTTTGATTTTCATACAAAGAAGATACGAGTTTGATTGCGATAAAGTTTCCTGTTCATATTCCTTTGGGTTTAGCTGACCATTTCAAAGAAAATATTATTGTTCTATGGCTGAAAGATTCCAGATTTGAAAGCCATGCAGATTTGAATACAGACCCATTCAACTGAATCAAAGGACGCAGTCTTAAGACCGCCTCAGTTTCAAGCTACGTAATTTACTCTTTCTCTTCAAGTACAACAGTACATTTAACAATGACTAGTAAAATAACGTCTCAAGTTAAAGACAAATGCATACAAAACAACTGTGCACTCACTCAATATTGTTTTCATCAGCCACTTAAAGGTGACTGTGACCATCTTAATAGTTTATTTGGCCACTAGCAGTTTTCTGCTTACATTTCGTAAAGGTTCCATTTGCCTAAGAAAATTCACCTCTCTCATTTATATCCACACACAAAATATATATAACATATACATGTTCAAAACATATAAAGAGATTCGAAGAAAATTATTTATTTGTACACCAACCAAATTAAAAAGCTCATAATATTTTATTTCACTGAGAAATAAATTTATTGCAACAAAATACTATGCATCAAAAACACTGCCAAAAATAAATTTAATGGTTATAATTCAAAATGTTGTAAATACATAAACACATTTTTTCTCCTTTATCCAATTACACCTGAACTACAGCAGGCACAGAAAACAAACGATTATCTATGGACCAAATATTCATGGGTAGAATATGAATCGTAACAACCGCAGTTGAACATTTACGCTAATACATCTAAAACAAAATAGCTTAATCAGCTCAAAATGCATCATAATTTGAGGGAGGAAATTTCCTTCCACCACTGAACCAGCAGATTTCTGTGTCTCTTAATTTGTCAATTTGTTCCCTAAATGTAGTGATTTAGTGATGACAAAAGGAATAGAGAAACAAATGAAAATTGCTTAATTACAATTTACAGATGTTCCCCCAAAGAGAAAAAATAGGGTACTGCTGCTGGGGCTGTTTCTTCCACTGGGCTCCGCTAGATATGATTTCACTTCGTTCAACACTTTTTCCTCCTTCAGCCTTCTAGGTGATATTTGGTACTGTGTTTTGACAAAGAAGTCACATACATATGGCTACTGCTATAAAACCAATATAAATCAATATAAAACCATGAAATTTTTTTTTTTACTCTTTCCAGCAATTAAAAAAAAAAAAAGAGTCAATGAAAAGCCTTGACAGGGCTTCCTTATTCTCGCCCTTGGGATGCCAGACTAATTAATGGGGTTTTTTAATTGCCTGGTTGCTTTCATTAGCAAGTCCTCCTAGGATGCCTCTTACAACTTTCTCTTGAGATTAATATCCCAATGGCCTATGTCTTAAGTCCAAGGAAGGTTACTGCTATTTGTTAGGCTGTTTTCCACCTTGCACTTCACTGTTAAAACTTACATTTGCAAACGTGCCTCCCAAGCTGCCTTTTTTTTTCTCAGTGTGGCTAACGGAAAAAAAAAAAAAAAAAGGAGTAACAGAAAGACACTGCAAATGGCCTGTGAACTAAAAACACCACTCATTATTCAGCAGGGAATTGAAGTGCCTGATAACAAGTGTGTCGATAATGGGGCCTGAGTGCCACCTGGAAGCAGAAAGCCGGGCCGTTCGTTTCCAGCTTCCTCTGGCAGGCAATCTGCCAGTTGCAAGGGTATCAAAACAATGTTAAGCCCACCGGTCTCCGTCTAATAGTCTACTGAAAACAACCGCAAAAAGCTACACAGCAAGGATTATTTTTTGTTGTGGTGTTTTCTTTTATGAGAGAAAGCTGTTTTTATGCTCCACTGAAATCCTTTCCTGCTCTGAGATTGGTGAGAGGGCTAGCTGCTTTCGCTATTTTTTTCTCTGCGGTATTTTTCTACAGCAGATCTTAAATGTATCCTTCAGATTGGGAAAAGTCTCTCTGTACCCCTACGGAAGTTTAAAGATGTGCTTTTCAAACGTTCCAATTCAAAACAGCTTTGGGGACCAAAATGATATATCAACTTCGGAAGTGTGTTGTTCTATGCGCTGTCACCACTTTCATTTTTAATTACATTTTCTAGAAGTTGTCAAGTATGAGTTAGTGATATTCGTTTGGCTGAACTGACGACTCAAAACCTATCAGTCTGGAAGTGTAAAGCAAATCCCAGCCCAGTATTCTAAGCTCTTGACAGAACAGGCGCTCAATAAGGAAGGAAACAGAAGCCTCCAGAAACGAGAACTGTGTACCTTTGAACAAGTCCCTCGGCCTCTGTGGGCCTCGGCCTCTCCCAGGCAAGACACCTGCAAATCGTCTTTGACTCTTTCTTCTCCCTCATCCTCTGTCACTCACCGGTTGCCAAGTGCCATCAGGGTCTCATTAGCCTTCCCTGCTTTCTGTGTCCCCCTCCCCGGCCCTGGGCCATACCCCTAAAGAGGTATTTCTGTTCAGGGTCCTTGCTGGGCTCCCTGACTTGCTGTTTCTCCCCTCCTTTGCCTCTGCCTTTCAAAAACGTGTTTCTCTGTGTGGGGGACTGCATTATCAGAATTGTAGTCTAAACCAGCAGTTCTCAAAACTAGTGGTACAGCCAAATTATTAGTTAAGAGTCTTATGAATGTAAAAATTCCTAGACCCCTCACTATAGAGCCTCTCATTTAATAAGCCCAGGATAGTGTCTGGAAATCTTTAGTCTTATACAAGTTTGACATTATAGACATTTTTCTGATATTCTGCCAAGCTTAAGAACTACTGGTCTATAGCAGTGCTGCCCAGTAGAAATATAACATAAGCCACAGATGTGGTTTTAAATTTTCAAGCAACCACATTTTAAAAATTTTAGAAAGTGAAGTTAATTTTAAAAATGTATTTTCCTTAAGCCAATTTTCCAAAATATTGTCATTTCAGATGTAGTTAAAAATAAAACTATTATTGAGATATTTTACATTTTGTTCTCATACTAAGTCTTCAAAACCCTGTGCATATTTTGCACTCATAGCTTATCTCAATTCAGATGTGAATTTTTCATCAGAAATACTTGATCTGTATCCCCTCTTCCATGAGGAATTTGTTCCAAGACCTTCAGTGGATGCCTGAAACTGCAGACAGAACCAAACCCTATCTATACTGGTTTTTTTCAGTACACACATACCTATGATAAAGTTTGATTTATAAATTAGGTATAGTAAGAGATTAACAACAATAATAGCAAAGTAGGATAATTATAACAACATACTATAATAAAAGTTATGTGAATGTGGTCTCTCTAAAATATCTTATTATACCGTATTCAGCCTTTTTCTTCTTGTGATGATGTGAGATGATAAAATGCCTATTGGAAGAGATGGAGTGATGCGAATGAGGCAGGAATTGTGACTTAGCATTGGGCTACTATGACCTTCTGATGATAATTCAGAAGGAAGACCATCTGCTTCCAAATCCTGGTTGACCACAGGTAACTGAAACCACGGAAAGTGAAGCCACGAATGGTGGGGGTTGGGGGGGGGGACTACTCTGTATTTCATGAAATTTACATTTGAAAAAATTGACTCACATACCCAGGTTGTCCCAAACACATTTAAAAGTTTTCCAATAACTGAACTGAGTAGCAATATTTTTATTTAAGCTTAAACTAATTAAAATTAAGTGAAATTTAAAACTCAGTGGGCTGCACTAGCCACAAGTCAAGTACTCAACTGCCTGCCACATGGGCTAATGGCTCCAAACTGGACAATGTGGACCTAATGATCACATCATATGGTAACTGTACATTCCTGAAATTAGCAATGGTGATAGAGCGTTGGTGTAGTTCCTTAAAGAACTAAATGTGAATGAGGTAAAAAATATGGATTAAGCTCTCTTATGATTACCTAAGATTACTAAAATCTAAGAAAAACTGAAACCTATTCAGAGGTTTTGAAACTCTAAGAATTTGGAACAATCTCCACCACCAGTTTATAAAGCCACAGGCATTGGCTATTTGTCCTGAATGTTCCACCTCAGGGGGAATTTAATTCTTATATTAACAAGTATGAAGGGAGAGGGAGGTTGAGTTGATGGGGTTTTTCTCAAAGACATGTTGAAAGAATAATAAAACACTAAAAGCACAAAGTATTGCAAGTGAAATGAGAATAGCATAAAGAGAACTAGAAACGAACTCACACATCAAAATCAGAAACTAAAATCTTTGATCTAGACATAAGAAAACAGGTTAAAGTAGATAAATATAGCAGTGCATAGAAAGCTGTTATGTGGTAATATTAAAACCAGTAGAATCACTTGGGAACTGGATCCTATGTGTTTTAAGATTAAAAGGAAAGACTGAAAAACAAAGACTTATTTAACAGTTAATCATAAAATCACAATAGATTCTTTTTTTTTTATAAAGATTTTATTTATTTATTTGACAGAGAGAGACACAGCGAGAGAGGGAACACAAGCAGGGGGAGTGGGAGAGGGCCAAGCAGGCTCCCCGCTGAGCAGGGAGTTGTCCCAAACATATTTAGGATCATGACTCGAGCCGAATGCAGACACTCAATGACTGAGCCACCCAAGCACCCCTGGTAGATTCATTTCAATTTCCAAACTATTTTAAGTTAAACAGTTGGTAAAGTGGGTAACTTTAATGAAAATTAATCATGTAGCCTGAAGAACAAAATCAGAATAACAGTGCGTGGGGGGAGGGGGGGAGAGAGAGAGAGATTGAGAATTGCGTGTAACTACTGTAACCACCCCCTAGGGTTTCTACTATATGTAACAAAATGGACTTGAAAAGATTGAATGTCCATTTCTAAGTCACTGGCTTCTTAAATATATAATTTCTGTGTGACCACAATATGAGTAGTAACTAACGCTCTAAAAAATGGGAGCAGATGGCTTCCAAATCAGATCATGTGGTAATCCTGGTGTGGAAGGAAATTAGAAATAACTCTCACCCTTACTAAAACAAGGCTACATCTCCACCTCCACCATATATTATTTTAAAGAATGTATATATTAGTACTAAAACAAATGGAAACATGATCCAAAGGACAAACAACAACGGAGGCATTTTTAACATCTTTCAATTTGGCTCTGATCTGTCAAAACTTCCTGCACTCTATTTTATTTATGTCTTAGGACCCAAGGCAAGTTTTGGTTCAGTGGTTACCACAGACTCACCACAGACATCTTCTCCAATGGGTAGATTTTATTGCCCTCCCCAACCAAGTAGGGGCTGTATGGCCCTCCTATGAGCTCTCACAGAACTGTGCTTTCCTCCATTATGGTACTTATCATACACTAGTGTAAGTTTTTGTTTATTTCTTTATCTTTCCTCCTGGAATATGAGCTTGAAAACACAAACTATATCTTATTTTTGGATCCTCATCACCTAAAACAGTACACAGACCACGGGAGACACAGAATTAATGAATGAATAAATGAATAAATGCATTAACAGAAAATCAAATACGTTTTCACATCTGTGTTTTTATAACTTAAGCAAACGACAGAAATATGTCAGACAAGGAGAGAAAAACACATTTTTCCTCTAGATGGATAGTTTAGAAAGACCTGTAAATTAATCACCTTCACAAAGAAACTGAGATGCCAAAGACTGAAACTTAGCCTCTTATCTTTACCCACAATAATATCAATAATATAATAACATCGTCACCAAATAATGAATAAAACCAAAATCTGCACACTGATTTTCTAATACAAATCTCACGACTTGATCTTACTCTCTTGAACTGATGACACTACTGAGAATTCAATTATAACTGTCTGTTTAACACAAATAATTAATGCGTCTCTTTAAACATTTTGATAGAACACTGTATTTATTATCAAGTATGTATTTATTATCAAGTAAGTACCATGATTAAAAAAACCAGAGTTGCTTTAAAAAAAAAAAAACAGCAACAATTGATCAACATCAATGTACTGGAGCGAGAATTTTGCTACAATATTTACAGTTTCCAATGATTTTCTAACAGTCTGTAGCAGTGATGTGAATTTCTTTCAATCAGGCTGTAGTTTAATTTTTTCCAGGGAAATATTTTTAATAGGAGTACTGACCCTTTTAACACTCTTGGAAAGAAAATGAATCCTATAAGCATCCTAGCATGTAACTATTATAAAAATAAATAAAACAATCAATCAGGGGAAATTGTAATAGACTTGAGAAACCAAACTCTCTCAAGAAATGTACATGAGCGTGTGTGATGATAACCACTTTCACAGAGAGAAGATTCTATGCATCAGCAAAACAACTGAGCCCACCAAGACAAATGAAGGGCTGGAAAGAAGGGGAAAATTTTGAAGAAACAGCCTTCATGTCTTCCGTAAAACAGAACTAACCACATTCACTTAGATCAGTTCTGGGGGCTATCACTCAATGCCTAGGCTGTCCCTAAGTGCTGTTTGGTTTTTCAGAAAGTACTTAAATGTTTCGGGAGGGGGAGGAGGGACCCAAGGATGCTGACTGATTTAAGACACATTTTTTGCACTCACAATTCTTTGTGCTTTAAGAGGAATTTTTTCAGGTCATTAGTTTATAATGTGAACTGGTGCCTAGGGATATTTTGAAAGGAGAAAAAAAAAGTGTGCTTGGGATGCAGTTTATGTGACTTGCGTCATCATTTCAGCTCAGTTTGGGGCTCAACACAGAACTTGCAATGAAGTCACCACATCTGCAACAGTTTCTTTCTCAGCATGCAGTGACCTTACAGAAATGTGAAAACAGAATATCCCCCTTACCCTCAAAAAAGCCCATCAGAACCTCTTTAAAATATCCAAGTGCCTGCAAGAAGTTCTTACTTTTTCAGATATGAAAATAAACTCAGCTTTACAAGTAATTTCCAAAATAATCTGGATTATCAAAATGCCAGAATGTATTAATCCTGCTAGTTTTAGCCTTATTTCCAACACCCACCCCCAACCATTCACACTGTTCTGTTAGGTACAGAGAGCCTGGAACAAAATCATTAGGCTCAGAGAAGGCAAACATCTTCCCAAACCCAAGTTCATAGACCAAAAGACGATTTGGTCATTAATCAAGATTAATTTGATCCACATATCCTGTCAAAACAGATCATTCAGAGCCCCAAAGTAAACTATTTCCATTTTAATGGAAATATTAAATATTTTTCCATTAAGTGTAAACAAAAACACTGGGTGGCTCAGACGGTTAAGCGTCTGCCTTCGGCTCAGGTCATGATCCTGGGATCCTGGGATCGAGCCCCGCATCAGGCTCCCTGCTCAGCTAGGAGTCTGCTTCTCCCTCTCCCTCTGCCTCTGCTTGCCACTTCCCCCTGCTTGTACTCTCTCAGTCAAATAAAAAATAAAAAATCTTAAAAAAAAAAAGTGTAAACAAAAACAGTCCACAGTGTAAACAAAACAAATATCGATATTCCAACTATCTTCCTTTTCTTCATTGTAAATACCCTTCTTACACATTTGTTAAGGACACATGAGTCATGACTTAAAATCATGAAGTCAAGTATCTTGACAAGTGTCATCACCCCAGGAGATTATGAAACTCCCTGTTCTCAACTGGGTACACATTAGAACCACCAGAGGAATTTTTACAAAATATGGATTCCTGGGCCCCAGCTAAGATTCAGAATCACCATGCTCTAAAATACCCTCCAGTGAGTCCAAAGTGCAGTAAGGTGGAGAACCAACTGCCTCACAAATGTGGACCAATGACCCACAAAGGACCAAATTGAGAGCAAGCCAGTGGCAGGCCGTCTGAAGCAGAACCCAGAACAAAGATTACAAACTCAAATGCCTACAGGAGCCACTTGGGTGAATGAAGCAGGCAAAGTAGATACACACATTTTTAAAATGTGTGAGTGCCAGAGGGTGTGACAAACAGGGGGCTCACAGGGCAAGGGCCCCCGAGCTCTAGCTGCTATTGCCATCAGGGAAATAAGAGGTAACAGGTCTTCTCTCTTAATCAGAAAAAAAAAAAAAAAAAAAGTCATTATTTTTATGTAAAATTTCCCAACTTTAAATGTTGGCTCAATTGAGGGCGCCTGGGTGGCTCAGTCGGTTAAGCGACGGCCTTCGGCTCAGGTCATGATCCTGGAGTCCCGGGATCGAGTCCCGCATCGGGCTCCCTGCTCGGCGGGGAGTCTGCTTCTCCCTCTGACCCTACCCCCTCTTGCGCTCTCTCTCTCACTCTCTCTCTCTAATAAATAAATTTAAAAAAAAATCTTTAAAAAAATAAAATAAAAAATAAAAATAAAATGTTGGCTCAACTGAAAAAACACAAGACACATAATGAAACACACAACGTGGGCCTGGCCTTTAGGCTTTAGTTTATCGCTTCCCATCTAAAGGGTTGTTTCCATTCTACAGAAACTCTGGCATCACTGTCATAACAGTGACAGCAACACAATGCCTAGCATTCATTAAGTACTTATGTGTTAGCCACCATGCTCAGAGTTTGACTTGGATTACCTCAATCAACCTTCATCAACCTTTAAGGTACTATTATTACCCCCCTTTACTCAAACCCCCCGCCCAAGGTCACCTACCCCAAAAGTGGCAATGCCACAGCACCCAAATGGATGCAGTGTAACTCCATAGCCTATACTATGCTACATTTCTTAAAAGTTTTAAATATGCTTTAAAAAACCTCCACTCCTTGCAGTTACAGTTCTTCAAAAATAAAGGAATTACACAAAATGATTTCTCAGGTCCCTTTTAATTCTCAAATGCAATGGCTCTGACTCCATAATGCAACTCTTGGTTGTATAAAAATGTCGTATTTACATGCGTCAGTCTCCAACACCTGATCAGCTATCAAAAGAAAGAAATGAATGGATGCTTATTGCACAGTCTTCTTGAAAAGGCAGCAAAGACATAAAATTGTAAGAAAATTCTTTATCTCTACTGCTGTAGAAAGTTTACTTCTCCATTTTACCTTTTGAAAGATGAGTAAAAGTGCTCAGAAATTCTTCGTATGTTTGTTCATGGCAATTAACAAACTTATCCAAGACGTCTTCAATTAATTGATCTTCATCCATGATCTCCAATTCTGATATTTGGGCAGGCATTCCTATTCACGAGGCCACTTTATCTAAGAGACAAAGAAAAACATGAGCTAGGGAGAGTTGTGCAATGCCAGCCTCCTTGAAAATGCTGTAGAAATCTGCAGAAATTCCAAGTCTTTCAAGGTGAGATGGACTTCAAAGGGTATTGTCAACCACCCATCCAATGACAATGATAATAGCTAATATTTTTTTTTTAAGATTTTATTTATTTATTTGACAGAGGGAGACACAGTGAGAGGGGGAACACAAGCAGGGGGAGTGGGAGAGGGAGAAGCAGGCTTCCCGCAGAGCAGGGAGCCGGATGCGGGGCTCCATCCCAGGACCCTGGGATCAGGACCTGAACCGAAGGCGGTCGCTTAACGACTGAGCCACCCAGGCATCCCGATAATAGCTAATATTTATTAGCTACTTATTTAGCACTTACTATGTATCAAGGGCTGTTCTGAGCATGCCAATGTTAACTTCATAACAATCTGAGCTCAGGTCACAGAGCCAGTTGGTACAAGTAGCAGGTTCTAGAGCCGGATCCTTAGAACCCATGCCCTTAAGCACTTCACTATGTTTTTCACTCTATCCATTGCATGACACTCTGCCCCCACCGTGTACTATTGTACTATTGCTGCCAAACAATTGACTTGTCTGTGCTTCAACACATACAGGGACTAGGAGCTCCGAACATTCCAAAGAAACCTTTGGACAGCTCTATCTAAGACCTCTTTTAAATATCTCTCCCTGCACACTTCCCCAACTGGTCCCTGAGCCCCTGAGATCATACTGAAGCATTTCAATCCTTCTTATACAGGACATCTTTCCAAATATTTGAACAAGCCTATGCTGTCCCTTCCCAATTTTATTTCACTCACTTAAATTTATTTTTCAAAACCCAGCTCAGAATTCAGTTTCTCTCTGAAGGCTTTAGCCTTCCATCTCCCATCACCCCAGGGAGCTAATCGTAATTTCTCTGTGCTGCCCTTGTACTGTGGTTACTGTCCCACCTATCAGATTGTACTGGAAATAGCTGTGTACACTTCTGTGTCCTAGTAGACACAAAGCCCATGAAAGGCAGGGCCCCTGTCTTTTCATCTTTGTATCCCAAATGTTTAACAGCTTAGGATGTGCCATACAGCTGGCAGCCAATCATATGAAGCTGAAATTGCTCATTTGAGCAGGTACGGTAGTCCAACACTGCTAGAAGCTGGCAAAACTTTCAACCAAACTTGCCCACTTATTCCACCTGTGCCTTACATGACACAGCTTCAAGTGTTTCACCCTCCTGCTCAATCTACCTGGAAAAGGTTCACACTGCCTGCATCCCCCTTTAAAATATGCCATCCAAAAACGAAGCCAAGACCCCAGATATGGTCTGGATCCAGTGAGATTGGACGGACTCTTTCATCCTAAATATGGCACTCCTGCTGTGTAGCTGACGTGCGTTCACATTGCTGGTAGCCTCTTCACACGGTCAGTTCATTTAACAGACTGCTGACTGCCTGTCAGCTAAGACACAATGCCTCCATCCTTGCAGTTTGAACTTTGTTTTTCCTTGTGATATTTCATCTTGTTAAATTCCATTCATTCTGTAGGAAATACCATTCTTGCATAGCTTTGAGAAATTTACTATCTACAGAAAGCAGAAGAGTAATTACTGCCTAAGTAGTCAGTATAATTTGTGGGGGCTAATAAAAAAGGAGGGGGTTCTCCAACAGTGTACAGCAGGAAGAGAAAGCACCAAGCTTCTTCTATTTTGCCAAAACAAGAGTAATATTTTGTTACCTGTTATTAACTTTATTTATTTGGTATTTATCAAAAGTTTGGAAAGACACAAAAATGTTTTCATAAGACGATGCCCAACCTCATTTGGGGGCAAGACCTGATCTGAATTAATATGAAAGTATTTATGGCTTTTATTTATTCTACTCAGTGTGACTACTCATACATTTCCCTGAAGAAATATTAACTGGCTTGCTTTTGAGGTGCTTTCCCAGACCTCACTGGAGATTTTGTCATACGTGGGATTATCCCTGATTACCTTTCTAAACTCCAAAAAATTCTGAATTCTGAAACACATCTGACCCTAAGGGTTTTTAATAAGGAACTGTGAATCTACACGCACCTCACAGGATCGCTGAGAATCAAATGGGCACACATGGCCCCTCAGAAATGGCAGCCATGATGATCGTGATGGTAACAGGTCAGCCTTAGTATTCTGTCCTTTGCCTACACAAAGACCTGCTTTGACCGTGACCCCTCTGATTGAAGGCACTGATGTCACCTAAAGATAAACAAGATAAGCCCTCATGCTTTACACCCCTAGATAAAAACAAGGTGTTGTAGAAGACCGAAAACCACAAGAAATAAAATGGAAATAAAATGAAAATTTTCAATGTAGCTGTAGATGAACTCAAAATGAAAGAAACTGTTTCAAACTATTTGTACCTGAAAATTAAATATAGGAAAAAGCATCAGTTGGGGTTTATGCAAATTTACCTGTAACACTGCCAGACTTCAGCAAGCCAAAGTTTAATAAATTATGCTGCAGTTGCCAGATAAAATAAATAAATTTGAAGGTGGCTATTATTTCACTGTCAGTAGGACATGTACTTAATTACAAGAATGTTCATGTCAATCTGCTTTTCCAGAATTGGACCCCAGCAAAATTCCAACTCTGAATGACATCAATCTCTTCCTCAAACCATCTTGGGTAATCTACTTCAGTGAGCAAATACCAAACAGAAGCAGCCAGGTTGTGTTTTATATTGCTGTAAATGTCTCCTTGTGGATGCTTTAAAAGTGATAATAGAAATTCTTTTAAACTTCCTTTCCAATTCTCCAAGTGGTATATTTTGAGGTTTTAGCCTTAACACATCTCAGTTTTACCAAAGGGAAATAATTAACAGGCTATGCACAGCACAAATTCAAACTCCTTCAAGGCCTTTAATTTTATTCATGGGGTTATCACAGTCCAGGAGAGGAAATGTTTTCATTGACTTTTTAAAAGACTTTTGGAAAATCCAGTTTCATAAACTGTCATTATTTGAAGAGTCTAACAAATACCCACCTGCAAATTCAGAACTTACCTTAGCTATAAAAATACAAATAACCTAATGTTAAAAGTCCCCAGGGACTGACAGAGCAGATAATCATTTACCAGTCAAGTGGTTTATGCAAATCCTAGTGGTTTTCTGGAAGGAAGCAATGCTTTTTCAGTTGCCATTCACGTACGTTTGTGTTTTTATCAAGAAGTGTTTTTTCTAAAAGAAAAAAAGGGAGAGAGAGAGAGACACTTGCCCATAATAGGGTTCTTTGTTTTGGTTTGGTTTTTCTGTTTTAAGGCTTAGAGCTCTGCATGAAAGACCTAGAACACATTGTGACTATAAGTAAATGTGTAGAAATACTGACCAGTAAATCACACACAACACTTTCACAATCACAGCTGCTAGGAGGAAACACAGGGAGGATGTTTTGCTCTGCTTGGACTACTAAATTTCACAGGAAGACCACAGGCTTGGTTCTCTTCCTCTCTAGTCACTAGGAGATGGAGAGAAAAATCATATAACCTTCTTGGAGTCCTGTTTTCTACCACCGAATAATGAAACAAACACCCAAACCAGTTAGTGTTCTGTGCTCTCTGAAAGGACATTATTATGAAATATGGCATGTGGAATTCTCACCATTGATTTAGCACATCTTTGATGTTTATCTTCAGATCTCTTCTTAATGCAACCTACCTAAACAAAATGCAACTTTTAGAGGCAAGAGTGGTTAAATCTTCGGAAACAAGTCGCCATGAACTAGTCTCTCAAAGTGTGTAACCTGCTTTTTAACAGCACAGAGAGTTGTGTGTTGGTAAAAATAGGGTTGTCTTTTTTAAACTGTGAGGTTTACTGCTGATATTCTAAAATAATAAATAACACATTTTTAAAGAGTTGTGCAGAGGCTGTCAAAATCCACTTTCTCAATTTTTCATAGTTCTGCTCAACAAGAATCTCCTGCTGTGCTGAATGGTAAGACGGAATATTATCAAAAGAATTCACCTTGCCTACGGAAATGAAACCATCAACCTTGGTATTTCACAGGATGGGTCTCCTTTTATATTTTGGAAAATGGGCAAATCTCAAAAAGACCAAATTACATGGCAAATGCACAGATGTACTTATGTGATAGAAGAGACTCAGTATGAACTGATTTCCTCTTCCTTGACAGAACTACACCTATTTTGCATCCTCTAATATTTTTCATGTCTTTTAGATCATATTAAAAAGAAAGAAATCCAATGACTGAAATTGTCACAGATTCTCAGGGCTGAGAGAACCCTGAAGGTCATCTAGTCCAGTGATAGAGAATAAATGAATAAATCTGGGAAAGAAACTTTAGGTAGGGTTTTTGTCAAGTAATGACTACTGATGAGGAACAGTAATGTGGTTCTCATATCAAAAGTAGTAAAGACATGATTCTGATTATGAATTTCAAGGCATACATGAAGTCAGCAGGAAATTAAGGAAAAGGCAGCAATCTCACCCAGATGGGTATACCCAGGCCTCCAACTACACTCTGTACCCCGTAACATACAAAACACCTTGAGGCAAAGCAAGGCAAAGTGTGTGTGTGTGTGTGTGCACGCGCACGTGCACACGCGTGTGTGCACGGTAACTCTTCTATTGTGGTTTACCAGGATGAGATAAAAACATACAATTCTAGGGGCGCCTGGGTGGCTCAGTCGTTAAGCGTCTGACTTCGGCTCAGGTCATGATCCCAGGGTCCTGGGATCGAGCCCCGCATCTGGCTCCCTGCTCTGCGGGGAGCCTGCTTCTCCCTCTCCCACTCCCCCTGCTTGTGTTCCCTCTCTGGCTGTCTTTCTCTCTTTCAAATAAATAAAAATCTTAAAAAAAAAAAAAAAAACACATACAATTCTAGCATCAAAGAATACACTGCACTTCAAGTTATAAACTTCCCCCAATGAACCTTTCCTAACACTTAAAGGCACAGAACTCTTCGTTATCACCAAAATGTCGGTGGCAGAAGCATCTAGACCTCTATATAAAGACTTCCTCAGGGCACCTGGGTGGCGCAGTCAGTTAAGTGTCCAACTCTTGATTTCGGCTCAGGTCATGATCTCAGGGTTGTGAGACTGAGGCCCGCTTAAGATTCTCTCTCTCCTTCTCCCTCTGTCCCTCCAGACTTCCTCTCTCCACTCTCTCTCTCTCTCTCCCTCCGTCTCTGAAAACGACAACAAACACCTCTTCTAGGTACACTTCTGCAGTGAATTTTAAAGGAAACACTTGGAATTGGGAAAAGCTTGGGGATTACTATTGACTACAGAGCTTACAAAGGCAGAAGCTGTATTGTCATCCACGCAAAGGTCTTAGTAGTAGGCATGTCTCAGCTGTATTTTTTTTCCTTGACAAAATCTCACCGTGAGGAAAAGAAAAAAAGGAGACACCCATTCTAAAAACTGCATCTAATAAAATATGTGGGCTAAGTACATGCTTACCATGAACACAGATACCACAAAAGCTGCCTTAAGAGAAACAGATCTAGTTCCTTTCCTAAAGAGGATTATAATCTATGTATTTTATACAAGACTCCATTTTTGGAACAGGAATGACTCTGATGACCCGTGTGGTGATTATTTTTAAAATAGAGCAATATGGAATACGGTGAAAGTATTTTTAAATGAAGGCTGTGATAGGAGTAAGAACAATAAAAACATCTCAAGGCAAATAGTGAATTTTATAAAAGAAGCACAAAAAAATATAGACAATCTTTAGGACATAGGACCAGGCAAAGAGTTCTTAGACTTGACACCAAAAGCATGCTCTATAAGAAAAAAAAAAGTGATAAATTAAACCACATCAAAATTCAAAACTTTGTTTTGTGAAAGATCTTGCTAAGAAGAAATCTTGTTAAGATCTTGTTAAGAAGAGGAAAAGAAGGGCGCCTGGGTGGCTCAGTCGTTAAGCGTCTGCCTTCGGCTCAGGTCATGATCCCAGGGTCCTGGGATCGAGTCCCACATCGGGCTCCCTGCTCTGCGGGAAGCCTGCTTCTCCCTCTCCCACTCCCCCGGCTTGTGTTCCTGCTCTCGCTATATCTCTCTCTGTCAAATAAATAAATAAAATCTTTAAAAAAAAAAAAAAAAGAAGAGGAAAAGAAAAATCATAGACTGGGAGAAAATGTTTAAATTACCCGTACAACACAGGACTAGCACATAAAACATAAAGAACTCTCAAAACCCAATATTAAAGAAAAATCCAAATTAAAAAAACTGAAGACATCAACAGACATTTTACCAAAGAGGATATATAAATGACAAATAATCTCATGAAAAGATATTCAATATCATTAGCCATTAAAGAAATAGAAATTAAAACCACAATGAGCTATCACTACACACTCCTCAGAACGGGTGAGAAAAATCATCAGAAAAAATTGTGAGAACATGAAATGCTGGCAAGGATGCAGAAAAACTGGATAACTCATACATTGCTGTGATTCAGCCACTCTGGACAGTAATTTGGCAGTTCCTTTCAAAACTAAAAATGGACTTACCATACACACTAACAACTTAACTCTTGGGTATTTATCCCAGAGAAATAAAGTCTTATTCTCATGTAAGAACTTGTATATGAATGTTTACAGAGCTTTATTCATAACAGCCAAAAACAGGAAACTACCCAAAAGTCCTTTAATGGGTGAATAGTCAAGCAAACCATGGTACATTCATACCATGGAATACTACTCAGCAATAAAAAAGAAAAACTATTAATTTATGCAACAACTTGGATGAACCTCAAAGAAACTGTGCTTAGTGGAAAAAAGCCAGTCTCAAGAAGCTACACACATACTGCATGATTCCATTTATGTAACATTCATGAAACAACATAATCATAAAGATGGAGAACAGACTAATGGTTGCTGGGATTAGGGATGGAGGAGGGGTGGATTCGGATATAAATAGGGTACCATGAGTCTTGCAGGGGTGGTACAGCTGAGTATCTTGACTGTGGTGGTGGTTATACAAGACCACACATGTGATATAGTTGAACTAACACACACACACACACACACACACATCAGTGTATACATAACTGGTGAAATCTGAATATGTTCTGTGGATTGCACCACTGTTTCCTAATTTTTATATTGTACTACAGATATATAAGATGTTAACACTGCAAAAGGCTCGAACAAGGGTGCATAAAATCTCCCTATACATTTTTTTTTGCAACTTAAGTCTATCCTGTGATCTATAATTATTTCAAAGTTAAAAGTTTAGAAGGCAGCGGGGAAGAAGAACAGGAGAAGAAGGCTAAACCAATTAAGGCAAAAAAGATTTAAGAAGAGAAAATTATCACTAAAAGTTTACCAAGAATGTTGGAACTCATGCATGTTGATTGTTTTCCCCCCTGCAGAAAGCTATGGGGGGATGGGAACAACATTAATCTATAACATTACATGTTTAAGCAGAAACTTTCCTCTTGAAAAATTTGCTTCCCTTTCTGGCTCATCCATCCAAGCTACTGTAATGAGGTTTCTTGAGGCTATCATTCATTAAGCCTTGCTGTTCATCAGCAGATTGTTTAAAATCAATTTTATTTCCCCAAAATACACTCTTCCTTCAAGCTGTTTAAGTCAATCCAGAAATGTCTGCATTGACTTACTGAGGCAGGTCAACTGAGTATTAGACTGTTTTCAATTACACAGTTATTAATTCCATTAAACAAAGAAAAATGCAAACAGTTAAGCATTCAAACTTCCTCTCCCCACTCACTACCTATTGTTTTTTAAAAAGCAGATTGCCAGTGGACATGGAATCTGAAGGATATACCCACAAGACAAGTTTCAGAAAATCTACTGTTTCAGAAATCAGACTTCTTTTTCTCTACCATTTTTGTTTATCCCCTTTGTGGAAAAAGTTCAAGTTATGGATGATCACAAGTAAATACCCTACCTTCACCCCCTACAAGTACATAAAGCTCCTACAAGTACATTAACTCTAGACTAGTACATTTATCAAGAAAAATGTTCAATATACGTCAATACACATCTTTCAACCACATTCAAAACTGATCTCCCATCTTCAGAAATGTAATCAACTACATGAGTGAGTTACAAATGTAACAGTTAAGTCTCTCATGGAACATTTTTTTTCAAGGACCTAATAAAGCTGTGAATCCAGTAGAGGCAGTAGAGTTTCTGAGTCAACTGTATAACTCTATAATCATGCAACAATATTTCAATCATAAGAGATTTTTTAGCTCAATTGTAATCCCACCTTCACGTGGGATGCAATGTCCTATTAATGCTTATGTTTTCTCTCCGCAGAACAACTGTAACACAAAGGCATTCACTCCTAATTGAAGTTATCCCCTTCTCTCCAGCCTCCTGAGCCCGTCAGCCACCTGCACAGTGCACAGCACTTACAACACCAGGAAGCTTGCTTTAAAGCAAAATCCACACAGCTAGTTAGGAGCAGGTGTAGACAAACCCAACTAAATCAACTCTGCAGAGATTCATTTCTAAGTGTTTCAAAATGCCAGATCTTGCTAATAAAATCGACCTTTTCATATGACAATTCTCTTAAAAGAAACAGGATTTTAAAGTTTTTTTTTATCTTTTTAAAGATTTTATTTATTTATTTGACAGAGACAGTGAGAGCAGGAACACAAGCAGGGGGAGTGGGAGAGGGAGAAGGAGGGTTCCCGCCGAGCAGGGAGCCTGATGTGGGACTCGATCCCAGGACCCTGGGACCATGACCTGAGCCAAAGGCAGACGCTTAACGACTGAGCCACCCTGGCGCCCAAGAAATAGGATTTTAAAGATGCATTTCCCATTTTATTCTAAATTCCTATGACTGTGGAATAATAAATGAGCTTTAA
This sequence comes from Leptonychotes weddellii, assembly GCF_054177405.1. Lineage (NCBI taxonomy): Eukaryota > Metazoa > Chordata > Mammalia > Carnivora > Phocidae > Leptonychotes > Leptonychotes weddellii. Next base: position 20,587,221 of record NC_138379.1, read on the forward strand.
GAGCTAGTATAGTGCTTTCCCAGCTTCCAATTAATCTCAGCACTTTATTTGCAATTTTGCCTCAATGTATACAACATAACATACATACACCAACGTGGCTTCTATATCCAAAGATAGTAACTAAGAAACACCAAATCCCTCCTTCTCTAAAAATAAAACTTTTTGAAGTGAATTTTTTTTCTAGTACAACATTGTAAATCACCTCTGAAATTTTTCTCCATTTTATTTTATGGCAGAGTCCACCTTAAATCACAGAACAATGAAATACAGGGAAATACCAGTCATCCCAGTCAGGTCGCCATATTTAATTAATTGCCCTAAATAAAAAGTGACAAGTCACTTGTCACGTTCTTCTCTTGACAATCCATCATACTAACTGTAGATTGCTTCCTTCTATATATTTCCTCTTCCTTCCTCTTTTCTCCTCTTTGCCAGTTTCAGTTGTAGCTCCCATTATGGGATTCACTCAAGTCAAATATCTCCTTTTCCTATGCTATTTATATTATTTCCTTAAAAATCAGCCACTTATTTAAGAAGTAAAAATTGTCTATTCCTATCAGAATGCTATGAAAAGTTGTCACTAACACTTATTAATTCATTAAGCAACCATGTAATTTGTTTCTCCATTTATAAAATGGGGATGGAAATGCTTGAGAGGCACAAAAACAGTCATGAGTTCACACAAGAGTGCTTCTCTCCTGCCTCCCCTCAACCCACCATGTATACACACCCCTGCAGCTGTGTTACCCTTGTCATGTGGTTTAAATTCTCTGGCCTTAAGTTGTTTGAATGTAAAACTAAAGGGACTGGACTTGAAGCTATCTACCATCGCTGGCATTCTGTTTTTCTCCAATTATGCTTCCTAATTGTTCAATTACTATGTCAGTACAGCCTGTTACTTTCATCTCCCTGCTGCTAAATAAAAATTATTTTATTCTGGAATTGCACTCACTTGCATTCTTTAATTATCCACTGTTTTTGGATGTAAGGTAGGAGAAATCAACATATTTCAGTGGAAGTTTGAATTTGATTCTGCCTCAAGGTTTAAGAATGGGCTGAGCAACCTACAATTATTTCTTGGTGAACTTTTAAGAATTTTAAGGTTGAGCATAAGAAGCATGTAAAGTTGCTTCGTCCTATTACCATGTATGTTCCTTAAAAGCAAGCCCTGTGTCTGTGATAATTTTTCTAATTCTCCAATGCCTCTGTACATAGCAGATGATCAGTAAATACTGTTGATTACTTCACATTTAGTTACTATGCTGAGCACTTTAGCAGACTAGGATCTTGACTGAGATCACTGCAAGTTCAATGCCCTCCTAATGGTGTGGCAAAGGCTGAGGGCTTTAAAACCCATTTCCAAATGTGTTGCTAATTTCCAGCGGCTTCAGGAAACAAATAACCCATTCAGCAACAAACTGCCTGTTTGCTGATGTTAGTAGTAAAATACAAAGACGAAAATACTTGCCTAAACATACCCATGGTTTCTATGTTACATTTCTTATTTTGCATTTACTGTGGAGATATCCAATATGTCAACTTTATGAGAGCTGTCACTGATGCTGGAATTTCAAGTACTATAATCATTATATAACACCATAAACAGATTTGGGAAATAATCCAATACTCTTTTGCAGACAAAGAAAAAAATCATCATGGAAGTAACTAGAAGAGATGATGATGCTTTTTTAAAGGATGGGCCATGGTGATGGGTATTAAAGAGGGCACGTTCTGCATGGAGCACTGGGTGTTATGCACAAACAATGAATCATGGAACACTACATCTCAAGCTAATGATGTAATGTAGGGTGATTAACATAACAATAAAAAATTAAAAAATAATAATAATAAAGGATGGGCCAACACTTCAAATGATGGAAACCAGCCAAACAACTGAGCTACTCATCAGTTTTTAAAAAGTCAACCCTGAAAATATATCCTAAAATTTTGCAAAGAATTAAAATAGTCACTTGTACAAATATATTTATAGTATCATCATCATCAGACAAGATTTACTGAGTACACTCTTCTACACCAGACATTTTATATCCATTAATTCTTACAATAAGGCAGGTATCATCTCTGTTTCAGAGATAAGGAAGCTGAAGCTCAAAAGGATCATTTAGTGGCAGAACTGAGACTCAAGTCCAGACCTGTCTACCTTTGATCGTGCATTCTATCATCTATGCCACATGGAAATGATTAAATGACCAACAATGGTGGATAGTCAGATAAATTATGTTACATTTACTTAATGGAATTTTAGGAAGTTATTAAAAATTACAAAGGTGAAAATAAAACATAGGGCACCTGGGTGGCTCAGTTGGTTAAGCGACTGCCTTCGGCTCAGGTCATGATCCTGGAGTCCCGGGATCGAGTCCCACATCAGGCTCCCTGCTCGGCGGGGGGTCTGCTTCTCCCTCTGACCCTCTTCCCTCTCATGCTCTCTGTCTCTCATTCTCTCTCTCTCAAATAAATAAATAAAATCTTTTTAAAAAGAAAATAAAATAGACATTTTATAGTGTATATGAAATGTAATATTAAAAAGATAACAAAATTTAAATGCATCTGCTTTATAACCAGGTAAAATGTGTATATATTTGCATAAACACTGTAATAGAGCCAAATCAATAAAAAATTTTATGCTTAGGTGATGGGCTCATGAGTGGTATATATTTTTCCTGAAGTAAATGTTTTTAATGAATTGTTTTAAAATTAAATCAGCTATAGTAATCAAGACAGTGTGGCATTAGTGAAAGAACAGACAGATCAACAGAACAGAACTGAGAGCACTGAAATAGACCCACATAAATACAATCAACTGATCTTTCACAAAGGAGCAAAGGTAAGACAGTACAGCACAGATAATCTTTTCAACAAAAATTCTGGAACAACTGGATCTCCAAAGGTAAGAAATGAATCTAGCCACAGACCTACACCCTTCACAAGAATTAGCTCAAGTGGATCACAGACCTAAACAAAAAAATGCAAAGCCATAAAGTTCATAGTTCATGGGAATGGCAACAACATTTTAGATATAACACCAAAGGCACAATCCATCAAAGAAATAATTGATAAGGTGGCCTTACTAAAATTAAAAACTTCTGCTCTGCTAAAGACACTGACAAGAGAATAAAAAGAAAAGCCACAGACTGGGAGAAAATATTTGCCAGAGACCCATCTGATAAAGGACTGTTAACCAAAATATACAAAGAACTCTTAAAATTCAACAATAAGAAAACAACCTGATTAAAAAAATGAGCTAAAGCTTTAACAGACACCTGACCAAAGAAGATATACAGATGACAAAAAAAGCACGTGAAGAGATGCTCCACATCATATGTCATCAGGGAAATGCAAACTAAAACAACAGTGAGCTACCACTACACAGCTGTTAGAATGACCAGAATCCAGAACACTGACAACACCAAATAGCTGACAAGGATGTGCAGCAACAGGAACTCTCATTCATTGCTACTGGGCACTGAGCACTTTAAAGATATTATCTGACTTAATCTTTTTGCAACAATCTTTTGAGGTGACTACTTCTATTATCCCCATTTCAGAGAGAGAGAAACAGAGGCTTAGAGATTAAGATAACTCCACTGGTAAATGGCAGACCTGGCAAAGAAAACTAGGTCAGTTTGACTCCAAAGCCCATTTTCTTAATCATTCTGCTGTACAATATTACACCACAGCTCCTGATATCAAGTTGGTAGGAGGCCTCCAAGAATTAGAACGACTTCTGAGCATTGCGTTAAAGAAAATGAGACCCATGGGGCACCTAGGTGGCTCAGCCGTTAAGCGTCTGCCTTTGTCTCAGGTCATGATCCCAGGGTCCTGGGATCCAGCCTCGCATCGGGCTCCCTGCTCAGCGGGAAGCCTCTTCTCCCTCTCCCTCTCCCCCTGCTTGTGTTCCCTCTCTCGCTGTGTCTCTCTCTGTCAAAGAAATAAATAAAATCTTAAAAAAAAAAAAAAAAGAAAATGAGACTATCGAAGAGCAATTCAAGATCAAAATGACTGGCATTGGTATTAGTGGTCTCTGCTTTAGGAAAAATACTTTACCATTGGATTCTTAATAGTATTATTTAAGTCACAGCAATTATATTCATTTTCTTCTATATTTTTCTAAAATGTTTTTAATTATAAATCAGGCTTCAGCCAGATTTTTTTTTTTTTTTTTGTCTTTACAAATAGTGGATTGTGTTTCTATTGTTGATTGGTAAGGAAATAGTTAAATCTTAAGAGTATACCCTGGTGGATATCTCCCTCAACCATCTAAAGACAAGAAAAAAAAAAAAGGTCACAGTCAGTTACTCCCGTTAGATCAGTGTTCACTGGAACATCTGTAGGTGCATATACACACTCTGTTTACTGTGAGCCTTCCGCTTGCCACGGTCAGAGTGGGCAGTCAGTGAATCTTCCCCAAGTGCTGACATTTAATACCTGGTTTAGCAGCAAAGATTCAGAGAGGGGTGAGAAGCCCCTCTGGCCTTCAGGTAGGTCCAATACCTTCATTTCTACCAAAGCTAAAAGATGGGCACCCACGTTTGTCAACTTTCAGGGAAAGGTGATGCTCCCCTTCAGCAGTGTGTTAGCTACAGATGAATTGGGTGTCCGGATGGGGAGGGGATGCTATAAAATTTGGAAACTATAGGGCTTTCTTGTGTCTGGCTGCTGCAAGGATTTAATCCTGTGGCATCAGAGCCCATGTGTTAATCTTAGTATATAAATGCTTCTCTGGCATAAGTGTCAGAAAAAAGACCTAATCCTGGCTTCAGTGCAAGCAAAAAAAAAAAAAAAAAAAAAAAATCAAATAATGTATGCCTTGAACCTGATTAGCTGTGCAAGACAGTGTTAATTCATGCATGGAATGACTGCAGTTACATGAGGTTACCTGCTGTTTGGGAGCAATCAGGAAAACATGGGCAACACTGATCAGTAAGATTTAATGCCTCAGAGTATAGTACCTTTCTTTGGATGGAAAAAAAGAGTTCAGACACAGGAAACTACAAACCCAGACCTCACCCCATTAGTCTTCTTTTGATTCTCAACTATGTCCTAGCTTCACAGTGAATAAATGAAAACCTCCCTGCTGAGGAATGTTAGCATGGGGTTGGGAAAATTGTATAAATTTATTGGTCCTCTATTTCTATCTTTTAAAAAGAATCTTTAATGTGTTGACTTTGAAACTTCCTTCGGTTGAAGAAGAGTGTCTTCTTTTTCTTTTTTTTCTTTTTTTTTTTTTAAAGATTTTATTTATTTATTTGAGAGAGAGAGAATGAGAGACAAAGAGCAGGAGAGGGGGAGGGTCAGAGGGAGAAGCAGACTCTCTGCTGAGCAGGAAGCCCGATGTGGGACTCGATCCTGGGACTCCAGGATCATGACCTGAGCCGAAGGCAGTCGCTTAACCAACTGAGCCACCCAGGCGCCCAAGAGTGTCTTCTTTTTCAAAATTTGCCTTTTTTATCTAGCCTATTTAAAGAAAGTAGATTATTTTAGTTCTAGTATAACCTTTCAAAAACTCTTAAAAATCAAGATGTGACTAATATAAGCATATTAAGACCATGGAAAGTATACAATAGCTTACTCCAGTGAAAACATATTTAAGTTAATAAAGCAAATTTCAAAAACTAAATAAATATGGCAAAATTTGTGAAAACATTTTCAATGTTCCTGTTTATTCTTTAAATACATTAAGTCATCTGGTCATGGTTTAAAATGGGTATTCTAAAAATTAAATGCACAAATACTGGAACTGTGTTACAAGATAATTCATCCCAACAGTAATAAACCTCACCACTGTTTTTAGGACCCTGCAATCGTGAGGTGTACCAAGAGCAGGGCATCAAAGGGAGGACAGGTCAGAAATCTTTAGGGATCCAAACTAAGCTACAAAAAATGGGTAGTATTCCTTATGCCTTGCCTAAGAAAATGTGTCTGCTAATCTACAGTAATCATCTTTTCACTTATGAGAAGCCAAATTCCCTATGACAACCTTAAAATAAAGCCAACAGGCTACAGTGAAAACTTAAAAAAAAAAAAGCTTGCTGTTTAAAAGCAAGTGTTGTTGGTGTATGTTCATCCCTTGGGATCTGGAATCCATTACCCCTGTATGGCTTGCTCTACATCCCAGTAACAGTATTCAGAGGTTTTTAAAATAAACAGGCTTTGGCTTTAGTGCTCCCTCCGCCCAAAAATGGACAACTTTCTGACAATCATCACATATCATGCTGAGTGTAATCATTTACGGTTTTCATTTATTGAATTGAGGTTTAGCAGTATTTCCTTTTAATTCCTATGCAGAGCATTTTCTTAGTTCCCATAAGCCTTCTTTTATGTATATTTGGATAGGCCATGAATAAAGAAAACACCCATGTTATTTCATAAGTAGGGCAAGTTGCTGAACCTACAAACCACCATGGTCTGAAGAAGAGACAGGCTTGCTTTCATAACTTTAATAATAATGCTTCTCATTCACTATGCCCTCACTTGGTTTAATAACCCACAAGATGATTATTAAAATATCACACCTTAAGGAATCTCCCAAGTAAACTAAAACTAAGTAGAAGAGAACATTTAGCAATTAATTACACCTGATCTACAGAAGTGCTTCAAGGCAAAAAGCTCCCCCCACCCAACATCTCATTAGACTGACCATAGATTCTAAATGGTCCAAGGAATCTTTGCAGGGAGAATAAAAATATAGTGTCAACTAACATTTATTAAATGTTCATTATATGCCAGGCACCGTGCTTTGTGACTTATATGTGTTATCCCATTTATCCTTCAAAGCAACCCAATGAATAGGTACTAAAATGATTCCCGTTTTCCAGAAAAGAAAGAATAAAAACTTGCCCAAGATGGTTACACAGCAACTAAGTTTCAGAGCCCAGACTTGGACTCAGACTTCAAAGTCTGCATATTTAATGAGGGGTTAGAGAAAGGGTAGCAGAAGAATAAATGAATTATTTCCTGTTATTTAAAATGAACTCACCACCAGCACCTCCATTGATATGCTTTTCCAATTCTCATTAGTCTAAAAAGTTAATCAATCTATACCCATTGATCAGATCCCAGATCCTAAATCCTATCTCACCATCTCCAACGTTATAAATATCATCTGCCGTGACTGGCAGGTAATTGTGTACTAACAACCCTACTTTTGATAAGTTCAAGCATAACTATGAAAACTATCACAGTGTACAAAGCCCTGTTCTGAGTGCTTTACATTTATTAATTTACTAATCATAACTAACATCGACCAAGGAGGTAGGTAATTACATTTTTACAGATGAGGAAATTGAGACAGTGAGATATTAAATTACAATTTCATAGAGTTAGTAGGTGACAGAGACAGGATTTGAATACAGCCCTTCAGCCCTCAGAGTCCAGACTCTGAAGAACTGAGAGTCATATTCAGAGACACTGTTTCAAACTGTTTTTGAAGCATATTAACAATTTACTCTTAACAGTCAGGAATCTGTACTACTTTGTTTCCTTTAACCTTTGGTGCCTAGGACTTCACTCTACAAACAGGGAGTACATTATTAAGGCTCCTGGAATCTCTCTAAGGTAAGTAATGATAATAAAATAAAAATTGATCAAGCTTATTTCATCTAGTAAATAACCTTTTAAAAAAATACTATAATACTAGTATTAAATCCTGAATAATTCTGGCCCCTCTTTGCTTAGCGTCTGCTTACCACAGAGTTACTAAAGAATTATTTCAAATGTCTTGGGCTGGAAAGAGAGATCTGAAAAACAGCCACTAACTGTATTTTTCCTAGAGAGGGAGAGAGAAGGGAGGGGCAGGAGAAGAAAAGAGAGTGGAGGAGGCAGGGAGGTGTTTAGGAATCTTCTCTGCCTCCCTAAAAGAACCCTAAA
>NC_138379.1:20595207-20602322 GCF_054177405.1 Leptonychotes weddellii
CCCCCCCCCCCCCCCCCGTCCCAGCAACCTAGGGTTTGCACAGGTGCAACTGAGTCCAGTTCCCCTAAAGCGTCCGGGCGGGAGGAGTCTGCAACGACGCCTCGGCCGGGGCTTCCCTTTAGGCGTCGGTTTCCAGGCAACCCCACTAGGGCCAGAAGCAATTGTGCTTCCTACTGGGTCACCTATTTAAGAGTCCCCAGCGGGCCGCCTGACGCCCCTCTTGGTGCTGCGGCCTTCCCGTAACCCGGATGTTAGGTCTGCGTCAGCCACTCTCACCTCCCATTCCCTCGTTTTCCGCCTGGGCTCCCATCTAGTCACTTCGCACTTTGAGCGTCTGTATTCAGAGGCATCCTAGGCGTCTCCTCTCCTGTACCAACAAAAACAGTCGTAGCCACACATAGAGAACGGATTCCTGGGAAACGTAGTTCTTTCCACCGACAAACGGTGAAGCTGTGAGGAGAAAAGGACTACAATTCCCAGAAATCTAAGGGAGGATAGTCCATGTCTAAAACATGTCCCAACTGCTTGATCCTACTGGGAAGGAAAGTTCTGTGGCTCGTTGCTAACCTAGCTGCCTGGGTTTTGCTAATTCAGTTCCACTACAAGCTTGTGGAAGAACTTTTTTTTTTTTTAACAAGCTTTTTACCTGTGAAGTTATTTTTATGAAGAGATATATAAGTCATTTTTTAAAATTCTTTCAGATAAAAGATCTACACAGGATCAGAAAATATGTCACTACAGATGATAACAGTCAGTAATAACATGGCCTTAATTCAACCAGGCTTCTCACTGATGAATTTTGATGGGCAAGTTTTCTTCTTTGGCCAAAAAGGCTGGCCAAAGAGGTCCTGCCCCACTGGAGTTTTCCACTTTGATGTAAAGCATAACCATCTCAAACTGAAGCCTGCACTTTTCTCTAAGGATTCCTGCTACCTTCCTCCTCTTCGTTACCCGGCCACTTGCATATTCAGAAGCAGCTTAGAGTCTGAAAAGCATCAATACGTCATCCATGGAGGGAAAACACCAAACAATGAGCTTTCAGATAAGATTTATGTCATGTCTATTGCTGGCAAGAACAGCAAAAAAGTTACTTTTCGCTGCATGGAGAAAGACTTGGTAGGAGATGTTCCCGAAGCCAGATATGGTCATTCCATTGATGTGGTGTATAGTCGAGGGAAAAGTATAGGTGTTCTCTTTGGAGGACGGTCATACATTCCTTCTTCCCAAAGAACCACAGAAAAATGGAATAGTGTAGCTGACTGTCTGCCGCATGTTTTCTTGGTGGATTTTGAATTTGGATGCTCTACATCATACATACTTCCAGAACTTCAGGATGGGCTATCTTTTCATGTCTCTATTGCCAGAAATGATACCGTCTATATTTTAGGAGGACATTCACTTGCCAATAACACCCGCCCTACCAACCTATACAGAATAAAGGTTGATCTCCCACTGGGTAGCCCAGCTGTGAATTGCACAGTCTTGCCAGGAGGAATCTCTGTCTCCAGTGCAATCCTGACTCAAACAAACAATGATGAATTTGTTATTGTTGGTGGCTATCAGCTTGAAAATCAAAAGAGAATGGTCTGCAACATCGTCTCTTTCGAGGACAATAAGATAGAAATTCGTGAGATGGAGACCCCAGATTGGACCCCAGATATTAAGCACAGCAAGATCTGGTTTGGGAGCAACATGGGAAATGGAACTGTATTCCTTGGCATACCAGGAGACAATAAACAGGCTACTTCAGAAGCTTTCTATTTCTATATGTTGAAATGTGCTGAAGACAATGTGAATGAAGATCAGAAAACACTCACAAATAGTCAGACATCAACAGAAGACCCAGGGGACTCCACTCCCTTTGAAGACTCAGAAGAATTTTGTTTCAGTGCAGAAGCATATAGCTTTGATGGTGATGATGAATTTGACACATATAATGAAGATGATGAGGAAGATGAGTCTGAGACAGGCTACTGGATTACATGCTGCCCTACTTGTGATGTGGATATCAACACTTGGGTACCATTTTATTCAACTGAGCTCAACAAACCTGCCATGATCTACTGTTCTCATGGAGATGGGCACTGGGTCCATGCTCAGTGCATGGATCTGGCAGAAGACACGCTCATTCATCTGTCAGAAGGAAGCAACAAATATTACTGCAATGAACATGTGAAGATAGCAAGAGCACTGCAAACCCCCAAAAGAGTACTACCCTTAAAAAAGCCTCCACTGAAATCCCTCCACAAAAAAGGTTCTGGGAAAATTTTTACTCCTGCCAAGAAATCTTTTCTTAGAAGGTTGTTTGATTAGTTTCACAAAAGCCTTTCAAATTCAAGTGCATCAAATTTTTAAACCTGTTTTAAAGAATCATAACAATGATGAAAATTATATTCCTATTTTTTATTGAAAATGTCTCTGTTTTCTTTTAATCTTATGAATTAAGTGCCAAGGAAAAGTGCTCATAATACAATGGTAAATACTTGAAAATCTTTTACTCAAAGGTATCTTAAATGAGAATTTCTGACCTGAATTTTTTCATTCAAGGAATCTTAAATACAGAAGCAGTAAAAATAATCAAGATATACTTATATCCCTTATAAGATTTTTGGTTACAAATAAGCTACTCAAGACAAAGTTAAACTGATAAAGAAACTAACACCCAAAGGAATTGAATGAATTATTTTTGCACAATATAACAACTTGGTGGTTGGCCAAAAATTAAAACCAAAATCACTTGTATCCCATGCGAGTGCTCTTTGTACACCTTTAACTCTAAACTGGCCTCTTGGTTATGCTTGTAAACAGAAAAATTTCCCTATAGCTTATTTAAATCATAAGACAGTCTCCATTGACATGAAGGAAAAGAAAAGGAATCTACATCAAGTTTGTTACATTTTATCAAGTTACCTGCATGGACTTTCTTCAGAGGATTCCCCCACCATCTGGTGCATGGATGATGAACCAAGTCCACTCACTTGAACCAGTTCTTTGAGAGATTTAATGAAAACTGAAGTCCACTGCTACTTAGCATTCTGGAGAAAGAGGATAAGTGAGAGCACACTAAGAAAGGACCACCGATTAAATCTCATAAAGAAAAATAGTATTATTTCCCCCAGATAAAAAAAGTTCAAAGGATTTTCTAAAGTTAATAGGTAGAAGATTTTAAATGGGGAAAAATAAATTTGTGTGTGTATGCGTCTAGTTGATACGTGGAGTTTGCTACCAATGAAAATTATAAAATCAATGAGATTGCAAAGGTTCATTTAGATACTTTCTAGAAAGAAAGTTAAAAATACTGTTCATTTTGAGGCTTTAAGACATCAACTGATAATCAGATGACCTTAGAGAAATGTCTTTCCTTTTGGAGTATTTTTCTGGCAAAGCATCTCGCCTTATCCTAAGAGCTTAAGCCATAGCTTCTTATCCATCAGTCTTCACTGAGAGTCCACAGTGTGTGAAGTACTATGCCAAATTTAGGGCAAATGTGACCATACAGGAGATAAAGCCCTGGAACACAAGTTCGTCTGCACCAGTTCCATGTCTTAGATACTAAAAGTAACTTGGATAAATTAAATCATGTTCAGTTCATTTCAGTAATGTTGCTTAATGAATATTCCTTTTGAACCTTTTACTGTACCATTGCTCTGTTGTTTTTGTCACCTATGTAAAACTAATAAAACATTAAAATGTCTTCCGTTGATATTGATTTCCTCCAATTATTAATTGCCCCAATTAGGGACAAAATTTTACTATTTAATTTTCCCAGGCTCATTTTACTTTGATTTCTTTTTTTCTGTTAATAGGAAGTAGTATACGTTAAAACTGAAATATCCTTCATAGAATTCAAAAGAGTTATTTCCTCAAGAGGTAGATACATTCCCTTATCTTTACTTGTTTATAGTGACTGAATGGCTAAAGAATTATTACCACATTTGTCTTGTAGTCAGTGAGATTAAGATATGATAATCTAAGTGATTTAATTCTGAACTCACTGGGTTCTATAGTTAAACTCGAATCCCACCAGCATAGCTACTTTTGTGGTGTGTGTGTGTGTGTGTGTGGTATATGAGTGTGTGTTACAAAAGCAAGTATTTTGGTTTTGCTTACCACATATTTGAGTAAATAGGTCTTTTTAAGTCACCTCACCAGTGAGTCCATCAGATGTGACATTAAAGATAATGAGGCTTCTGTTCTAATAAGCATATGCAAACATTCAAATGAACCACATTAGAAGAGTACTCACTCCAATGATATACTGCTTTTGCTTAAAACATTTCTCTTTTTTTTAGGATTTTATTTATTTCTTTGAGAGAGAGCGAGTGAGAGTGAGTGGGAGGGGCACAGGGGAGAGAGAAAGAATCTGAAGCAGAGTCCACACTGAGCGCAGAGCCCAATGCGGGGCTCGATCCCACAACTGCCATGAGATCATGACCTGAGCCAAAACCAAGAGTTCAACCAAGTTCAACCAAGTTGAGCTTAACCAACTGAGCCACCCAGGTGCTCCATGCTTAAAATGTTTCTAGGACTCACATTTCAGTCACCTTCAAGGTCTATGGTTCATTTCTTTGAAGAAACTTAACAACTGTCCCTCTTCCACCATTAGAGATAGAGTTGGTTTCTGGAAACAGACGAACATCATCCAAAGCCTAGTAGGGTATAATGCTCAGTGTTATATTACCACTTAGGTAAAAAAAGGAAGTCTGAGTATAAGCTACAAGATGGGCTTTCTGATAGGGCTCCTAAGTAGGTTCTAAAGATAAATCTGGAAACTGTTTACACAGAATAATATCAATAAATAAGTATATGGCTTTCCAAGGTGATGATTTTAGGGTGATCATTTTAGTCTACAAGTGAATTTAATGTGTCAAGAGGAAAGGAAGTGTAAGGAAAAGGAATAGTCTAAAGGCCCTAGGGTGAGATTAAGCTTATCACCTTTGAGGAACTGAAAGGTAATCTGGCTAAAACATAGTAAACAAGGGGAGTATGGAATGTCAGGGGCCTAAAGAGATAAGCAGGGGCCAGCGCCGTGTGGTTTTCATTAGTAAAGCAAAGTCACATACAACTTCATTCATACTATTTGCCCTGTCCCCTCTAGCGCCTGTTTCACTACTCCTTTCACACTTTGTGCTCAATCTCTAGAAACACTAAACTGATAATATTTCTAGTGAGAACCCCTAGTTGTCTCAGTACTCAGGGCTTTTGATGAACCCATCCTTTCTGCTGGGCATACCTTTCCTCTTGTGCTTTATCCCTCTTGCTAATATCCTAGTCCATCTGGCCCATTCCTATCCACTCTACATCTCAGTTCAGATACCTGCTCCCCCCGGGAAGACTGCTCTGAACCCCATCACCTCCTTGATGGCTATAGCACTTACAAATCTCTGCTTATATACTCAGAAGTACAAGAAACAAAACTGTATTTTTCTATAACTCACATTGTATAATGCATCCTTTTTACTGTGTGTTGGAAATTTAATTTCGATAAATTTAGGGTCCTCCCTCTTCACCAACTTTTTATCCAAGTTCCAGGGAGAAACATAATGCTGAGTTGCCAGGAGTAGGAGTGAGTGGGGGTGAAGCGTCTGGTTCTTAAGGTCATCATCCCTTCTCACTAGCTTCTGCTACAACATCCATACTCCCACGGGGCCTGAGGTTATCAGCTTAATGACTCCTGAGTTGTATCTCAGCCTTAACCACAAGACATCATTAGATCCAGCTCTCTCTCAGCTGCTTTTGGGTCCCTAGTGGGCTCACATGAAAAGGAGGAGATCATTCGGCCCCTTCCGCTCCGAACGTGGCCACAGTTCCCTCTGTGAGGCCATCTACAACTTGTCTGTTTCTGTACCACTCTTGAGCATTTCATGGTAAATTTAGATTGAAGAAGCAGCCATTCTAATCTACAGGGACAAGAATTCCACATTATGTATATGCCACCAAATTCCACTCTAGCATAGAATATTGCCTTTTGACTTGGAATTTACCAAACCTAGTTCTGTCAGAAAACATCTAATAAAGCACATTTATTACTAAGAGAGCTAATACCTCATTCTGCCTCTAGATATTAATCCAGTAAATGTGTATTCATTTACATTATAATTTTTAGAATAAGGAAAGTTGTCAATAACCCTCCTTTTAAAAGGCTAATGAGGGGCACCTGGGTGGCTCAGTTGGTTAAGTGTCTGCCTTCAGCTCAGGTTATGATCCTGGAGTCTCAGGATTGAGCCCGAGCCCCGCATCAGGATCCCTGCTCAGCGGGGAGTGTGCTTCTCCCTTTCCCTCGTCTCCTCCGCCCTGCTTGTACTGTCTCTCACACTATCTAAATAAAGTCTTAAAAAAAAAAAAAGGCTGATGAGTAATTATAGCTTAAGGATAAAGATCCCTCAAATCTCTGGCTTACTTCCTCTATTAGTGGGCCTCTTCAGGGTACCCATCAGTAAACATTGATTGAAAGTCCAAGATCCACAGTAAATATTATGGGACCTGAAAAAGAACAAAGAAGAGCCCCATCTTTAGGGAACTTACTGTCTTACTGTGGAATGGAGCCAGGGTCAGGGCAGGAGAGTTACAGAAAATGAAATTATACACTTAAAGCAGTTGGTGACAAATTTGAAATAGTAGTGCAAGCTATCCCTGCAATAACAGTTTACTTTTCTTATTTTAACCTGGAAGATATTGGTAAAATTAAGAAATTGGACTAAAATATCTCTAAGTCTCCTTCATTATACTGACGTTTGCTGAAGAGATGTTGTGTCCAAGACAACTGTAAAATGTAAAAAAGATGGCTTGAAGTGCCATGCAAAATGTATAGTGATAACTCAAAAGAGGAGCGGTTTGGGTATATATGTAAAAGATGACCAAATCACCAGTTTTGAACCATTAAAAAATATGAATGTGGTGTCAGAGAAAGATATTTGGACTTTGTCCCTGGTTCTGGCATCCCAAAGCTCCTAAAACTCTTGGAATTTTTTTTTTATTATTATGTTATGTTAATCACCATACATTACATCATTAGTTTTTGATTTAGTGTTCCATGATTCATTGTTTGCGTATAACACCCAGTGCTCCATGCAGTACGTGCCCTCTTTAATACCCATCACCAGGCTAACCCATCC
>NC_138379.1:20602822-20756291 GCF_054177405.1 Leptonychotes weddellii
TTTATTTATTTATTTGAGAGAGAGAGAGAGCAGGAACAGAGGGAAGGGCAGAGGGAGGGAGAAACAGACTCCCCACTGAGCAGGGAGCCCTATGTGGGGCTCCATTCCAGAACCCCAGGATCATGATCTGAGCCGAAGGCAGACACTTAACTGACTGAGCCACCCAGGCACCCCGAGAGTCTTTTGTTCTAATGAGGCCACCCTTGAACAGCCCTAGATGGCTTCAGGGTGGGGGCTGGTCATCAGAAAGACCAAGCCTTGATGAGAAGCTTCAAACTTTCAGCCCCACCCCCCAAATTTCCCAACTTCTGCCAGTGATTTAATAAATCATGCCTACATAATGAAACTTCCACAAAATTCCCTAAATAACAGGATTCAGAGAGCTTCTGGAGTGGGAGGATAGCGCACCCCAATTCCATGGGGACAGCAGCTCCCGCACTCAAGACACCTCCAGACCTTCTCATCTGGCTGTTTATTTGCATCCCTTATAATAAACCAGTAAATGTAAGAAAAATGACTTCCTGTGTTCTGCGGGCCATTCCCGTGAATTATCAACCTTGGGAACGAGGATTGTGGGACCCCCAGATTTGTAGCCAACCAGGCAGAAGCGTGGGCAGCCTGTGCACCTCATTTATGGCTGGTGTTGGGGTGGGGGGAGTCTTATGGGACTGAGCCATTCACCTGTGGAGTCTGGGCTAACTTTGAATAGTTAATGTCAGAATTGAATGGACTTATGGGACATCCAGTTGATATTAGAGAATTGGAGAATTGATCACTGTGGGGAAAACCTTATCAATGAACTTCTTGAAGACAAAAATGGAAAGATGCCTAACGGAGCGCTTGGTATTTATTTAGACCTTGATCAGACCTCAGGATAAAAATATACATACTTGGCCTGCAAGTAACTCAGCGTGTATTTTGTAAAGGCAGAGATATACTGTCACTATCAGGAGGGGAAAAAATGATTTTATAGAAGCCAAGGAGAAAGAAGGGAAACTTTTTCATGGGAAGAAATGCTAAATTTATGAGAACATGATGCTACGGCCGAACCTCCCTTCCTGTCCTCCTGCCTAGGGTTGGCCACAGTTGTCTGAGGGAGTGAGACGTGAATTAGTAGGCCCTATATAACTGACATCAAAAAATGCTTGAAATTGCTACTCTGTCATCTAAATATATATGCGTGACCCTTCTCTATCTTGAACAAATCCCCTCACATTTATACCTTCTGAAAGTATTTCACTCGCGTCCCACCCCTGACTTGGCATGGATGGCATCCATGGTCTGCTTAAAACTCTTCAAAAATTTCCATTTGCACTGGGGTAGGGCTTAAAGTCTTTACCCAGCCCACCATGTCCTGCATAATGAGGCCTCTGCCTGATTCTCCAGACACACACAACCCCCTTCCTGACTTCACTCAGTCTGTTTCGCCAGAGGGACCTTCCTTCTGTTCCTAGATTCCACCAATCACTCTCCACCTCAGTCTTCCCACAGGCTACGTCCGCTGCAGGACCATCCGTCCTCACCTGCCCTCACCTCACTCCATCTACCCATCTCTCCTTAAAGTTTCCTTCTTCCTAGACACTTTCTCTGATCCCCCAGTTTAAATTCCATTGCCCTCCCGTACTCAGATTGCACTCGGTACTTTTTCTTCATAACACCTACTAGAGTGTGTGGCGATGCATTTATTAGGCTTACTGTTGTTTTAATGTCTACTTCCACCTAGCTTTTTGTGAGCAGAAACTCTATGTCTAGTGCCAAGCACACACTGCCTGTTCATAGAAGGCATCCTATATATATTTCTTTAAAATATAGGCTGAGAGGCTCCGTGGCGCCTGGGTGGCTCAGTTGGTTAAGTGTCCGACTCTTGATATAAGCTCAGATCATGATCTCAGGGTCATGAGATTGAGCTCAGTGTCCAGCTCTGCACTGGGTATGGAGCCTGCTTGAGATTCTCTCTCTCACTCTCTCCCCTTCTGCCCTACCCCCCACTCACACACACACACTCTCTCTCTAAAAAAATTAAAATAAAATAAAGGCTGAAGTAGTTAGAAAGGGTATCAGGAACAATATAGAACTTAGCTAGGCCTTAAAGGGTAAAGAGATGCCTCCTTCTCAAATGCGGGGGTAATATTCAAATACTTGATCAAAGGGTACAAACTGTCAGTGATAAGATGAGTAAGTTCTGAGGATCTAAAGAACAGCATAGTGACTATGTTGTTACATACTGACAGCTGATAATACTGTATTATGTATACTTGAAATTTAAGAGAGTAGATCTTAAACACCTTCACCACACCAAAATAAAAGGTAAGGATGTGAGATGATGGATGTATTAATTGGATTGTGGTGAATATTTTACAATGTATATCAAATCATTATGTGGTACACTTGATATACAATTCTGTTTGTCAATTATATCTCAATGAAGCTGGTAGGGAAGGGTAGGGTAGGGTAACAGTTAAAAAAGAAATCAAACCAATGGTGTGGGGGCAGTCCTTAAGGCTCCCTGAGGTGCTGGGATTAACCTGTTGCTTGCTGGATCATGAGTTCCTGGAGGATGGGGCAGGCTGCCGGAATGGGAAGGGTCCTGGGGCCTTCAGGACACAAGCTATTTGCCTACAAGTACAAACATATTTCAGTATTTTAAAAACGGTACGGTTGCCCAGAAGCACCAGGCTCTGTTCTGAGCAGAAGGGATCTGAGAGCTCTCTAGCAAAGGTGGTGCTGAGATGCTTGAAAATTCATGGATGAAAAGGAGGCCACCCAGTCGTGTGAGGACCAGATGGGGAAATTGTGGAGCGGTGCCTCTGCCCTTTGCAGGCTGAGCTAAGCTTCAGGGACCAGGCGCGCAACACGACGGTTAACAGCGGTACCCGCTCCAAAAGGACCTGATGAGAAAGCCATGGGCAGTTCCTTCCACCCTGTTTGCTAAGCGGCAGGTATTGCTGGTTTAGTAGTAATACTATGATCACCGTCATCATCACCATCAGGAACTGCCCTAAACAAGAGAACCTGGGATCCAGCTCAGTGCTGCCATTATCTCTGTGACCATGGACAAGTCAACCACTCCAATCAAAATTTTGAGTATATGAAAATGTGAATTTTCTGGGGAACGGGCCTGTATCTTTATCAGATTCTCAAAAAGAGTCAAAAACTACTGATTTTCAGGTGTCTGGGTAGTTCAGTCAGTTAAGCGTCTGCCTTCGGCTCAGGTCATGATCCTAGGATTTTTTTTTTTTTAAAGATTTTATTTATTTATTTGACAGAGAGAGACACAGCGAGAGAGGGAACACAAGCAGGGGGAGTGGGAGAGGGAGAAGCAGGCTCCCTGCTGAGCAGGGAGCCCGATGTGGGGCTTTTTTTTTTTTTTAAGATTTTATTTATTTATTTGTCAGAAAGAGAGAGAGAGCACAAGTGGGGGAGTGGCAGGCAGAGGGAGAAGCAGGCTCCCTGCTGAACAAGGAGTCCCATGCGGGACTTGATCCCAGAACCCTGGGATCATGACCTGAGCTGAAGGCAGACGCTTAACCAACTGAGCAACCCAGGTGCCCCAATAAATAAAATCTTTAAAAACAAAACAAACAAACAAAAAAAACTACTGATTTTCAAATTCTACATCTTCAAAAGGCTTACTATTCACTTCAAATATCCAGAAACAAATGGTCTCAGCTGATATTAGGGTAAATGACACCTATTAATCACTATTCTGTTGCCTTTTATTCTAAAGGCCACCAAATTTATTCTGTATTTCCCTCAAGAAATATGTGTTACTTCATTTTTTCAAATGTTGCACTCAATAGTATTATCACAATAATCACACATGTTCCTTTCCAAATTTTAAACTTTTATTTCAAATACTTAAACATAAAGTTGTTAACTATAACCACAATATTAATAAGAAATGAAAATATTAAAATATAAAAGTAAGTACTGAAACACATACTTTGTTTCATCTCAAAACATTGGATGTGGAAACACAGGTCACCCTCATCAAATAAATTCCATTGCATCCTGGCACCTAACTTTCCCTAAAACACAAAAAATAAGGCTCTTGGGAGCCATTAACAAACTTTATGATTATTTGTTAAGAAAACAAAGTGAAGTGCAGTTCTGCACAAAAATCTTACCAAAAACGATTTCCAGGGTTTATTTATGTAGATCACTATAGTTCAAGAGAAGAAAATAAAATAGAACAAAATATCCACCCTTACTTAAAATCTCTTAACATTAAAAGAATGGAGCAACTCTCATACAAAAACTAAAGACACATACAAATCTGCACTCAAAAATTATTTGCATCACATGATGATTTGTTCCTCCCAAACACCACTGGTGCTTACAAATCCTGCCTCCTGGTTGTGTGGAATTTGAATTCTGTTTGATGTAATGTGACACCTACATACTCAACCAACAAAATCTTTATCTTCATCTATATTTTGTGAAAACAAATTGAGGCAAAACTAAATTCCAGCTCACCTGGAAGGAAAAGACATCTTTTCTCCTGCTCTTGTTTCTCAGTGCATGTTTATGAATCCCAAAGCACTTTTTGACCTCCCCTAGCCCATTCCTAAGTTTTCACCACTATTATCACTGGTCCATGCGGTGTGCCTCCGTGGGTTGGCAGGAAAACTTGTAGAATCAGGTTTCACAGGAGGAAAATGCATTGCCCTTCTGAAGTCTATACTCCAAAAAAAAAAAAAAAATGATCCATTCAGTGTGGTGAATTTCCCTGGAGTATGTGACCATATTCGCAATGGCCATTGTCAAAAATAAAACTCGAGAATAAAACCAGGCCTTGGATATTGCAATCTCAACAATGAGGGCTAACATAACCATAGGCAGCATTTCTACATTCTGAAACGTCTGCAGCCAGATGTTTCTGGGGCTTATCAAAATGTGATCTGATTAAGAGATTATTGGGAAGGTTGTGTTATAAATCATGCTGTTTGTCACATGCATTCAAAATAGTTCCTACAATCCTAGAAAAGGAGAATTTAATATTGGAAAGTATTTACAGTGCCACCAATCGAGTAACAGAGTAGAAATGGGGGGGGTGGAGGGGGAGGAAAATCTACAAATAACCAGCACCAACATGTTTCCGGAAATGAATGATTACATGAATTTAGCTGTTTATTGGTGCGGAGGCATGCTGTAAGGATTAAATGAAAGGAAGAGAAGAGATGACGCAGAAGCCCATTAGTTTACAAAATACAAAACTTGACATTTCCAAGAAAAAAATACAATTAAAATGTGTATATATTTTTGACAACTAAATTACAAATGTCTTTGTAATTTCTATATATGTTGTATATAAAAAGCAAGGAAAAACTGCTGTTTTTTTTAATGGAAAATACGGGGCTCGATCCCTGCAAAAGCCCCAAAGGCATATCATTTAGGATAATGTCACTGACACATTTGACAACTAAATTACACAGCTCTTTGATACACTGTGTATGAACAGTGGCAATTATGGCCAATAAAATCAAAGAAAGAAAAAAAACTAATTAACACTAACATGTCATTATGACTCACTAGCATATAAAATCCTATGCCTGCTCTAAATTGCCAGCAATTGGCAATTCCCAAATTCCTAAAGATGAAGACAATAGTTTCCAAATAACTGGCGCCACCGGAGATTTTGGGGGGCTCTTGGGAGCTTTACCATTACTTTCTTCTATCAAAGGGCCCGAAACACAATAATGACTTACAAAACCCACCCATGCCTGTCCCAAGAATTATAAACTGCAGTGATTAGTTTGGGATTCTAAACAAATTATGATATTGCCTTATAAAAAAAAGATGGTGGTTAATTTTTTTGGTAGAAAGAATATGGAATTTGGAGACAAAAGGCCTGAGTTTGAATTCCAGATTAGACATTTATTATCACTGTAACTTTGGGCAGATTGTTTAACCCTCCATCAAGTGGGAATAGTAAAAACGTCTACCCTCACAGAGTTGTTGTGAGGAGAAATCAGGCAAAATGAATGTGAAAATATTTAAAAATGGGGAAAAAAACACTCTACAAATGTTAACTCTTCTGCGCTATGAACAGGCTTCATCTAAACTTAGCAGGTGAGAAAAGTACAAAGGTATCCTGCTACAAAAAAAATCTGAAAACACTGAAAATAAACTGATCTTAATAGAAAGAGTAACATCTTGCAGAGAGAAAGACTCCATGAAATCTGGATTTAGTAAAATTGACCCAGGTTTCATATGGAGAAAATCTTACAGAAATTTTCAGTAAGACATTAAATCTGTTTTTACACAGTGAGTAAACCCAGATCTTAAAAGTCTCTGTGGCTTCAAGATTCTATAGAAAAGCACTGGAGACGCTAAATTAATTGAAATTAAAAAGTAAAAATAAAAATCATACTTGGCTACTGATAGCTAAGTAAAAATGTATTATCAGAAGACTTAATAAATAACTGTAGATAACAGTTTTATTCTTCTAACTTTATTACTGAAAAATAACTGTAGATAACAGTTTTATTCTTCTAACTTTATTACTGAAAAATTCATAGTCGCAGATGACCTCCTAAATTCTTAAGGTCGCTCCATGGTGACATCATTGAAACACAGATGAGGGGTGATTTTCCAAAATTTTCCTGGATGTAGGGTATTTCTGCATAAATGTACCAAGTGAGAAAATGCATTGAGAGCACTCTGTGAAGGTCATAATGCCATACAAGTGTGTAAGATGTTATTATTAGAGAAATCTGAAAAGCTTTTAAAGATTTTTGAATCTTATGGCATGAGCCCAGATCTGTGAAATTTATAAAATAAAGAATTCTACAGAAATGGTATAAAAAACATGTATATCTCAATACAAAGTATAATAAATTGAAGGGGTGGGGAATGAAAACCACAAGACAAATTCCTTTCCTGGCTTCCCGGGCTGTTCTTCGACAGCCTTGGCTTTGATTTTCCATGTCACTCAGTCACACACAATGCATATCTTTCTTCATCTCTGGTCCCCTGCAGTTACTCCTGTTCTGAGTTATTGAGCTTTCAAATAACTGATTTCTCCTGTTGCTTTTCTGAACTCCCTAAACGGCTCCAGCAATCAGCTCATCAGTTATCCATTCCTGACATGGATTCAGCACCGTGGGCCTCTCCCATCTACCGCTGCTTGGATGGCGAAACCCCACACACAGGAATGAAGGGTGCGAGGAGAAGGCTTCAGTGTAACCCAGAGGAAAACTGATTTGCAAAACCAGCTCAAAAACAGCTGCCCTCCTTAAAATTCCATCGAATCTTGAGTTTCCAGAGAGTCCTCCAGGCCTAATGGGTCCCCTACGCCTGACTGCGAGCTTAAGGTAAACCCAGAGTCTTTATACGCATTATGAGCATTCATAAACTTCTGCAGGTATTTGGAGGTATACAACCAATGGTGTTTCAAGACATCTTCCATCTCATAGCATTTGGACTGTCTGGCGTTCATTTTTCGGAAGCGCCTGAACAGTTTGTTGCCAGACTCATTTCCCTCGCTCGCCCATGCCCCAATGGAGCCATCTCTCTCAATAATTTCAGGGACATGTGCCAGGGTTTTGTGAAAATAATTGGTGATTTTGCCCTCATATCTATACTTGAACTTAGTAGAGAGGAGTTCAGCAAAACGCTGTGAATTGAAGCTATACTGGCAGAGGGATTCTGGGCACTCTTTTGCAGGACACGATGATCGCCATACAGGCTTCATCTTCAGGTAAAGGTCCATCAGCTCCCTCAGAGCTTCGTGCCTCTCCTCAGAGGGAATTAATTCACAAACTGCTTCAACTGTCTCTTTGGTCATGAGCTTCCTAGCAAAGTTGCCATTCATCCTCATGATGGGTTTCAGGTTCATCTTCTTCCGGAGATGCTTGTCCAATGTAGCCTGCCATCTTTTCCTTTCCTCTTTGGAAGCATTGGGATTCTTATACACCTCCCCTATCTCTAGCTGGAAAATCTTGTAGAACTCAGCCGCATTGCCAATGTCACAGTGGAGTGCATCTATGGAAGGGACAGTCTCGATGAAAGGTTTCGATGAGACCCCTTTCACCCGATCCCGCAGTTCTTCCACCGACTCGTGGTACGGGTTGGAACGCCAGACCTCATAGCGCTCCAAGTTCTCAGAGTGGCTTCTGGTGATGGAGTGGAAGACAAGATTTTGAGACGCTTCCAGGCGGGTGGCGTCACAAAGGGTACAAATGTAGACTGAGCCAGAAGCCTCAAGGCCTTCGACTTCCCGGACGAGTTTCTCATCATATCCAGTGCCCCTGAAGATGAACTTGAAAGTCCGAAGGATGCCTCCTATCTCAAGCATTAATTGGCTGCTCTTCATGGCCTCCCTCTCGGCAATGAGAGGGCTCAGGATGGCCGTCAGGGTCTCGTGGTCAGACTCATCTGCCAGCATGAGACACAGGGGCTTACAACACAGTTCGGAGTTGGGTTTGACTTCTTCAAACACCTTCACGTTTTCTGAGCCATGGGCTACAGTAATTTTCATGACCGTGAACGAAAACCGAACTGCCTTTTCTGGAACTGCTGGCCCACTCCCGTGCTTCTCGCTCACATCTCCCATTCCATCACAAGACTCCTTCACCACGACAGTGAAGGGGCCATTCAGGTAGTCATCAAGGTCTTGGGCTCTCATGCCTTCCAGGATGTCTTCTTCCATGTCCATCAGAGCAGATACCAAAGCCGAATCATAGCGGAAGCGCTTCGCAATGGTGTCCACGGGGTAGTCATCCACCAAGGAGGACAGGCCGGACAGGCCGTCGATAATGCCCACGTCGGTCCTGGAGGACACGTTCTTCAGAGGGGGCTGCCACTCAAAGGGATGGTAGCCTGGCAGGAGGACCTTCTCAGCATTCCGAAGGGCATGCAAAGGCTGAAAAATCTGCCTCCCGGTGATGGCTTTCACAGTCCTGTACATCTTGTGGTACTGACTGCAGCTGAGGAAGGTGTTGACACGGATGGCCAAGCACACAGCCGGCTGCAGGCCAGAGCCCCGTCCCTGCATGATGGCCTCCAGCTCGTCTGCTTGTCTGTGCTCATTCCTTGCCCTCAGCGCCAGCAGGAACAAGGTCAGACACACGGATTTCACATCTCCACCTTCTTCTCTGTCGGCGAAAGCCTTGACTTGCAGCTTGAGCTCCCTCAGGCGGTGCTTCTGAGCCCTTCGGGTCAAGGACAGGAGATGCTGGCGGGGCCGACCCCCTTTGTTAATATGCACAAAAGTCTCTTTGGATTCCTTGTGGCTTGAGACGTGGTGATTATATTTTTCCAGGCTGACCTCCTCGTTGCACTCTTTGGCTGGACATTTCACCATCAGGGAATTCAAGATGCTCAGAAAGGACTTCACTGGACTCTCCAGGTCAGCAGGGAAGCAGGGATATCGGCAACAGGGACAGTTGCTGCCCATGACTTTGAGGCATCTGAGAATGCAGACCCTGCAGAATACATGCTTACAGGTGGTCTCCACGGGGTCAGCCAGAATGTGTTTGCAAATCTGGCAGGAGATGGATTTCACAAAGTGTGCTGGGAAGTCCACTGCAAGAAGCTTGGTACTGAGATGTATATTACTGCAGTTGGAAACCTTCTGCATCACTTCCTTGCTGCTAATCTTTGCCTGCGCTCTTCTCTTGTGCCGACGGGCTCTTCTCGCTCGGTCAACCACGGTTTTGAGTTTTTTGCTGAGCTGCCCGTTTGGCTGATGACTCTTCCGCTTGAGTCCCTGGCGGGCAGTGTGGCAGATGTCACAGGATGGTGTGTGGGGGTGCCACTCCATGGTTGCATTCCTTGGGATGTAAACCTCACGTGGGGCACTGCTAAACTTCCTGTACAGGATGCGCCAGCAGTTATGGCAGAACTCAGTGGGGTGGATCGAGTCAACATCTGCTTTCACATCGATCCGGAAGACCTTGGCAATGAGGTCTGGCCAGGAGGTGGCTCTCTTTTCCTTCTTTCGTAAAAGGACTTGGGTTTTACCATCCACAGGCCCGTGGACTGGATATCTCCTATTGTGCCCGTCAGTTTTAAAAGAATTCCCACAGATACGGCAGAGATGTCGAAGGTTGGCTTGGTGGATTGCTTTGTCTCTTGCTTTCCCGTCATCATGGGATTTCTTCAGAAACTTAGGGTGAGCATTTAATGCTGGTTGACTCAGAGCTGGCTTCTGACCATCAGCCTTGTCCGGGACGGCTGGAGATTGCTCCAGAGAGGGTTTCCCCTCAGAGGAAACTTTCTTTTCTACTTGAGCTTCTTCGGGTGCCTTTTCAAAAGATCGTACCCTGAACAGTTTAAATTTCCATTCTGAAAATTTAATATGTGGGTGCTGAATTTCATCTGGGGCAGAAGTGAGGCCCAGGGTGGGTGGCAAAGAGACAGCCATGCTGAATGAGATGCCTGAGAACAATGAAAACAAGTCAGATTAAGAAAAACGTTCAATATCCCACGGATGCATCTTGGAAGGAATACATATTAATACATTCAATTATTCATTCATTCATTGATCCAAAAAGTTACTTATTAAACCTCCTATTTTAATATACTCTGTTAGGTGCTGAGCATACAGAAGAGAACAGTCATTCCCCGCTTCAACCGTGTAGAGGGTCATCTATACCAACATGCACCACTATGGTTCATTTTACGTATATATGTATGATCTTATTTTCTTTCCACCAAAACCTTAAGGTCTTTGAGGACAGAATTTTGGAGTGATTCATCTCTATCTCTCCGACATTCCTAGTATACATTAGGGCTGAATAGTTATTTGCTGAATAAATACAAGGAAAAACAGGCTAGTAAAACCACAGAAAAGTCATATTTTCTGCATTGTATTAGGCTCATTGCACTAGCTGGACAATATATTTCCAGCTTTTTAAAGCAGTCTCCTGGGAGGTTGGTTGTTTATTTCTTCCAAGCAGGTCATAAAGGGATGATAAAGCTACAAATCCAAAGAAACTAATTACTCACTACTTGAAAGGATGAAGTGAATTTTGAGGCTTTATGAATGCTAACTAATAATAAGTATCATGGATAGTAATTATGCTTACAATTTTAATTAGTGAACACTGCTGTAAATTATAAAGCTGTGTCTACATTAGAAACAAAACACCATAGAAACCTGCAACAAACCATAGTGTGAACATACAGAGAGTCCAAAGGACTTTTAAGATGAAAAATTCAAGTCGTTTCAGGTAAAAATCACACAGGCCATCCTGGAAGTCATTACTGGACAATGGTCATTAGCTTTATCGTTTGTAATAAGAAGAGGCAGAAGTAATATTTTTCTTTTGATAAAAAAATATTAGCAATTGCATATGCCAGGAAACCCTACCAATCTGAGTAGTGCTGCAGAGAAAAATCTGCAAATGCCATTTGAGTCCTCTCTAGATACAATTAGCCCAATATTTTCAAAATTCCTGAGTACACATCACTGGGAAAACAGCAACTGTGTTTCAACCCATCGTCTATCTCTCCCAAATTGGCCAGGGTTAACACTCTTGACCCACAAACTATGTCAAGCAAAACTTTTTCCCCCTCAATTAATTAACTAACCAGATTGGGGTACCTGGATGACACGGTCGGTTGGGCGTCCGACTCCTGATTTCGGCTCAGGTCATGATCTCAGGGTCATGGGATTGAGCCCCATATCAGGCTTTGTGCTCAGTGGGGCATCTGCTTGAGATTCTCTCTCTCCCTCTGCACCTCCCTCCCCCCCCAACCCAGCTCATGTTCTCTCTCTCTCTAAATACACAAATAAATAAAATATTTTTAAAAAATGAACGAACCAGCTTGATGATATTTTTATATAGTCGTGTGGTCATGGAGATTAATCCTCAGATGAATAGCCAGGGTGGGGTGGGGCCTGGGGGGAAGGAGGTGCAACGGCCAATCCTGACGGCTGCTACCAAAGTTCTTCTTTTCTTTTTTTTTTTAAGATTTTATTTATTTATTTGACACAGAGAGAGAGCATGAGCAGGAACACAAGCAGGGGGAGTGGGAGAGGGAGAATCGGGCTTCCCGCTGAGCAGGGAGCCTGATGTGGGGCTCGATCCCAGGACCCTGGGACCATGACCTGAGCCGAAGGCAGACGCTTAACGACTGAGCCACCCAGGCGCCTCCCAAAGTTTTTTTTTAAGTCATCCCTTTAAACTACTGAAGGTTGTTCCATCTTGCATGCTCTAGGCTTCAGAGGCTGATGTTCTTCACGAAAACTAAAAGCCAGTTTCCAAGACATGGTTAAAAAGGAAATCCTGTTAAATTGTTCTATGTGCAGGACAGTGTGAGATCTAAACAATTTCAACCATCTCAAAGGTCTCATTAACCTCAAAAGTATTTCAACTGCAGCCCAGCAAACACCTCAACATTGCTTAGGGTTCAGTTACATTCCTAAATTCTATCCTGCGGCAGGTGTGAAGGCCTCCCAGGTCTCCCCTGCCCCATTGGCTGGAACTCCTTCCCAAATGCCTTTTCATTCCATTAGACTTTTCCTACCCAGTCGTTTCCTAACATGCTTGTTCTCTGATTTCCAAGATATTTTGAGTTTTTATTTTTAAAAACTGCATCACCATCTCCAGAGCTAAATAATGAACTTTCACAATGAGTAAGTCAACCACAGGCATGTTGCAGGAATCTCTAGAACAACCTCCCCTCTCTACCCACTCCCCTCCTAACTCCCACTGGCCTGAAATGTTATGTCAAAATCTGCCAAAACACATTTGTTTAAATACTCCCAGAGAAAGCAGAACATCACCAACCAGTTATTAGCCATTGGCATCCAAATCAAATGTATTTGTTGTTTTGTTTTCAATTCAACTGCTAAAACTTTATCCAAACTAGAAGCAAGAAGGGGGTAGAAGGGATGTGTTATTATTCTTGCTTTGAGGGGAATACACACCAAGACGCTAATCATGGTTATCTGTGGACGCTACAGATGTTTTATTTTCTTTTAAAAAAAATATTTTATTTTATTTTTTTTTAAGATTTTATTTATTTATTTGAGAGAGTGAGAATGAGAGAGAGTACATGAGGGGGGGAGGGTCAGAGGGAGAAGCAGGCTCCTCCCTGAGCAGGGAGCCCGATGCGGGACTCGATCCCGGGACTCCAGGATCATGACCCGAGCTGAAGGCAGTTGCTTAACCAACTGAGCCACCCAGGCGCCCAAAAATATTTTATTTTTTAAGTAATCTCTACACCCAAAATGGGGCTCGAACTCACAACCCCGAGATTAAGAGTCACATGCTCTACCAACTGAGCCAGCCAGGTACCCCAGCTATGGATGTTTTATATTTTTCATCCTTACCTATGATTTCTACTTTTTCTGAAATAAACGTGTATTACTTTTAGAAGGTAGAACTTTTATTTATTTTTTTTTAAGATTTTATTTATTTGACAGAGAGAGACACAGTGAGAGAGGGAACACAAGCAGGGGGAGTGGGAGAGGGAGAAGCAGGCTTCCCGCAGAGCAGAGAGCCCGATGCAGGGCTCGATCCCAGGACCCTGGGATCATGACCTGAGCCGAAGGCAGATGCTTAACGACTGAGCCACCCAGGCGCCCCAAAAGGTAGAACTTTTAATAACTAGATCTAATGAGGTATGTTTTATCTATCTGGTTAACAAAGATTAAAAATATTATTACTCAGCATTAATGAAGGTATGGGGAAATGCAAGTATCTTCATACATTCTTGGGAGGAGTATAAATTGGTATAATATCTCTAGTGAACAATTTAGCAATGTTTTTTAAAAGTTTAACTATATCTTATCTTTGGTGCAATCAACTTGCTTTTAGGAAGTTATTCTATAGAAACATTCCTACAGGTTATTTCTTGTGTGGGAATAAACATTCCACAGGTTATTCCCACAGTGAATATTTCATGGAGAGAAACCGAGACACAGAAAGAGATTTGTTTTAAAAAAAATTCTTTGTTACTTTAAAAAAACAGGAAATAGCATAAATAATCACCAATAGGGCATTATTAAAAAACTATGGGTCCAGATATACAATGGAAAACAACAGAGACATTTAACATTTCCATAAGCATTAATGCATATGTGCCATTTCTATATGCATCAATGATGCTGAAAGATACCCACATGACAAAGCAGAAGACAGGACAACAATAGCTATTAGGATTCCATTCATGTACATCTGCCCACACCTACAAGTACACACATTCTGGGAGCATACGCACTAAAATCTTAACAATGTTTACTCTCCAAAAATAGAATAGACACTGGTAAGAAGGTCTCTTTAATTTTCTATTTATTCATTCTTACATCATTTTAATTTTTCACCACAAACATGTATTATTTTTTTTAATTTTGTGATCAATTTACTTTAGGGAAAAAATGTTTTAAAGACTAGATTTATATGTACCCATTGTTACTTCTCTTTATTACTTCCTAAATCCACCCTCCCCTCACCTTCCCAAAAGTTTTAAGACCTGGCTAAGCCTCAAATCTGATCAGCAACCTCATTTTTCTTTTTTGGTAATCGTGTAGAAAGGGAACTAAAATATGGACCTCTACAGAGCACGAAGTTGGGATTAAGTAAGAGTTATCATGTGGTCATTGTTCGACACTCGGGAATCTTACAAATGCCCGATCTTTCTGCTAACAAAAGGTCTCAGCGGCAGACCAGCCTCACTTGCCAGCTCAGCCCTGTTCCCAGGAGGCACTGCCATCTCAGTGTGGCCATCACCTGCCATCACAGCTGTGGGGTCTTCATCAACACAGGGCACAGATGCATCTGGACAAACCAGGCTGGGATGGCTTGGCCCAGGTGGCACCTACTAGTTACTTCAGGGGCTGAATCACAGCAGCGGCGCCACCTCCCACCCTACACACCCTACACACACCGACGTCCTAGTCCTTGGCCCACAATCTCCCCTCTCCACATCTTCAACTTGATCTGTATACAATGTCCAAGTGAGCACTGCGTGCCCAAGTGTGACCCCTCGTTGTCGCACGATCCCACCCATGCATCCATCCATTCACTCCATAAATGCTATTCTCTACTTTCTGCCAAACACTGTCATCAAAAAGTTGACAGCATCAGCAGCCTTTCTATAAGTCTTAGGCATCCACAAAATGACCCAAAGATTCTTTCCCTTCCTCCAAGCAACTTCTTGCTTGAACTACTTCAGAAAGAGAAGGGCACTGTCCCAACCCCTGGTCTGGAATCCCAGTTCAAGAACATAATCTCTGTGTAGGGCCTCTACAGTGGCAATTCTCAAAAATCATTATGTATTAGAATCACTGGAGAGCTTGTGTTTAAAAAAAAAAAATGTGCGGATTAACATAAGAATAAAAAATAAATAAATATAATGTATGGGGATTAACATAAGAATAAAAAAAAAATTAAAAATAAATAAATAAATAAATAAATAAATAAACAAACAAACAAATAAATAAATAAATAAAAATGCAGATCATCAGGTTCCAGAGAGTCTCACTCAGTTTATCCAGGATGGAGTCCAGAAATTGCATTTGTTAAGCATTTCAGGGATCCTGCTATGGGTAGCCCACGGTCACACTTTGAGAAAAGCTGGTGTCCTACCTACTCGAATTGAATTCAGGAAATTGCTGGCAATACCTGGGAATACCTGGGAAACTACATTTCCTCCCACCATGGAATTCGTTTGCTGATTTACTTATCATGCCTAGACAAGCACACCATTTCTTTCCAAGAGTCACCTTTTTCTTTCCTTCTGATCATTTATTTACTCATCCATTCGAGAAGCACTCCTTAAAGGTTTCCTCTGCCCACAGTATTCATTTACAGCAATTTGGATGTCTGTATCTTCTCTGTGAATCTACATTGTCTTCGAAACTTGCTTCTTACTCCTTTCCAATTTTTATACATTAGAAAAAGAAAAATCAAATCATTGTTAGCTTCCCTTGATCCTTCCCCTCGTCCTCTGCAAGGAAAAAAAAGCCCAAGTCCTTCTGATGAGAAACATAAAAATGTAATAAATATTGTGGCTCAGGGCATGAAAGTTACGAGTGTTACCTTGCTCAGCAGGCTGCCTGGCCAAAGTGTTGGGATGTCTGTAATTCGGTTGATATTACTTGATACCGAAGAGAAGGCAAAGTGTGTTCTCCTCCCCCTCTTTGCTCTCTGGTCCCCCAGAGCAGACTGCTGCATTATTTATCAGCTTCCACTGTCCTTCTCAGCCTCTCCCACCACAGACAGCTAACCACACAAGCCAGCAGCCAATCACAGGCTAGGAGCCCCCAGCTCCAGCTGGCACCTGGCTCTTCAGGAAGCTTAGCCGGGGACCCAGGTGTCCCGGGTGTGTGCTGGAGAATTGCCAGAGCTGCCAGGTCACTCCCCAAGGCTGTTTGGGTTGGACATGAACTTGTCAACATAAGCTCTGGCTTCTGCCAAAAGATTCAATAGCTCTGTGCCTCAGTTTCCTCATCTGTAAGAAATACTAATAGCATATACCTCAGAGTCAGTGAGATTATACGGTGAGAGTTATCACAGGAAAATAACGGGGACAGTGTCTGCCCTTAGGAGAAACTCATCAAATACTGACTCTGCGATAATTTTTATTATTATTTTGAAATAAGATCCAAACCCATCCCAGAATCCTCCTACTGGGTCAATTCTCTGTCAGGGAAGGTTGCGCTCCTTGCAACAAGACTGGGTTTCAAACATGACTAGTGTTTTGAAGTCAACAGATTTGACTTGGATTTGAATCTTGCCTCAGGGCTTCAATACATTACTTAAACTTTGGGAGCCAGAATCTCCTCATCTATAAATTGATCATTTTAGCCCCGAGCAATAGGCCAGGCCTCTAAGTGCCTTACATATTATTTAATCATCCCAACAATCTATACATTTGACATTATTATCTCTAAAGAGAAACAATACAAGTTCAGAGCAATGGAGAACTTATCCGTGGTCACACAGCCACTAACTGGTAAATGTGGGGGTCCTTAACCACTCCACTCCACTGTAAAAGAATATTGAAAGCCAATTTGTAGTCGTAGTGGGAGACGACTCAAGAATGTCCTTCTGTATACTTAGTACCATCTCTGTTTCAAACCCCATTCATAGTTCTTAGGTCAGCTTTATCCCCAAAGTTCCTCTCTGTCCAGCTAATATGTGAGGGATCCTCTTGTTCTCATTTGATTCTTAGCAAAAACTGTCAAAGAGGCAGGTGCAAGGATTTCTCTGCGCTGTGCTGTCCTCATAAACACTCCTCTTATATTTCCGCTATTTTGCACTTGGGCCTATTTAACAGCACAACAGTCCTAAGGACACAGCTCCTGCTCACTAAGCTAACAACAGAACAGAAGCCATTGCAATCACATTGGGAGAGATGGCCTGTGGCTTCTAGGCGCTTCGGTGTGTTTGTGTCCAAGGGGTTAGACCCCTCACCTGAGGTTCATATGACACTGTAAGACCAGGCAGGTGGGAGCTGAGAATTTTCTAAAGACGGTGTCCATGTTCGGATCAGCAGGAAGTAGGGCCTCCAGGATGGGTGGGCTTTATGGCCCTCTTCATTCAGTGGGGTCAGGTAAAGAGGAGACACAACACAGCGGACATGGAAGAAGATGCCCTTCCCATCCATCCTCCCATACTCCAAAACCCCGCATCTTTACTGGACTCACAGAAAGAGAAAGGGCCAGATGTTCTTGCTTCATGTTGAAGGAAACAGGAAATATCTCCCGGAATTAGAAAAAGCAGTGAGTCCCAGCCCTCAAGGATCAGGCAGGCTTCAGTTCTAAACACTCACCTAGAAGTTAAGTGAAACTAAGGTGGCCAACCATCCCACTTTTCTGGAACTTTCCTGAAGTCCAAGCAAACAGTGTCAGTGGGTCACCCCTCAAGCCCAAACCAGAGTTGGAAAATTTCTCTAAGCTCAAAAATTCATAAATGGAATCCTTTTCAATTTTTCTTAGGGAAGTTAGATGTTCACAGAGACTCATCAAAGAATATACACCAGGCCAGAGGGGACAGGGGCAGAGGGTCAGTTAGTGAAAGAGCTTGGTCTTTTTTTTTTTTTTTTTTACCATATTTATCATAGATTTTTGTATTGTCTAATTTTTTATCAGTCATATGTTACCTTTAAAATAGAAAAAAAAACCATGAGATTTACAAATAAGTAAAAGTACTATTAATAAATTTTAAATGAGGCAAAATAAAATATTGGGTGCGTATGAAGATATACTCTTCTAATTTTTTTTATAAAAGTCTGGATTTGTATATATCAGATTCTTCAAGGGCAGGATTTCCAATATTTCCTTGTTCTTCCCCATGACACCCGGGGCCTTTTTCCCGTCCATGTTGAAAACGTGTGACTGTCACCTGCCCTCTGCAGAGAATTAAGACCTCCCGTGGATCATCTGGAAAAAGAAGCTGAGCCATGAATTCTTGTCCCTTTTCCTGGCCACTAAAATTCTACCCAACATTCTTGCTCCAGATCTTTCCCACGTGACAAACCCCACCTGGAGCAAACTTGCACTTCCATCATAAAACAGCGAAGTCAGAGCTGCCTAGGATGCCATGTTGTTCCAAGCAAATTAAAAATAAAACACTGCTGACAGATCCTGGCCAAATTTAGCAGGAGGAAAAGTATGAAAAGGCCAAACCAGCGTTTGGATGATTCGATGCCAGTTTCCAGCCTTGAGGGCAGCACTCCCAGCTGAGCGATTAGCTGAAGTTAATCCTGGAAGTGTCCACAGGCCCTGCACTGGCCTGGCTCCCTCTGGGCATTCACACCTGGCAGGCTGTCCCTCCTTTCCCCAGCCTCTGCTTCGGAGCCCCCAACTCTCCTTAGCAAGTTGCCTACACTTATTCCCCTTGGCTCTCTGCAGGCCCTTTTAAGAGAACTTTTCAAATTCAATTTCTTCCCAGAGAGCCATGAGCTCCAGGTGCTGATATCAATCAAAATCTACTCCTGCAGCCGTGGTCTGAGTGTGTGAACGTGGCATTTTGTGCTCTTATCATAATCCAGCAGATGCTATTTACTGACATCGTGATTACATATATAAGCTTGTTATCTATGTATCTCCAGCTTGCAAAACTCCTGCCTCCTAACATCACCAACCTGAATGCCAGAGCTGAAAGGGAACTTGGAGGTTGTCTGACCCGATGAACACATCTTCCAGGTGAGAAACAGTCCCCGAAGGGCAGTATCCTGCTCAATGTCACAGGAGGGAATTAGTAGCAGAAACAGCATTACAAACCAAGTCTCTAGGATCCCAGGACAAGATTCATTCCACTACGCTGGAAAGGGAGCATCCCTCCCTCTCCCGCCCCATGCCATCTGGCTTCCCTCAGCCTGGAAAGGAACTTGAGTTGGCAAAGAAGCAGAACCTTAATAGGTCACTGCTAGATGAGAGCCTTCAGTGATCATGCAAACTTGCCCCAGCACTGGGAGAAGAGAGCCAGCATCTCTACGTGCTCATTCCTCCCCCACTTCCCCAGTCTTGAAATTGCTTTCTAATTAACTCAATGTGGATTATCCCTGTTAGTAAATTTTCTAATGTGTTATTAATTGCTCTAAACGTCAGCTGCAGCTCATTCTCCACAAATTCAGGAGTGCCGCAGCGGGCTTTCTGATGTTAGCAAGGCTGTTTTTATACAATTACTGCCATCATGTGGGCAAAAAAGTCTCTCAGGAAAAGCCATTCATGAGACTAAAAAGTCTCATGAAGTTGGATCCCAACTGGTTTCAGGAGTCATTAAGTTTGGTTCTCTTCTCTCCTCTCCTTATCCCAACTTCTATCCTCCCCTTATCCCAGCTTCTATCCTCCCTAACCTTCCCCTCCACCATCACCTACCTCTGTAGGAATCCCCCATAATTCCTATAGACGAAGAAACAATGCCAAAAGCTGGGGTAATCCAAGCAACTTGCTCAAGACCCCACACCTAGTTAACTGCAGTCTTCCACTGAAGTCAAGGGTCCAACATGAAACTCGCTACTGCTAACTGGCCCCAGAAAATATGTAACAAATACCTTCTCCTCGCTCCTCAAGCAAGTGAAGACATGAAGACTGTGTCCTCATGAGGGAGTCTGAGGAATTGAGAAGTGTTGTCCAGTGTTTAGGACTCTACTAGACATCCTTTCTAATTTGCAGGCACCCATCCCATCTTCAAGCCCCAAATACAGGAAGTTGTCTTTCTTCCTTGTCCTATTTAGCTGTAAGGGCCTAAGAATGAGTTAAAACATCAGTGTAGGATGAATTTGATCGAAATTTCTTAAAGCTAGAATTCAAGTTTGAGGAATGAGCTTTCTCAGCCTAGGGTAAACATAATAGCCTGAAATGAGTACTTGCAGGACAGCAAAAGACAATTTTACAAAAAGCCACACTACGTAACAAAAAGTTCTACAATTTGGGGGTTCTCAAAATTTCACAATAATTTTGGGAGGGTGAGAAAATGATACTTTTAAACAAAGGGACTTTAACTTCAATTTGATTTAATTTAACTGTGTTTCTGTCAATAGTTACTATGTGGCTTGATTTTCTATATAATGAGAACAATTGCTATGTTTTTAATGTTAATGAAAAACTATGCTCTTTTCAACTTATGAATAGTGGTTCTAAAGAGAGATGGAAAGGTAGAATCAACTCCTAATTATTTTCATGCAAAAATCTACCATTGAATTTTCTGTAATATGTTTCTAAAAAAATAGTTTATAATTTACTATGTGATTTAAATGTTTATCTTTTATACATTTTTCCTGGGACATTCCTCCCACTCAAACAAAGAGCACAATTTCCAAATGCAAGTAAAACCTCACTTTGCCATTATTATTACAGAAAAGAGAAATGTTTGTATCTTTATTTCCACATCTAGGGATGGCTATTAGTAGTAATAATTTACTTCATTATATAAGTTTCTATAAAGACCGGGGCGCCTGAGTGGCTCAGTCATTAAGCGTCTGCCTTGGGCTCAGGTCATGATCCCAGGTCCTGGGATCGAGCCCCGCATCAGGCTCCCTGCTCCGCCAGAAGCCTACTTCTCCCTCTCCCACTCCCTCTGCTTGTGTTCCCTCTCTCGCTGTGTCTCTCTCTGTCAAATAAATAAATAAAATCTTTTAAAAAATTCTATAAAGACCAATCTGGATTCTACTCTTTCCTGTCTTCATGTCAATCTTAAAAAATATCTTTGTTTTGTGATAAGAAGGGGGGAACTAGCTGAGTTGAGCTTTAGTTGAGATTTGCTGTCCTTTGTACTTCTAGCAAAAAAGAATATACCATCATTCTCCTCCAACATCCCTCAACATTTCCAATCTCTTCAATACCCCTCACCCCTCCAAAAAATCACCAACCATAACAAAAACCCATGATTATCTTTCACTAGCATGTATTACATATATTAGACCAAAAAAAAAAATGTTCTCAGCAACATGACATCATGAAGTGTTCTGAGACCTCCTAGGTCTTTTTGTGGCTTCTCTTTTTCTCATCACCCACAAACCATTGTGTAGAAACTATGTGTAAGATACAGGAATCAACTCCAGGTTCAATGGCCTTTTGGCAGCCTGGACTCATGACTCCCTTTCTCCAACAAAGTTACTTCTCCTTGGTAACAAACAGTAACATAGTATAGTGTTAAAATAATTTGTGGTTTATGCCCGTTGACCTGAAGGTGAGTGTTATGGGGTGAACTGTGTCTCCCAAAATTCACATGATGAAATCATAACCCCCATGTAATTATATTTAGAGAGAGAGCCTTTAAAGAGGTGATTAAGATAAAATGAAGTCTTTGGGGGGGGCCCTAATCCAATCTGACTGATGTCCTTTCAAGAAGAAATGAGGTCACATCTAGAGATGCATAAGCACAGAAGACCACATGAGGACACAAAGAGAAGGGGGCCAACAACAAGCCAAAGAAACCAAACCTGAGACATCTTGACCTCTGACCTCTAGCTTCCAGACCTGTGAGAAAATAAATTTCTGTTGTTTAAACCACCCACTCTGTGGTATTTGGTTATGGCAGCCCAAGCAGACTATTACCGTATGGATCAAATCTCTCCTCCTGGACACTTCCCTTATCCACCTACCAAGGAGGAGGAAGCTCTTTAGGTGGTCAAATCTGAGGATGCTCATTAGGCCTCAGTCTTCATGAGCACATATGGCTATCATGGCCACTATTATCTGTAGGTGTTGTGCTGTGGTCCTGGGTACTGCAGGCTTTGGGCTGAAACAAACCTGAGTTTAAATTCTAGCCCCAACTCTTGCAAGCTGTGGGATCTTGGGCACATTTCTTAACCTCTCTGACTCTATTTCCTTATTTGAAAATGGGAATCATAGTAGTTCCTGGTGGAGTACCTGGGTGGCTCAGTTGGTTAAGCATCTGCCTTCGGCTCAGGTCATGATCTCAGGGTCCTGGGATCAAGTCCCACAGTGGTCTCTCTGCTCAGTGGGGAATCTGATTTTCCCTCTCACTCTCCCTCTGTTCTCCGTCTCCCTCAAATAAATAAATAAATATTATTTTTAAAAAATAGTATTACCTGGTAATGTTCTTGGGAGAATTAAATGAGCTAATACACTTCAGATGCTTAGCACTCAGTTAAACACAACGTTGCCTCAAGAGCTCCCCATCCTCCCCCAAAACCCTCTCTCCTCACAGTCTTTTCATCTTTAAAGGCAACTAACTCCTTAGTTTAAGTAAACTCCTAAAGTCATCCTTCATTTATCTTTTTCTAAATCCCCACATCAAATCAGTCAACAAATTCTAGTCCTGTTAAAATTATAAGTCAGATCATTTTACTTCTCTGATCAAAACCCTCCTGTAGCTCCCCATCTTGGTTAGAATAAAAGCCAAAGACTTCACAAGGACAAACAAGGAGCATTACTTTTTCCACCCACTTACTACAGCCACACTGACCGTTGTGCTGGTTCCCAAAAAGTCCATATATACCTCTGCTTGTTATCCTCTCTGCCTAAAATATTACATTAGACACTGCCGTATTAGACAGGGTTCTCCAGAGAAACACGACCAATAGGAGATATCTCTATTCTAGAGACCTAGGAGAGGAATTTATTATGAGGAAGTAGCTCATATGATTATGGAGGCTGAGCAGTCCCATTTGTAAGCTAGGACCCAGGCCAGCTAGTGGTGTAAGACCCAGTCTAAGGGCAAGAGAAGACTGATGTCCCAGCTGGAACAGTCAGGCAAAGAGAGAGAGAGAGAGAGAATTCTCCCTTCGACCACATTTTTTATCTATTTAGGCCCTAAACATATTAGATGATGCCTATCCACACTGAAGAGGACAAACTGCTTCACTCAGTCTACTGATTGAAATGCTAATATCATCCAGAAACATCTTCACAGACACAGCTAGAAATAGTGGTTAGCCAAATATCTGAACACTTTGGATCCAGTCAAGTTGACACACAAAAGTAACCATCACAGCTGCCTCTGACTTCTAGGAACATGCAGTCTAACGTGGAATTACAATAAACAAATCTGGGGTAGTTGGTAGGGTAGAGAGAGATAATGAGATTATGAATCAAGAGTCGAGAGATATGAGATATATTTTCTGCTCTGTCACTATGTAGCTCTGTGACCTTGAACCATTCATGTAGCCACACTGGAGTGATGATTTTCTCAGTTTAGCCTTATGTAAAAATGGGTAGCACCTACTTTCTAGAATCCTTATGAGAATTAACTAGAGGAAAATGCCTGGCTCAGAGTCTGATGCTATGTAGGCATTTAATAAACATTAGGTGCTAAATGGGTATACTGGAGAAATATCCACCCCCTAAAAAATTTTGAATTAAGTTTGCCTTCTTAGAGTTATACTATAAAATCAATCCACCACAAATCAAAACAAAGATGTGAAAAGTCACCTCAAGAGGAGAAAATACAATAGTTTCCAGGCCAAACAAAACTTGAGGACAGATATTAAAATATGAATAGAATTTATTAACCAAAGTGAGGTGGTTGGTTATTGTTATGAGCTGAATTGTGTCACCTCAAAATTCATATGTTGAATTCCTAATGCCTAGTACCTCAGAATTGACTATTCGGATAGTCTTTAAAGAGATAATTAAATTAAAATAAGGTCATAATCCAAAAGCACTGGTGTCCTTATAAGAAAAGATGAGGACACAGACACACACAGAAGAAAGACTATGTGAAGGCAAGGGAGAAGATGGCCATCTACCAGACAAGGAGAGAGCGAACCAGACTCAGAAGAAACCAACCCTGCTGACACTTTGATCTCAGACTTCAAGCTTCTAGAACTGTGAGACAATAAATTCTGGTGTTTAAGCCACTCAGTCCATAGTGCTTTGCTATGGTAGCCCTAGAAAATTAATATAGTCATGAATGGAAACTTAGAAAGTTGAAGTCAGAAAGACCTACAGATATAAACATATATTCACCAAAGAAAGGGGGTTGTCAACCCCAAAAATGCCATCTTCCTATCATTGGGGTGTGTACAGGTTGAAGAACTCCTCAAGCTATCATTGCCTGAAATCATTATGCTTTTGAATCACCCAACTAAATCCTTTTGCTCTGGTTGGATTTTCAGCAAGCAACATTTTGACTATAATTTGATTTTCTATAAGAAAGTTGATATCATATATACAATGGAATATTATGCAGCCATCAAAAAATGAAATCTTGCCATTTGCAATGAGGTGGATGGAACTAGAGGGTATTATGCTAAGCGAAATAAGTCAATCAGAGAAAGACAGTATCATATGATCTCACTGATATGAGGAGTTTGAGAAACAAGACAGAGGACCATAGGGGAAGGGAGGAAAAAATGAAACAAGATGAAACTGGAGAGGGAGACAAACCATAAGAGACTCTTAATCTCAGGAAACAAACTGAGGGTTGCTGGAGTGGAGGGAGGTGGGAGGGATGGGGTGGCTGGGTGATGGACATTGGGGAGGGTATGTGCTATGGTGAGCACTGTGAATTGTGTAAGACTGATGAATCACAGACCTGTACCCCTGAAACAAATAATACATTATATGTTAATAAAAAAAAATTAAAAAAAAAAGAAAGTTGATATCAGTTCTTTTCTGTCTGTCGAACCAAGGCCAGCCCCTCCCCCACTTATAGCGACTCTACCAGGGTGATCAGTCTCACAGCCCTGCCTTCCCCACTGAACCAAGGGCAGCTCCAATCAAATTTCCCAATTCCTTAGAATTGGCCAGAGTTAGCCACATGACTGGCCAGAGTTAGTCACATGACCCTCACAGGCAGAGTCTTTCTGAACAATTGAGAGAGGGGGACCACCCTCCTCTCTCCAAGGTTGTGGACCCAAAGGATTTCATAAGTCTGTAGCTGCCAAGGCCATCATCTTACCTTATGACAAAATCTACATGGGAATGAAATCCAAGTAGGCAGGAGAAGGAGAGAGGCAGTAAGGAAGAACTGATGACATCATTTAAACTCTTGGATCCAACTAGGCCTGAACCTCAGAGGCTTCTCCATGATAAAAGCCAAGAAATTCCATTTTCTCCTTAAGCTAGGCTGATTTGGATTTCTGTCCCACAAAACCATAACAAGTCCTGACTAGCATACACGCAGATCTTTTCTTCTGCCATTGTGAATCTTCTAAGAAACCATGGCTTCCTGGAAACTTGGGATAACATCATAAGCTTAATTTAATGAGTGAAACATTTGAAACTTTAGAGCCTGTCTTAATACTGGTGGGCGAGGCAAAAATTGAAAACTTTCCTGAGTTATAAAAGCCAATAGCTCCTTTATTTATTTATTTATTTATTTATTTATTTTGCTTAATTGGGTCAAATTTGGGTTTCTGATTTAAGCAAGTATCTGACTATCTTTTGATCACGTGTATAATTATTAATCAGAAAGTCAAACTATTTTTTAAAGTCTTTCTTAAAAAACCAATTAAAAAGATGTTCATTGCAGCACTGTGTTTTTATGAACATTAAAAATAATGTAAATGTCAATTAGCAGAAGAGCAGAGACTGGGAGAAATACAAATCAGTCCAGTCTTCACGGACAGCAAACTTGGCAATCATTGTCAAAATTACTTATGCACTGTAGTAGTCTGCATGGGCTGCCATAACGATACCACAGACTGGGTGGCATAAAAAACAGAAATTTATTTTCTCATGGTTCTCAAGACTAGAAGTCCAAGATCAAGGGTTGTGGTAGGGTTGGTTCCTGGCGAGGCTGGTTTCCTTGGTTTGAAGATGGCTGCCTTCTTGCTGTGTCTTCACATGGTCTTTTCTCTTTGTGTGTGAATTCTGGTGTATCTTCCTCTTCTTATAAGGACATCAGTTCTACTGGATTAGAACTTTAACCTTGTGACCTCATCTGTCCTTAATTACCCCTTTAAAGGCACTATCTCCAAATATAGTCACATTGAGGATTGGAGCTTCAAGATGAATTTGGGGACAACACAGGTCAGTCCATAACATGCACCAATACTTTGACCTAGAAATTCCACATCTACTAACTTATCCTAGGGACATTCAAATATACTTGAATGCAAACAAAATGATACATGTACAAAATTAATTAAGACCTGTTTGCAGTGATAAAACACTGAGAACTAACATTGTCACTATCTTTTCAATGGAATATAATGAACACATAAAAAGGAAAAAAGAAACTGTATTTATATGGAACAATCTCTGAGAGTTCTTGTTAGTGGGGGGAAAGCAGGGAACAGAACAATGTACATGCTATTGCACAGCTAAAAAGAGGGGGGAAATATGTGCAAACATATTTTGCTTGTATATGCATCAAATATCTCTGGAAAGATGAGCAAGAAAGTAGTAACACTGGCTGCCTTCAGAAAGGGGAACTGTACTGGAAAGAAGCTTCTGGATTCTTCCAGTAACTTTTGAATTTTGGAAGGTTCTAGGGAAGAGCTGAAGAATTGGTTCCTTGCTTCATCTAGTCTCCAAAGCAGCAGTGGGGAGGAGAGGGAGAAACAGGGAGCCTGATGTGGGGCTCATGGGGCTTGATCCCAGGACTCTGGGATCATGACCTGAGCCAAAGGCAGACGCTAACCGACTA
Organism: Leptonychotes weddellii; assembly: GCF_054177405.1. Lineage (NCBI taxonomy): Eukaryota > Metazoa > Chordata > Mammalia > Carnivora > Phocidae > Leptonychotes > Leptonychotes weddellii. The sequence continues at coordinate 20,629,786 of NC_138379.1, forward strand.
AGCAACCCAGGTGCCCCAATAAATAAATCTTTAAAAAAGCCTATTTAAGAAAACTAAACATGCAACCACCATATGACCCAAGAACTGCACTCCTGAGTATTTATCCCAGAGAAATAAAAATTATGTTCACCCAAACACTTGTACACAAATGTTCACAGCAGCTTCATTTGCAATAGCTAAAAAATAGAAATAATCCAGATGTCCTTTAACAGGTGAATAGTTAAACAAATTGTGGTTTGTCAATACTGTAGTACTCAGCAATGAAAAGGAACAAACTAGTGATACACAACTTGGATGAATCTCCAGAGATTATGCTAAGTAAGAAAAAAAAACCTAACTCCAAAAGTTTACATACTATATGATCCCATTTGTGTAATGTTCCTGAAATGACAAACATTTAGAAATGGAGAACAGGTTCGTGGTGGCCAAGGGTTAAGGAGGGTGTAGGGGTGGGGACGAAGTGAGTATGGCTATGGAGAGACAATGTAAGAGATGCTAGTAGTGCTGGAAACTCCTATATCTTGACTGTATCAAGGTCAATCTGCTGCTTGTCATATTGTACTATACTGTTGCAAAATGTTACCATCCAGGGACACAGTAAAGAGTACATAGAATCTTTATTATTTCTTACAACTCCATGTAAATCTATTAACTTCAAAATAAGTTTAATTTTTTAAGTGATATTGAATAAAAATGTTTCTAAATCTTAAGGGAAAAAAGCAACGTATTTTATTTAAATTCAAAAGTGAAGGGGAAAACGTTTTTGAAAGCCTATATATGTATACATTCCTTCTAGTATTGTGTACACTGCTAGATAAACTTTGAATCATGAATCAATGCATTCGTTTTTCAGCAAGAGGAACCCAGGCAGGCCACTGCCACTGTCTTGGGAGGGAGAACAAAGACAATTCTTAACTTTCCAAGAGATTCCAATAGATTTGGACCAAGTTCTAGGCCATCCCATTTCCAGATGTGATCAATATCCTGGGGAGGAGAAGGGGTTTTGGAAGCAGAGGTGGAGGAGAGGAGACAGACCGAGCAAGATAGAGATGCTGATGAGAGCCCCCAAGAAGGGACCCTGGGCTCAGCCCAGCTTGAACAAAGTTGGGAGAAGGGGAGTAACAATAGCCATGTCCCAACACGTTTGGGGAATCTGAGAGCACAGAGTATCTGACTTCCTGGGTTTAACCTGGAAAAATGAGCAAAATCTCACAGTTGTACTGAAGGACGCCTTTATGAGGCCCAGCAACAGAGCTGATAACACTGTGTGGGGGTGCAGGGGATCAGAGGTCAGAGACAAGGCCATGGGTTCTCTGAGGCTGGAGTCTGAAAAGGACACAGGCAGTGGAGAGAGGAGGAAGCAGAACTAAAGTCAGATGACCAGTGATGAAAAAGAGTTATGTCCACAGATACTGGGATGTGATGAAGTCCACACCCAAGCCCCTAAGCATATGTCAGCCAGGCTCCCACCTTCCATCTCTAAACCATAATGTCAGAAATGTCAGTGCCACCAAGGAAGAAGGATAGAGGACAGGAGAGAAAATACGGGAATGATTGGTTTCATCTAAAATGGGAAAATGAGGCACTGTTTAGATTAATTTGTCTGTCTTCAGATTGAATGAGAGTTCCTAATGGTGACTCAGTTGGCTTCTGAAAATAAAGAAATTCACTTACTTCCACAACTGAGATTTGTAACTGCTCTGCATATGGATTTTATAGATAGTTTCTATTTGTGTGTATAGTTTTTAATATATATTTTATAGTTTTTATGTATTTTTATAGTTTTATGCATTTTTTATTTTATATGTGTTACATAATTTTTATTTTATATTTTTATATATTTCATATATTAAAATATATACTTTAACATTTATATATTATATATAGTTTTTATATAATTTTTATATATAGTTTCTATTTTTTCATATTTTTCTATATTGAAGTATATAACATGTAACCATAATTATTTGATTATTGAAAATAATCCAAAATGTGATTTCAGACCCCAAGATCAACAACTATTGACACCTAGGTTTGTCACCTCTGCACAGCCCTGCCAGCTCATATGCCCCTTTGATATGACTGAAAGTCCCCCAGTTTCTCATGTCTTTTAACGCCACAGAGACTACACTCCCAAATTTTAATATTCTTTCTCCCAGCACTGCTCTTCTCTGTTTCCTCTGGTGACCAGTGGAAGGGTGGCTGCTAAGAGACCTTCTCGGGGTGTCAAGCATTGCCGTTGTGGAAGTCCATCCAGATGCCAAGCTCTGGTTACTTCTGGGGAACCTCTCCTTTTTTATGGGCATCCTGCTCTTAACAGATGCCACTAACTAATGATCCCAAATCCCAAGTCAGCCTCTCAGTGAAAGATTACAAAAGAAGCAAAGGGGAGGGAGGGGATGCCCGCAATTTCACTGTGTGCCACCTTCACAAGTTTTGCCCTATTCAAACCACCTGCACTATTATTTAATATTTGCCTCTAAAGGAAGTCACCTTGTTTACGTGAGGAAAGATTTTCATATGTTATCTAATGGTAGTAACAGAAAAACAATCTAGGAGGGAAAACGCTTTCTCTGTTAGAAAGGAAGGTTATCAAGTGCCAAGGTCTACCAGCACCAGACAGATACTTTCTCCTTTCCAGTATCAAAAGAACTCAAAGAACATTGGAAAAGCAATTCGCTGTTAATGCACATCCCACGTGAGTATGTCTCCACCTAAAATCATCTGGTATCCCACCTAAAATCATTTCATGTACCATCACAGGGCTTTGTAAAACACCAAAGGATATGATGGGTAAGACTCCTCCCAACTCAAAGACTCTTTTATGTTACAAATCATTCCATACCTGTCCCTGCCCAGACTGTGGAAAGTCAATTCAGGAAATGCCCAGTGGGTGGCAGCTTTGAGACGGTGCTGCCCAAGCAAGACCTTAATACAGCTCAGGTTGTTTACAGCCTCAGCCCGCTCCAACTGCCCTTCCTCCTCACCTGCTGTTTGTCTACATCTGCCTCTAGGTCCCCAAGGAAAACGACAGACCAGCACATCATTTCGTGTGGAAACCAGAACTGGGGGCTCCAAAATACTCACATTTGTTGGCAGAAGGCCCAGCCCCCCATCCTCACTCCTCATGGAATCTGAATTCACCATCTGAACCTAGGAAACAGAAAGAATCGAGAAGATCCCTGTGCCCTGAATCCAATTCAAGGTTTTAAATCAATCAACCAACCCTCCAGCATTTTTAAGCGTAGCATGGTGCTAGACGGGAATTACAGAACATAATAACCTGCTGCTTGCAAGCTATAGGTTAATTGGGCAGATGATATTAAAGCTGTTGCTATTAATGAATGGAACAAGATAGGATATAACTGCTAAATTACATGCTAGAGACCATAAAAAATGTGAAGTTTCAGAGGAGATTAAGGGAAACCCAAGCAGACCCTTCTTTTCCAGTGCCCATTAAAAAGCCTATAAAACATCTATAATGCAAGAAAAATTCAGCAGGATCAGGTATTAGGGATAAAAATGAGACATATGCCAGGATCCCCAGGAGGAGTCCCTACAGATTAGCAGAATGATGGGTAAGATGAGGTGTGTATTAGTCTGCTTGGGTTCTTGTAACAAAATACCACAGACAGGGTGACTTAAACACAAACTATTTCTGGCAGTTCTGGAGGTGGGAAGTCCAAGGCCAAAGGGTCAGTAGGTATGGTTTTTCCTGCAGCCTTGCAGATGGCCGCCTTCTTGCTGTGTTCCCACTGGGTCTTTCCTCTGTGCTCATATGTCCCTGCTGCCTGTTCCTCTGCATGGAAAGACACCAGTCCTATTGGATTAGAAACCATTCATTATGGTATCATTTAGCCTTAATGGCCCCTTTTAAGACCCTGTCTCCCAATACAGTCACATTGGGTGTTAGGGATTCAACATATGAATTTTAAGGGACGCAACTGAGGCCATAACAGGGTCCCCATCCACTCTTCAATTTTTTCAGAGAAAATAGGCTGGAAGGAAAACAGGAAAGCAGAATGAAGGAGGTAGAGGGAAAGGAAGGGGGGTGAGGAGGAGAAAAGAGAAAGCCCATTGATGATAGAAGTGAGGCCCCAGGGATACCTTCCAACTTGAAGATGGGAAGGGAGGCTGCCCTGATGAGCATGGCTGCTCAAAGTAGAAAGGCCTTGGAGTGTGGAGCAGAAGAATCTGCCTCAGATAAGCAGCTGTTCAAGTATCTGGGAAGCTGGCTCCAAAGGAAAGAATACAAATCCATTCCAGGCAAGCAGTACTGCACTAACCAGAAAAACAGGCTGAGGGCAAGGTTAAAGAGCCTCTCAAAAGCCCCCCTAAAATCCTCTCTGCCTCTTTGGAACTGCAGCTTTAGATGCACCTAAGATTTATTCTGAGTTCAATGACTATGGATTTATTTTACCACATGAAAAAAAAAATGTCATGAAACTAAAAGGGGTCTGCAAATATACAATAGGTCAGGTGCCTCTCCTTATTGGCCTTCTTATTCTGCCAAATAAGAACCAGTTGAATCAAGTAAGAACTATCCCAATGTGAGTCTTTTTGCATTTGCATTGAAGAGTTTTACATTTGGTGAGAAAGCCAGCATTGTTTTTCCTACCAAGGTAGGTCCAGCCTTAAACTCAAGCTGGAACTGCAGGAAGCCCCGGGGAGGGCAGATCTGAGTGTTCCTATTGAAGTAGACATAAGTATTCTTTAACATCAGCTCTACATAGAATTCTCCTCTTTCTAGGATGAATAATAGAACTCAATTAATATGAGATCTATGAAGAAATTTTATAGCATGAAGTAACACTGTTCTGATGACCAAATAATTCAGTGGGAAATGCTTTTTCTGAATCAGAAGAAAAATGGGAAAATATTTATTTACTTTTGTCCCTAGAAAGAATCGCCTCGATTGAACAAGAAGGAGCCTCGATGAGGAGATAAGCCAAGATAAGAAGGAAGGGCAATGAAACTAACACCCAGGGAGAAGACATAAGACAAATACACTGGATGCTATAAAAGACCAATTTTCAAATTGGTGGTACAGAAGACAAACTGGAGAAACACTCTCTGATCACAAAGGACATGAATAAAGAGATGAAAATAAAAAGATAGGGATAGATACTCTGGGACAAACGAAATGGTGATGTGAACTCCCAAAAATGGTGGTGTTCCCCCAAAGTTAATTGAATCCAGTTAAACCAAATGGAATAAAGCCTTACTCCAGATAGAACTGAAGTCAGTTTTCCAGCACTAAACAAAGAGGGAAAGGTCATCACCGTATTCTGATAAAGATAATGAGCAGAGATCTCTTCCAAGACACAGGTTTTTAACATTTTGAAGTTTAAAGAATAATAAAGAACCTTGAAAATATCCATTCATAGAAAAAATTACCTTTAAAAAACAAAAATTATGGGGGCACCTGGTTGGCTCAGTCAGTTAAGCGTCTGCCTTTGACTCAGGTCATGATCCTGGGGTCCTGGGATCCAGCCCCGCATCGGGCTCCCTGCTCAGCGGGGAGTCTACTTCACCCTCTCCTCACTGCTTGTGCTCTCTCATTATCTCTCTCTCAAATAAATAAATAAACTCTTTTTAAAAAATTATGAAGTATGATCAATATAACATGACCTTTATTATTCTATTTGATGCTTTTTCTTTGATTTCCACTATGGTTAGGATAACCCTTGCTGTCTTGCATTGGTTTTTTTGTTTTTGTTTTTGTTTTCAATTTACTATAGGTAATTCATAGATAGATAGATCTTTTTACCTATCCATGCCATTTTATCCTTTTAATTTATTCATTTTTAAAAAATGTGCTATTAATACATTCCTCATACAGAAGAGTGCATAAAATCATTTATGTGCAAATCTCTTCCTCTTGAATTCAGATAGAACCTGTGACTTGCTTTAAGCGAGGGAACACGGTGAGGGTGGCAACCACAGCTTTGACTATGTTACATCCTAAGACCCTACCTTGGTAGCCAGGAGAGAGACCTTTCTCCCTTGCTGCTTTGAAGAAGCAGGGAAGGAAAAGATAGGGAAAGGTAGGCAGCCCACCTCATAAGCGAGAGCAGGCCCCTGGCTAACAGCCACCAAGAAGACGGAGACAAATAACGTAGGATTCCACTTCTATGAGGTGCTTAGAAGAGTTAAACCCATGGAGACAGAAAGTATAATGGTGGTTGCCAGGGCTGGAGGGATGGGGAAGATGAGGAGTTGTTTAATGGGGACAGAGTTTCAGTTTGGGAAGATGAGAATGCTCCAGGGATGGATGGTGGTGACGGGTGCACAACAATGGGAATGTACTTAGGGCCACCAAACTGTACGCTTAAAAGTGGTTACGACGGTAAATTTTATGCTAAAAAATTATGTACTGGGAAAGAGGTGTTAGCTAATGCTATGGTGGTAATCATTTTGCAAAATATAAAATATATCAAACCAATGGGTTTTACACCTTAAACTTACACAGTGTTGCATGTCAATTATATTTCAATAAAGCTGGGAAAAAATTAAAAATAAAATAATTTTTGAAAGAAACAGTGAGATAATAAATGGATGTTGTTTTAAGCTGCTACATATGTGATAATTTATTAAGCACCACAGGAAACTGATAAAAGGCTCTATTCATGTGTTAAAAAATAAATGTGCAAAAAAATAAAATAAAATAAAAAATAAAAAATTACGTATTTGATAAGTGCTTATACAGAGGTACAACTCAAATTAAGAAATAGTATATTGCCAGCCTTAAATGTCCTTTTATGTCCCTTCTTGTTCATCCCTTAAAGCAAACACTTTCTGTTTTTGTTTTATGCTTTTCCTATCTGGGAATACATCCCTAAGCACAAGTTTTTGAAATCTGTATAAATTAAATAGGAATAAAATTTTTTTTCTGTCTGACATTTTTTATTCATCTTAATGTTTGAAGATACAGTGAGCTCTGCTTCCATTTCATTGTTATAAAGTATTCTATTGTATGAATATACCACAATTTACTTAAGCATTTACTGTTGGTGGCCATTTGAGCTGTTTCTTGTTTTGACTAATAGTATTTCATTTGAACTGAGATTTTTGTAAATAGTATATAATTGGATTTAGTATTTTAATTCAATCCTTCCCTTTTAATAGGTGAGTTTCACCCATCCACATTGATTATGACAAACAATACACTTGTTTCTACTTTTTTCTCATCATCGTTTCCCCAAGATGTGAAAGAAAAGATCACTTACCCATTAACTCTATATCAGATGTAGGGGCCAAGGGTAGGCCGCCCCAAATTGGGCCACTTTGGCATGAAGATAATTTTAAGTTTAAAAGTAACAAAAACTCAGTAGATTCAGGAAAAGCTCTTTACCTCCCTCTCAACTGCCTAAAAAGATTTTTTTTTTAAAGTAGGCTCCACACCCAGTGCAGCTCTTGAATTCATGACTTGAAGATCAAGAGTTTCATGCTCTACCGACTGAGCCAGCCAGGAGCCCCCTAAAAAGAACTGAGAGAGAGAGAGGACCCTACTGCAGGAAGGACGCTATCACCATAGATAACTACATTATTATATGAACTAGGTATGATAGGGAGGAACCTAGCAAGACCTATTGGCCAAAGTCCTCTATGCCCCATTGTTTCCCAGTGGCCCAGCAAACACTTGTCCACCAAACCGTTACTGTTTTTCCTCTTCCTATAAATTGTATTCCTTCCCTTTGAAGTCCCAGACCCCAACCACCTTCTCCTTAGTTCAGAATGACATATACCTCATTTTGCCTGTCTTTGGAATTTCCTTGTCCATGTAGATGAATGCTATTAAATTTGATTTTCCCCTGTTAATCAGTCTCATGTCAATTTGATTCTTATTCTAGCTAGAAAGGCCTTGAAGGGGATGGGAATTCTTGCTCCTGACACAGAATAAAGGAACTTGATAGGGATTCACTTTAGTCAGGCAGATCTAAGTGAATGCCTGATAAAGACCAGAAATTAAATTATACATAATCTAAAATGATGAACTAATAATTATCTTTCATATATTAATGACAAAGCATTGAAATATTTAAAACAAAAAAAAAGAGGATAAATGGACGGACACTTGCTTGTAAGAGGATATTTAACATTCTACTCTCTGTGATAAATTATATGTGTGTGTACTTCAAGACTTCATGTATTCTAATTAACGTATTTGAACTTACATACAGATCTATCTCAAACTTCACATACAATTTGAAAATGTCCACAACTTCTTTTCAGGCACCCATGAAACATTTTCGAAGATTGCCCATATAATAATAGACCTCGATGCAACACAATTATCTGAGACATATCCTCCAATCAAAATGTAATATAATGGAGTCACTAATAACGATAGTTATTACATTGGGAAGATGAGAATGCTCCAGGGATGGATTGTGCTCTCTCATTATCTCTCTCTCAAATAAATAAATAAACTCTTTTCAAAAAATTATGAAGTATGATCAATATAACGATAGTTATTAGTTATTAGTTATTAGTTAAAGATAAAGAGAAAATCCTGATGATTTGAACATTTTAAAACATAACCTTACTTGGCTATTAGATCAAAAAGGAAAGTAGAACTACAACTTTAGACTATTTACAGGGTAAGAAAAAAAGAAGACCACCACATGTTAACATGTGGTAACTGGTAGGATACCCGAAGCCTTACTCAAATGGGAATGTGTAGGTCTAAATGTATTTGTGATAGACAAATATATTTGATATTTGTCCCTGGTTCCTGGCACAAAGCTCCTAAAATTCTTAGAATTTCCTGAGTGATAGTGTTAAGGGTAGCAGCTTTTATTATTCATTATAAGCCCCTTTCAACTATATCTGCGTTTATGCAAATAAGGCTACTCTTGGTGGGCCCCTGTTTAGCTTTGGGATGGGGGCTTGTTGCCAGAGGAACCAACCATGTGATAAGAGGGTTGAAACTTTCAGCACTATCCCCACCAGGGCTCAAAAGCTTCTGAGCTGGTGAACACATGGAGGTTCTGGGAGGACAGCATGCCTAGAGAAGGCATGGAAGTTTCTAGGCCCTTTGCACATACCTTGCCTTATCCATCTCTTCCATCCGGCTGTTCCTGAGTTGTATTCCTTTATAAAAAATCAGTAATGTTAAGTAAAATGATTCTCAGAGTTCCATGAGCCATTTTAGCCAACTATATGAGGCAGGGGTCATGGGAAACCCCCAACTTCATGGCTGGTAAGTCAGAAGTAGAGTTGCCCAGACTTGGGACTGACATCTAGAGTGGGGCCGTCTTGTAGTACTGTGGGGTCTGTGCCAACTCTGAGTAGTTAGTGTCAGAATTGAATTAAATTGTAGTCCATCCAGTGGGTGCCCAGAAAGCGGCAGAATTGGTTGGTATGAGGAAGTAAAACTCCACACACTTGGTGTCAGGAGTGTTCTGTGGATAGAAACAGATCAAAATAGTAGTACTTAAGTTTTTTTTTTTTTTTTAATACAACTGAAATCGGTACTTGACTGAAAAATTTTAAAAAGTTAAAAAAAAAGAGAGATTTTTAAAAAGGAAATTTTTAAAATCCAAACAGAAAATAATGGTGGTCTATTGATTGCAAAATGCTTACAATTTTTCACCCTTACCTGAATCTACACCTTTTGCAATGGGACTTTGCAACTCCTCTCAAGACGAAGGAGAATCGATTCCCCCAAACCTTTATACCAGCTGGGCCTTGTGACTTACTGTGGTCAATAAATTGCAGCAGAAGTAGCGACTGCCAGGACAGAGGGAAAGAGTCCGTATGGCAGATTATAGATCCTGAAGTGACACATGACTTCTGGCCACATTTTACTGGGAAAGCAATCACACGGCCATATGTAACTCCAGGGGGGCAGAGCAGTACAACCCTACTCTGTGGCCAGAAGGAAAACCAGACATTTTTTGTGAGCAAATTAAAAATAAGGTTTATTATGATCTGACATCATCTGATTTGTTTGTTTGTTAAATAGTTTTTACTCCCTCCACTAGAGCATTAGTTCCATGAAGGCAAGGCTCTTGCTTGTTTGTTCCTGCTGTATCCCTCGCTCTTAGGATGTTCTTTGCCTCAAGGGAGGTTTTAAAATATAAATTATTATGTCATGCAAGATTATTTGATAATGAATTTGAAAATCGTACTACTGTGGAAAGTTTTTGGAGAATATCATTTGAACCATAAATTGCTTCAGAAGTAGAATATCTGTAGAGAGCAGTTATGGAAGCATAAATATTTAAAAATCACCTCCAAAAACTCTTAAGGAATCAGTGATTTTTTTTAGCTAATGAATTCTTTCAAAATTCTAAGGAAGAGCTAATTATAGTGCTATATACATTTGATTCAGATTAGTTAAAAAGCTGGAAATACATTCATGAATCAGGCATAAGCCTTTTATCACGACGTGACAAAAAGTAATATGAGCAAATAAATAAAATATAAGCAAATCAAATTCAGCACTGCATTATTGGAATTATTCCACCTGCTTAAGCGGAATTTTTCCCTGGATTGTTGGATATTAGGAATTGATTAGTAATTAAATATACTTTGTATCATACTTGTGATCACCTCAGTCAAAAGTAATGTTTATCTCATTAACAATAATATAGATTCCTATTCCAGATCAAACCACCAACCAACACGCTACTCCACAATGAGAGTAGACACATCCTTATTTAAAAACCAGAGGATGGAGAAAGTAACAAAATGCAAAACACCCGTCACCATTATTTTACATTTTCTGAAAAAAAAATTTTTTTTTAAGATTCATTTACCCATTTTAGAGAGAAAGAGAGAGAGAGCATGAGCAGGAGGGGCAGAGGGAAAGAGAGAGAGAATCCCAAGCTGACACCTCACTGAGCGCAAAGCCCAATGTGGGGCTCAATTTCAGGACCCCGAGATCATGGACCTGAGCCAAAACCAAGAGTTGGACGCTTAACCAACTGAACCACCCAGGCACCCCATTTTCTCAAAATTTTAACTAAGATAATCCAATATGAAATGCAACTAAGAAATTAAAAGACAAAATTATTTCTCTTCACTGTGGTTGCCTCTTTAGAAAATTCAGTGAATAAATTGCAAAAGTATAAGAATTATTAAAAGTTTAGTGAAGGGACTACATATGAAATGACTGCCCTGGAGTGTGACAACTTTCCTGGATTCACAACAGAGGATGTTCACAACAAAGGAAACAAATCTCTGGGGAGCATTTTTCACAGGTGAAACTATTAAAATTATACTGCTGAATGAAAAAGAAAAATGTTTAGAATTATTGTTATGTGAAGAGAGTAGGTTATGTAACAACATGATAGCATTTTTGTAAAATATACATATAAATATCTGTGTTTTAAAAGGATACACACAGGGGCGCCTGGGTGGCTCAAGCGGTTAAGCATTGGACTATTAATTTCTGCTCAGGTTGTGATCTCAGGGTTGTGGGATGGAGCCCCGCGTCATTGGATGGAGCCCCGTGTCAGGCTCCATGCTCAGTGTGGAGTCTGCTTGTCCCTCTCCCTCTGCTCCCCCCTCATGCTCTCACCCTCTCTCAAATAAACGAATAAAATCTTCTTAAAAATAAAAGGATACACATAAAAATACTAACACACACATATCCCACACAAAACACATAAAAATATTCCTGACAGACTAGAATGACATAGACATACAAATATTAATACATAGGATCTCTAGGTCAGAGAATTAAAAATAACTTTGAGTGTTTTCTCTGTACTTCCCAGCATTTTCTGATATTTCTGCTGATTTTTTAATAAAACAATATTTAAAGAAACTTCAAAGAATATATATTTGAGGAGAATATCTCATTAACAAATGCAAAATATCAAAAAAAGGAAAATATGAAATATCTAAAAATAACTTTAGTAAGAGGTATTTATAACTGCTCTAAACCTGAATCACACCTACATTGCTGGTGGGAATATATAACAGTACAGTCACTCTGGAAGAACATGTGGCATTTTCTTAAAAAGCTAAAATGCAAATACCTTGGGGCACCTAGGTGGTTCAGTTGGTTAAGCGTCTGCCTTCGGCTCAGGTCATGATCCCAGGGTCCTGGGATCGAGCCCCACATCAGGCTCCTTGCTCTGTGGGAAGCCTGTTTCTCCCTCTCCCACTCCCCCTGCTTGTGCTCTCTCTCTCTCTCTGCCAAATAAATAATAAAATCCTTAAAAATAAAATAAAATAAAATGCAAATACCATATGACTTCATGATTACACTCCTGAATATATGACCCAGAGAAATAAAAATTTATGTTCACACAAAAAACTTGTATAGGAATGTTTACAGCCAATTCCAATCCAAAAGTTTCCATGTTACATGATTCCATTCATGTAACATTCTTAAAATGACAAAATTATAAAAATGGAAAAGAGATGAGTGATTTCCAGGTTAAGGAGAGTAGAGGCAGAAGGAGGTAAGTGGGGGTGGCTATAATAAGGCAAGATGGCAGATCCTTTTGGTGATGGAAATATTAGGTATTTGATGGTATTGGGTGTCCGTGTCAGGCCATTGTGATACCAGGTCATACTTTTGCAAGATGTTATCATTTGTGGACACTGGGTAAAGGGTAAATGGGATTTCTCTGTATTCGTTCTTACAATTACATGGAAATCTATAATTATCTCAAAATTAAAGTTTAATTTAAAAAAGTTGATATAATCACAAGCAAACGCAATGGCCAACTTGGATTGGATTGAATGGGAAAATAGGTCTAAAGGATTGGGGGTACAATTGACAGAAATTTAGATACGGGTGTGTATTGGATAGTATTTGATGTATACAGTACATTTTTGAGTGTGAGAATAGTATGCTAGTTAGATAGGAGACTATATAACTGTCCTCGTTCTTAGTATACTTAAGTATTTAGGGATAGCGTAGAACAATGTCTGCACCTAACTCTCAATTAAAAGAAACAAAACAAAACAAACAAACAAACAAAAACCTCTCCAATAATTTGAAGAGGGCAGAGGGAGGGAAGAAGAGGGAGAGTGAGCACCAACATGGAACATTTCTGAAAGATAAGCAAATAGGCAGGACACTCTAAAGAGTAGTGATGAAGAAAACAGGCCCAATCATCAATAGTTATGAAGTTTGGCCCATACTAGGAATCTTTAATGTTTTACTTGCCTAGACAGTGGCTCCTTTCCATTTCTCTTGGATAAATGCCATAAGTTTTTTATAAGCTTTCAGTGTTTTACTGAGGAGATACTGTAATCTTTTTCAAATGCGTGTTATCAATACCTCTAAATCGTCATTTTCAACTTTGCCAATTTATGGCTCCGAAGTCCACCTCCCTCCCTATCGGGACATGCTGGGGTCTCATCTTCCCCACTGGAATGTCAGCAAAAAACCACAGGCAATTCTTAGAGGTGGTTAGAGATGACACTTGTGTCAAAAGTGTTGTGACCTTAATGAATGCAGGGATCCTGGTTGAGTGGCCTTGAACCCCTAGCAGGTCACACTCCCCTCCTTCCCAAATGTAGGTTATGTAAATAGCAATGCCTGGTTTTCAAATGTTAAGTTGGTTATATATATATTTTTATCACAATGGTTACTTGAAGAAAGTAGAACTGAGTTTCAAAAATATAAGGGGGAAAATCACCTTTCCGTTTTTACCCTTTTTTAGCATTGATGGGGGAAAAAAAGGCAGAAGAAAAAATATTAAATTTCCTTACTACCTACAGCCCATTGACAAGTCCTTGAAACAGCCAGAGTGACATTCCTCCAGGGACTCACTGCTTCAATGTTGACGCTTTGTTAAGGGCAAAAGGCAATCCTAGACTGACCCCCCCATCCCAGGATCCTGTAAGCCTACTTTAACATATAAAAATTCTTTTGGAAACTTCCTTTATCTCTACACCCTCCAAGATACATGTTGGCAATCATCCGCCAAGCATATGGCCCACTGATATACATCTGAAGGGTCTCATGACCCAGGTTTTATTAGACAGTAATAGATGACCCTTTCCCAACAATAGCTGGCCCCCTCAAGGTCCTGGAAACCTTGCTCTCAAATTCCTTAGAGACTTACGCTGTCCCTAACCCCCTCCCAGCTTGAAAGTATGTAATGGGCCACTTTCATGACCCCAGTGCAGCTCTTCCTGCCCATGGGTCCTGTCCCCATGCTTTAATAAAACCATCTTTTTGCACCGAAGACATCTCAAGAATTCCTTCTTGGCCGTTGGCTTCAAACCCTAACATTTTTCCTACATCGGCATGACTACATTATCTTGTATGTGAATTTTAATTTTTTTACGTTACTGGGGTGTGTCTGGGGAGCAGTAGGTTTGCATGCAGGCGGGGGAGGAGGTGTTCATTTGTTTTTTTAAATAATAGTCAGTCCTAGAATCCTAGGGAAAATAAGCAAAATACACATCAAGAAACAGATGGAAAAGAAATTGACAATATTTCTGTAAAGTCACTTGTAACAGAAGCAACAATTATTCATAGCCTTTGACCTACCAATTTCCATTGAAGGTATCCATCTTAAAGGCATAATGTAAAATATGGCAGATTCATGCACAAAAGTTCACTGACACATTATAAAAGCAAATATAGTAAAAATAACCTTGAGGAATAGTTCACTTACTATAGGCATAGCCATACACAGGAAACTGTACATTCTTTAATGTTATTTTGAGGCATTTTAATTACATAGGAAATGCTTGATATAAGAAGTGAAATAAATATAAACTATTTTAAGAGCAACGGAACTAAAGCTGATGAATCATTTTAGTTTCCAGTTTTGTTCCAATTTCTAACATTTTATTTCCTCTCTGGAATATGGTATTTGGCACTTTCCCAATTTAGCTCTGAGGGATTTCCCATCAGAAAACATGCCTCTCGGGGCACCTGGGTGGCTCAGTCAGTTAAGCGTCTGCCTGCGGCTCAGGTCATGATCCCAGGGTCCTGCGATGGAGCCCCACATCGGGCTCCCTGCTCAGCGGGAAGCCTGTTTCTCCCTCTCCCACTCCCCCTGCTTGTGTTCCCTCTTTCGCTGTCTCTCTCTCTCTGTCAAATAAATAAATAAAATCTTAAAAAAAAAAAAAGAAAAGAAAACATGCCTCTCTGGTCATGGCTAAAATGATCTCTTGTTCATTGATTGCTGGCATTGACCATTTATATCCCTAGTTCACCGATGCAGAAAACAAAAAATGTAAATTACTTTTAATAAATGCCTTAAGAAAAACTTACCATCACTACCACCCTCAAAAAATTTTGGAAATCTTCTAACGTGCATATGTCAAATCTTCAAAGATTATTATTAATTTACCATAATTATTAGAATGCTGGGTCCCCTGCTGAATCTCCTTCAGGAAAGAAATAGAGTATTAATTGTTATTCAGAACACTACAATTGCTTCGTTATAAGGAAGTGGTCAGTCTCATTATTCATTAATGCAATGTTCTACTTAGAAAATCCAGAAAGAAACCTGCTCTGTTTTGGCAGAAATTGGGGTGAAAGTATGACATTTTGGTGGATGAAGTGCTGAAAGTTTAATTTGAAATTGAAAATTATTTTGTTTGTAACAATCACGAGGTATTAACAATAGCACCATATGAAAAAGGCAAACGTGGGCAAAGGCTTCAGGAACCTGGAATATGTCCTACTTTGTGTGATAAAAAACTAAAAGGTGTGATAGCATTAACAAAACACACACACACACACACACACGTATACATGCACGCACACACACACTTTCTCTTTATTCCCTTTTAGTAAAACAGCTTTTAATTTGCTTAATTTTATCATTGTAATAAACCTTATTGTAGGCTGTTACCAATCTATAATTCTATATATTCTATATCTATATATTCTCCCCAAAGCATTTTTATTTTGTTGTTTGGAACAAAATACATGTTTTCTATAAAAAAACAAAACAATGTTATAAATTGGGACTAGTTCCCCAGTCTACCCCACAAAAGGCTATTTGACTCATACTGTATCTGAAATATGTTTGCAGTTAAAAGATACAATTACTGAAAATAATTCTGTTGCATAAAAGACATTATTTCAACTACATTGTGGGCAATTCAAAGAAACTAATCATTACTTATTTAATTGCCTTTTGGGAAAATTATATTATAAATTCTAATCGGGAACACTGGAGATAGTTTTCCTCTTCTTCCCACCAAGCAAATTCAAGCCACAGATTCTTGTTACTGTCCTGTCTCAGACATTCTGGTCTCCTCTGCTGGTGTGGAGAATCTCCACACCTAGGATTCCAACAGGAACATATACAAATCAGGCTTTTGAACTCAGAAACTTCCTAAATGATAAGCCTCCATGTGTTCCAAATTATGGATAAGCCAAAAGCTTATAGATACATTTGTGATTTTGTGTTATAGTGCCATGATTAAACTTTTCTATAAGCATCCTGATGTCCTAAGAGGTTTGACATTATCCCACTCAAAAGGTTAACCATCAAACATGCAAAAATCTGACTGAGCAATTTATTCCATTTGTAAACATTGGAAAGAAGCAGAGTCGAGTAGGAATGTCATAATGTTAAAGTAGAATTTTCAAAAAATTACACAAAAGGCTACCAGATAAATATAGAATGTACGCATGTCTAAGATTTTATTCAAACGATTAATGAGGGAATCGTTAAGATGACAAAGCTGGTTCAAAGGAGACTTGGAGAAGCAGATTTTATATGGTCGGTCAAAGGAATGCCGAAATGAATTTATGGGGTTCCTGGATACATAATTGGTTAATATCATATTGTGCATTGACCTCTGGGTTTGTATTTTTTAACTGGACAGAAATCTGTAAGTTACCATGTAACTTCAGTGTCTGGTTTCTAATCAAATAATAAACAGTAAAATCAAATATAGGTGAATTCTCAGACATCGATAATTAAAGAATTATTAGGCAAACATGTTTTAAAATGACACTGAAAGGATACTAGCCTTCCTTTTGCTTTATTTCAAGTTTTGGATTATTTTTCTTGATAGTAATTTTTAAAAATGTATCCAGATAGAATGTACCAAGAGAAGTCACAGGGTGTTATTTACCCTGATTAATTATCCTGACCCTTAGCTCTGTAAGTTCAAAAACTGATTTTTCCCACCCAGTGTGCCTCTCCATTAACGCAGCTCATGGGAAACAAATACGCACATCAGACAAAAGCAATCCATTTACATTAAAAATACAACTCACAAATACATCAGATACTCACCTCCTCTGGCTGGTACATTCTTTCCCTCAAGGAAAGCAGTAAATTGGGTCAACTTATCATCTCAACATTGCTTGATGAGCAGTGAACAAGAAATAAACCAGTCACAATGCACTGGACATCTACCCACCATCTCCCATTCCCCCAAATGAAGAAAAAAAAGAGATCCCCTCCCTTTTCCAGGAGCAGGAAAAATGAGGGTACCCACAAAAAGTCTAGGTTCTTGACTGGGATTTGGGAAGAGGGTAGAGAAGGGCAAGTTATTTTTAAGTTCTTGCTAGGAAACCGACTTTACCAAAGAAAACTCATTGCCCTAGACAATTTATTTAAAGTTTATTTATATTTCTTAGTAATCTCTACACCCAACGCGGGGCTTGAATCCCAAACCCCGAGATCAATAGTCACACACTCCTCCGAATGAGTCAGCCAGACCCACCTGCCATAAACAATTTTGGGAGCTTCTATAAACTGCAAAGCAGATTCAAAACTAAACTTCTGCCTCCTAGTGGCTCAGAGTCTGCTCTCAACCTGGACAGGAGACTGAACCAAGTGCATAGCCCCAAAGCCTATTATTACTGTCTGAAGTTTCCCCCCGGAGCCTTCCTGTACACATCTACCTGTCCACACACCTCACTCACCTTCCCTCTGAGCTCCCCCAACCGCCCACCTTCACTCCTCGTTATCTACTCCCATCCCTGCTCTGATTTTGGAATGGGGAGTGGGGGGCAGGGAGGGAGAAATGATAGGGGCTGTCCTGAAACTTATTACACTCGATATATATTCCAAGGCCAGAATCTTCTATTGGAAAACATTCCTTCATGTGTTCCTTTGGCTTTGTTTGGCCCCTGTTAGCAATTGCTTCTACAGCTCAAACATTAATAACATCAGGCCATTTCCAAAATTCCTGCCTTTGAAAATAGACAGCTAGGGGGAGAGTTTGATCCAGGGCACCTCCTCCCCAAAACAGAATGTACATGGGAAATGCCATACTGGATCTCTGACCTTTTTCTAGATTCCATCACATCTAATTCCTCTTCTGATTGACTCATTCTTTCTTGATCTATAACTTTATCAAAGATTAGCATATCTTTTTTTCTTGTTCTTCCTGCTTCTGGCATGAGAAAGATTCTGACTCTAAGATGCTTTTGTCCACACTGCAGATACCAGATTGCATCTCTTCCCTAAATACAGTCTCACTAGGTGATATCATTCAGGTGATTCTAAACACTGTTTATATGGCAGTTGCTCACAAATTTACAACTCCAGGTCTGATCTCTCCCTTAAGCATCAGAGGACTTACTTCCACAGCTAACTAAAGGTCTCTAACTGTATACTAGTAAGCAATTCAAGCCTAGGCAGGTTGGAACATAGAACTCCTGATTCTTTTCTCTCCCAACCTGGTCCTCCCTCAATCTTCTCCAACCACTCAGCTGCTCATCAAAAATATCAGAGTTCTGGAGCACCTGGGTGGCTCAGTCAGTTAAGCATCTGCCTTTGGGTTGGGTCATGATCCTGGGGTTCCTGCTCAGCGGGGAGCCTGCTTCTCCCTCTCCCTCTGCCCCTCCCATCCCACTTGTGCTCTCTCTCTCTCTCAAATAAATAAATAAAATCTTAAAAAAATATATCACAGTCCCTTGTTATCACCAGCTCACCCCCAATCAGCAAGACCTATGACATGGGGCTCTCCCTCCAAAATGCATCCAGAATCTGCCCACTTCTAATCACATCCACTGCTACCCACCAGTTCAAGTCACTGTCTTTCCTGGAGCACTGCAATCTTCTCTTCCCCTTTGCCCTTGCTTCCATCCTTGTCCTTATTCACACAGCTGCCAGAGTGATTCCCATGCATAACATCACACCTCTTCCCTCCTTATAAATCTCCTTTGCATGGATTACAAGACCCTGCATGATCTAGCCCTTCCCTGCCCTTCTGTTTCCATCTCTTACCACTCTCTACCTTAGTAGTCTTCTTTTTTTCCCTCTCACATGTCCCTTAAAAGTGATTTTAAAACTGTGTAACCTTTACCCTATAATAGGTGAACATGGACCACCTTTGCAGAGGTGGATGAAAATCTTTTGTGTATCTCCTGCAAAGTGCCTGTTACATTCCTTTGGTTTGCTTCCAGTTAAACAGGGAATTCAAAATAGCTTTCTCATGACAGTGACAGAAAAGAGGATGGTGTCATTGGCAGCAGTTTCAAAGAAATTCTTAATATATGGGCTTGACTCCCTCGGACTGGTCGGAGGAGTAGGACCAGGTGATAACAGAGGGTTCTAAGTACTGTGGAAACTTCCTTGGCAAGGAGGGTGGAGTTGGGGAGGGATTTAAGAATTCCCGAAGGTCAAGTGATCTAACCCAGTTGGGGTTTTTTCCTGCTTGGATAGGGAAGCTATAAAAACGCACCACCCACCCACCCACACACCCACCCACACCCACATACACCAGTTCAGGACTGCGGGGTCAGGAATTCCCAGGTCGATTATCTCTCCGAGCTGAAAAGGAAGCCCAGCCGGCGTGCGCGGGTTTGACAGCTGGACCTGCCCCGCGCCTGCGCCGAAGCCTGCGGGCCCGTGGAGGACCGCCGCCAGGGGGCACCCGGGCCCGGCTCCGCCGCTCGGTCTCCGCCCCGCCCGATCCCCGCCCCTCGCTGCTCAGAGAGAGCAGAAAAGGCGGAAGTAGGGGCGTCCGCGGCTGGGGCGCGGGCTCCGGGCTCCGGGCGGCCCGGGGTCGCAGCTGAAGCGGCCTTCGGGTCGGCAGATTGGCGTCCAGGCCGCCTCAACTCGGAGTGAGGAGCCTTGGCGGAGCCGAGTCGTGCTGCCGGCTGGCGTTGGCGGCCCAGCGGACGAGAGCGGTGAGTCTTCGGACGTCTCCTCCCGGCGGCCGCGGCCTCATCCCCGAGGTTGGGAACGCCGCCCCCTCCTCTCTAGTTCCTCACAGGTTGGGGTCGCCGCCTCCTGTCCCCTCGCTTCCCAGAGGCTGGGGACGCCGCCCCCTCTCCCCTCACCTCTGCTCCCCCTGCCTGCGGGCACCTCCTCCCCTCCCCTCACTCCGTCTGCCAGCGGGAATCCCGCGCCCCCTTCCTTAACCCTACCTCCCTTCACCCCGCGTATTCCCCTTTCCAGAAAAGGAAATTGCCTCCTGGATTTTCCCGTCCCTCGGAGCTGTTACCAGCTTTTTATAAAAAAGGAAAAACAAAACAAAACCCAAACCTTCTAAGTTCCCGTCGCTCTCTGTCACTGTCATGGGAAAGCTATTTTGGGGTTCCCTGTTGAACTCAATAGAGGTCCCAGACAGCGATTTAAAAAAAAAAGGTTCAGATGACATGAATGTTTCCTCCCCCGCCCCTGCATTCGGTAGTTGTAGAGATTGTTCCAGACGCTGGGTTGATAAAGCTGTTCCTAGTATTTGGCTTTAGGGGAACTCCAGTTGAGAGTTAGGACTGTCTTGAATGTGAACAGAAAGCACCTAAAGTATTAGCAGCTTAAATGTATAGTATTTGCGTGTTTCTGTTTCTCGGGAGAGCAGGTTACTAATGTCTTGCTACACAGGGGTAGAAACGAGAAAAACTTGTAAAGAATATCTAAGTGTTGGCCTTGTGAACCCAACCACTGCCATATTATCCGCTCCTCTGTGATTACTTGGGAAGATAGAAGGGGTTTTTCTGATTTTGAGGTTGGGTGGGCTAAGGACAGTGTGGCCTTTTTGTGACTCAAGGAAGGAATGTGTTTCATTCAGGCACTTGTTGCCCATGTGATGAGCCGAGTTTCAACCTGCATGTACTATATACTTCTCAGTATTTCAGAATTGTAAAGGCCAGACCTTTTCTGTGATAAGATGGGATATATGATGCTGATACAATTTTGGCTGCAATTTTAAAAGAAGTTGTTCAAATCCTTGCCTCCAGGAGGAAAACAAATAGTGCCTAGGAAGGGGAATGCCTCTTGAATTTGTATTCAAAATTAAGATCTAACAGTTGACTATTTTGCAGCACTTCTTGGCCATTGCAGCACATTTATAGGTCTTTGCATTTCAGGAATAGATTTTAAAGAGTTGGTGAATAGTTGTTTCTAAAGCTAGTAGAAGAATAAAGGTACTTTCTCAGTATTTTGTTTTATATCGTTTTACTTTATAGGAGTTCTGTGTTTTGCTATGAATGAATTTTCCGTTGACTTAAAATTGACCAATTCAAGACATACCTTGTTGATTTCTTTAGCTTAGAACCTTTCTCTCATTAGCATCTGTTGATCTTAGAGGAGCACATTTTTGTGCATCACCATACTCCTCCCTTCCCTAAGATATTTAACTATGTACTTTTTGACCCAGATACTAATATTTGGATTTAAGCCATGATATATGACAAGCCATGATTTTTGACAATATTTATTCATTTTGCAGTCTAAATAAGTCATCAGCGGTTACATCCCACAATATTTAATTAAGGCTATGCTTTGTCAAAGTTCAAAAATAAGAGAAGTAAAAGCCAGTGAATCACTGAAGTAGTAGTTGGTAAAAGTTTATTGTACACACCAAAAAAATCTTTGCAAACCAGGAGCAGTTGAACCAAAACATGGAATGAGGCTCAGGGGTATTGTTATAAAGCAGCTTACATAGTGAGAAGGCTGTGACTGTTTAGTCTTCAGAGTGATTGAGTATAATATTAGAATTTTTTTAAGTGATAGGGAATTGGCCATTGGTTACTTTGTATCAACCTTGGGGGACGCTTCAGGTTTTGCCTATGATTTCCAGCAAGTTACTTAACCCTTTTATGGTCCATAGTTTCCACCCTGATAAAATGGGGACAGTGAAATTGTTCAATTAATTTACTACAGGGAGCTGCACATAATAATAACTCATTCTTCCAGAGGCAGTTCTAAGTGCTTTGCACATATTAACACATTTAATCCTCAGTAATTCTGAGGTGGGTTTCATGATTATCTCTATTTATACATGAGGAAACTGAAGGATAGAAGGTTACCTAACTCGTCCGGGTCCTACCCCAAATAATGGAGAAAAGAAATAAACCCCTATCATCAAATTCCAGCACTTAAGCTTCACGTACTGTCTATCCAGCCAAAACAGTGCCTCTTCCTTTGTAGATCTTTTTGGGAAGAAGAAGGTGTCTGTAAAAGAAGAAAGTATGGAAGTAAAAGATACAGGATTACTGTTTTAACCCACTATTTGGCCTGGTGGCAGCCAGGATTTTCATATGAAAATGAGACAGGCAGGGGGATAAATGTCTACCATATTGACTAGAGGCTTACATTCTGTTTCTAGAACTATATCTGGCACATATTAGGAATTTTCCTCAGGTGTAATTATCTGCAACAGAGACTTGGTTACATAGGCTGTGAATTGCTTTTAGACATTAGCTTCTAATTCATAAATACTATGGGGGTTTAGAATTTGAAAGCATCCCACCTACCCATGAAAGCAATAGTTTTCCATAGGCCAATGAAACCTCACGTGTTTTTCCAGTCATTAATAATGAGACATAGTCACTTGACCTGACTGAAGGCAAAAGGACATACACATATATATTTTCAATTCCATTCTTTCTACATAATAGAAATCCCCACACTGAACATTTAGAAGTACTTGTAGAATTTCAAATCTAGAAGAAGAAACCAAGAGCCAAATTGTTAGGTTGCCCCAAATCACACATCTAGTGTTGCACGTGATCACCTGATTCCTTGTGCATCGCTCTTCCTTGCACTGCTTGCTGGTCTTACTGTGCTCTTCACCTTACGATACTGAAGTCGAAACTTCAGTAGCATACTTCAGTTCTTCAGCATATGCTTAATGAGCACCTGTTATATGAAAGATCTTGTGCTAAGTACTGAAGATATGAAAATTCTTGACTTCAGTCACAGGAAACAGACATATAAGCAGATAATTAAGATATAACTAAGTGTTACAGTTGAGGTGCTTTTCTTCTTTTAATCTTATATTCTCTCTTTCTCCTAGATCATAAACTCCACAACTCAAAAATCGTAGCCATGAAGCAAAGCCCAAAGAACTTGAAACATTTTCTGTAAATAATATTATTAACATGGCTAACATATATCAACTAAATAGTGACTTGCCTAGATAAGCTATGACGTCTATGTGTGTGTGTGTAGATGTGTGTGAAGGCATTTTTTCCTCACTGTTTCTACAGAGCAGTTGATAATCACATTACTATGAGTCTGCTAAACTGTGAGAACAGCTGTGGATCCGGCCAGTCCGAGGGTGACTGCTGTGGTGCTATGGCCGGCCCGTGTAGCGCTGCAGCAAAAGATGACAGTGTGGGTGGAACCGCCGGCCCGGGGAACCTGTCCAGCTCCTTTCTGGAAGAGATCCAGGGGTATGATGTGGAGTTTGACCCACCCCTGGAAAGCAAGTATGAATGCCCCATCTGCTTGATGGCGTTAAGGGAAGCAGTGCAAACACCATGTGGCCACAGGTTCTGCAAAGCTTGCATCATCAAATCAATAAGGTACGTGAGCGGGGTGCCTGGGTGGCCCATTTGGTTGACCATCTGACTCTTGGTTTCAGCTCAGGTGGTGATCTCAGGGTCATGAGGTCGAGCCCCGAGTCAGGGTCTGCACTCCGCTCAGAGTCTGCTTAAGACTCTCTCTGCCTCTCCCCCGTGCTTGCATGTATTCTCTCTCTCTCAAATAAATAAATAACTCTTGAAAAAAAAATAAGGTACGTGAGCATAAGAACTGTATCCAGCAACGGAACCAAATATAGAGAACATTATTACATAGAGCACCCCCCGAGAGTAGTCTTATACGTAAAAAGTTACTTAGGGAAAAGCACACTGGACAAAAAATTGAGAAATTTAGATTCTTACTCGCTTCTGCTGTGGTATGAAAGGTAACTACTGTCCTGTCCCCTCCTGTCCCTTAGATAAATAAATAGGTAAATTAGCTATTTCTACTTAAAGCAGTTCTGTTGCAGACTAAGGGGTGAGTCTCTATGCTTTAAGAAAATAATATAGAATAAATGTGCCTTAGGGGTACCTGGCTTGTTCAGTCGGGAGGAGTATGCAACTCTTGATCTCAGGGTTGTGGGTTTGAGCCCATGTTGGGTATAGAGATTACTTAAAAATCAAATTTTAAAAAATGTACCTTAAATGATGATGCTGTTAGAATCTGATAATCTCAGCCATACAAAGAATGCTGGCTTTTAAGTGATCAGTTTTTCTTATTTTAGCTGTGTTAAATTCTGTTAAACCTGGTTTCTATCGACAACCGTAAAATAACCAGTATTTTTAAAGGAAGTAATAGTTGACAGCTCTACCTTCATAATATACCCAAAATCAAATTCCTTCTCACTGCCTCCACTTGCTACCGCCATCTGATTCACCATCAGCCCTCACAGGCCTCCTGCTTCTACCCTTGCCTTCTTCCAGACTGTTTTCAGTACAACCTGGTAAAATAAGTAATATGATATCACTGCTCAGAACATTGCAGCAGGTCATCTGAGAATACAAGCCAAAGTCCTTGTAAAGCCCTGTATAATAGGCTCATAGTCTGTTTTCTGACCGCCTTTCTACTACACTCCCCTTCCTTCCACCGGTTCATTCTGCTGTTTCTTGAACATGTCAAGCATGCTCTTGCCCTGGGGAGTTGGCTTTAACTGCTCTCTCTGCTTGGAGCACTCTTACTTCAGCTAATTGCTCAGCTAATACTCTTTCCTTCCCCCAGTGTGGCTCACATCTCACTTTCTCATGGGTAACCGGGCCACCCTATTTATACCACAGCATGACTACCTACCCCCACACTCTCAGTCTCCCTTAACCTACTTTCCTTTCTTCCTTAGCACTTTTCATCTTCTGAAATACCAGGTAATTTATTTATTGTCTGCTTGTTTGACTGGAAGATTAGCTCCTTGAGAGCAGACGTTGACATCTCTTTTATTTCTTGAGTGCCACTATTTCCTAAGTGCCAGGAATAGTGCCTGACACACAGTTGGTGCTCAGTAAATCATGGCTGCTTTAACCAAATGAAGGTAGATGGGATTTCCACATGTGATTCAAAATCATCTCCTAAGAAATAGATACATTTTACTATAATTCAGAAGTAGATGGGAGTCTTTTTAGGTGACTAAAGGGCTCTGTCCTGAACAAAAATGACGGAAGAAGGTGGGGGAGGAGTTTATGTTCCTCAGTAAAATCATTCTTAAATAGGTTAAGCTGGCTATTCACTAGTCTTACAAGTTTTTCTCTTTGAACTTTTAAATTAACTTTAACATAAAACTTGAGTTTAGGGTAACTACATCCACACTTGGGACTTGGCTTGATTTAAGTAACAAGGGGACATGTGACTTGTGTCAATTCTTGAAAAAACTGTGTTACCCACTGTTGAATTGGTAAGATCTGTTGAGGATAGATTTTCTCACCCTCCTCACATGGCATTTTGGCCCAGATAATTTTTTGTTGTGGGAAATTCTTGTAGGATGATTAGCAGCATCCCTGACCTCTGCTCGTGGATGTTGTCGTACCCCCCACCCCCAACTCCCAGAGTGGCCTCCAGACATTGCCAAATGTCCCATGGGGGACAGAATTGCCCTGGTTGAGACCACTGGTTTAGAATATACATGAGAATGATGTTAAAGGCTCAATTTTTTGTTTGTTTATAATGATGTTTGTTTATATTGTTATGTAGGCAATGAAAGTGGACTGTTGGTTTTCCTGTGGGTAAAAATATATAGTATTTTACCAAGTGGTCACACATCCCAGGAAGGTAGCTAATCTTTAGCAGTTTTTTAATAGCAAAGTTCATGCAAGTAGTGGGACATGTTCTGAAAAGGAAGTAAAACCCACAAAAGGAAGTCTGAGCTTTTTTTTTTTTTTTCCTGTCTCCCTTTAAGTTAGAATTGACCATTTAGCTTTAACTCTGAAGTTCTTAAAGAACAGCTCTGGAATTTTTCATTTCTTATAGTCATTCAAGGAATCAAAATCTATCTCAATTCAATTCCATTTTCTTTTGGAGTGATTGCTAATGCTATGGACAGTCTTTTCCAGTTTACTCTGTAAGGTTGTTCTTATTTTCTCTTAGTCATCCATCACTTAGATTTTGGGCATCTATTTCTATGCTTCTCAGAAAGTTTTTGACAATGTAGTAATAACATGCATTCTGAGAGAGGCCTCAATAAAGACCATGTCTCTCACCTTTATTATTTCTAAGACCTTTGACAGCAGACCCCATTTTTCAGCAGCTTTTTACCTGCAGCAGCAATTAGCACTGTTGGTTTACACATAGGAAGTGCTCAACAAATATTTGAGTGTTTGAGTAGCCTACCTGACCTTCACTTTTCAGTGAATATTGAGACATCCCAAAAAGTTAAAGGGGGGTGACAGACACCCAAGCTTCCTAGGGATGGTTTTTCCATCATAAGATGGAATAAACCACTGGGAATCAGGACATAGAGGTGCTCTACTCCCTACTACACTGTACCTTAAACATAAAGGAAACCTTCTGTTGCCTGTGAGCCAGAGTATTGTAATGACTGTTCAGAGTAAACCTAAAAACGTGACCTTGTAAGGTTACTGCTAATTGGTTTAATTTTTCCTTACAGCCAAGCAGCACACTACAAGTAGATGTTGGCACACGAGCAGCCCATCTAGTTCCATCTCACTAGGACACTACGGCTGCTCACAGAACAGAAGCCTGCCAGACTGCCACAATTCCCACCCTTAACTTTCATTTCACTTCATGCCAATCGAAATACGATTTTACTCAATTTTTCTCATTTTTTGCTTTAAATCTATCCCCAAATCTAAAATGCAACATAGTTTTTGATAGGTAACCAAATGGTACTAGTTGTATTCATTTCAGTAAAGAATGCTTGTTAAACTGTCCACAGAAGAACAGTTTATTTTGGTGATAATGCTGTTAAATTACTTTCCATAGGAAATAATCAATGAAGAATTTATATGCGGTGACTAAAAGTTTTGTGTGTTCTAGCGTTAACATTTGTTTAAATCTACTAAGTGTATGTATCTTGTTTCTTTTAGGGATGCTGGTCACAAATGTCCAGTTGACAATGAAATATTGCTGGAAAATCAACTATTTCCTGACAATTTTGCAAAACGAGAGATTCTTTCTTTGATGGTGAAGTGTCCAAATGAAGGTTGTTTGCACAAGATGGAACTGAGGCATCTTGAGGTATTAAAATTATTTTCTAGCTGTTAGCATATATGCAAGGCAATTCCTAGAGGATACGCACTTTGCTGTGTCCCATCTGTGCCTAGCATATAATAATTGGTTAATAAATTATTGCTGAATTAATACCAATTCTTTCATAATTGAATATAAATATGAGTAGAAACTATATATTTCTAATCCATATACTCTGGCTTTGCCCCAGTGATAATAAGAAAGAAATCCGTATTCTACTACAAATTTTTTAGGTGAACATTATCTGCAATAAAACTGAGGAGCATTGTGGGGCACCTGGGTGGCTTAGTCGTTAAGCGTCTGTCTTCGGCTCAGGACATGGTCCCAGGGTCCTGAATCGAGCCCCGCATCTGGCTCCCTGCTCAGCGGGAAGCCTGCTTCTCCCTCTCCCACTCCCCCTGCTTGTGTTCGCTCTCTTGCTGTGTCTCTGTCAAATAAATAAATAAAATCTTTAAAAAAAAAAAACTGAGGAGCATTTCAAATATAAATGTCACATGTTAATCTCTTAATTTTGTTTCTCTCGTTTTGAAATAAGCAGCAAACTCTATGTAGTCTTCTGTCATCTTAGTATCCTAACCATACTTTTTTCTTTTTCTAAATTGTATATTTTTATTAAGAGCTAAATGGAGTCCTCCTACAGCTTGAGATTAGCTGAAGTAATCAGCTAAAAGCATTTGCTTTTAAATTAAATAAAAACAATTCTTAGTTTTGTTGTTTTACAAGAATTAAATATTGCTTATGTTGTATTTGAAATTAAGTGTTTAAAATGTATTTGCGGGGCACCTGGGTGGCTCAGTTGGTTAAGTGTCTGCCTTCGGCTCAGGTCACGATCCCAGGGTCCTGGGATTGAGTCCCATGTCGAGCTCCCTGCTCAGTGGGGAGCCTGCTTCTCCCTCTCCCTCTGCTGCTCCCCCAGCTTGTGCTTGCTCTCTCTCTCTCTCTCTCTTAAATAAATAAAATCTTAAAAAATACCTGGTTTAACAATGGGAAGCCAATTACATCTTTAAAAAAATAAAATAAAAGGTATTTGCAGCATGCCCACCTTTACTTAGCTCCTTTTGAAGGAATGGTCCTTTTGAGACTAAATTGATAATCAGAAAATCTGACATCTTTCCCTAATTGGATACATGAACTTGAGAATTCACATTCTTTGTATAAACTTGTAATTCACAACCATTATTTAAATTCAGTAAGGCCAAGGGCACCTGGGTGGCTTAGTCTGTTAAGCATCCGACTCTTGATTTTGGCTCAGGTCATGATCTCAGGGTCGTGGGATTGAGCCCCACGTCAGGCTCTGCGCTCAGTGCGAAATATGCTTGTCCCTCTCCCTCTGCTCCTCCCACTCGCTCACTCTCTATCTCTAAAATAAATAAAAAATAAATTCAGTAAGACCTTCATATGGTATGTGCTAGACAAAGCAGGTTCAGTAGCCAGTTCTATAAAAGGGAACAGTACATTTGTAGATTATTTCTTAGGAAATTTCATAGGGATTGGCAAATACTGATCAATTACATTTTCCTCATTACAGGATCACCAAGTACATTGTGAGTTTGCTCTCATGAATTGTCCCCAGTGCCAACGTCCCTTCCAAAAATGCCAACTTAATATTCACATTCTTAAGGAGTGCCCGAGGAGACAGGTTTCTTGCATGAACTGTGCTGCGTTGATGGCATTTGAAGATAAAGAGGCATGTACTTACTTGGATTTGTTAATTTTACTACTTCTTTAAAAAAATAAAAGTTTCAGGGGTGCCTGGGTGCCTCAGTTGGTTAAGCGGCTGCCTTTGGCTTAGGTCATGATCCTGGAGTCCCGGGTTCGAGTTTCAGCAGGGAGCCCGCTTCTCCCTCTGACCCTCCTCCCTCTCATGCTCTCTGTCTCTCATTCTCTCTCTCTCAAATAAATAAAATCTTAAAAAAAAATGTTTTAATGTATATTTGAGGGTATAGAAGAAGATGTTAC
This sequence comes from Leptonychotes weddellii, assembly GCF_054177405.1. Lineage (NCBI taxonomy): Eukaryota > Metazoa > Chordata > Mammalia > Carnivora > Phocidae > Leptonychotes > Leptonychotes weddellii. The sequence continues at coordinate 20,659,098 of NC_138379.1, forward strand.
TCCAAATCTGAGTCTATATTATCAGTGGTGGGAAGATTGACTTTTAAGAAGAGGGGTCAATAAACCATTTAGTAAGTAAGTGTAGAGTTTATACTTGTATATCTTTCTTAGAAAACATTGTTTATACTACTTAACCACTATAGTAGATCTGCAAGTAACACAAGCTTCTAGGAAAGACATATGCTGATCTCCTTTTCTATGTGATATTTTAATGACCAATTTTGGATTAGAGACAAGTAGAATGATTACTTTATCAGACTTACACTTTTCTCTTTGAAAAAGAGAATAGGTAGATAAAACTTTTATGGAGAATAAATTAAAAACCACAAAATGTGTTCCTTTGATGATAATTTATTGAGCTATACCCATGTAATGAATTCACTTTTTTGTGCATATGTTATACTTCAATTAAAACGTTTATCTTTAAAAAGAAGTGTCATGTGCTTGACAGCATCATAGTGATAGAGCAGTTTTCCATTCAGAAACTGAGATGTGGAGAGGTTAAGTAATTTTATGTTAATATAGTCAGTGGCAAAGCTAGCACTAAGATCTAGTCCAGGATCTCCATCCTATGTCCTCTTTACTAAAATAACCTATGTATAATTTATGTTTTTTATTGCTATGAAAATAGTTCTTTAAACTTTATTTCTTATAAATTCATTTTGGTAATTTTTTCCTACTTTCTTAGAAGGTCAAGCATATTCATTAAGTTGATGAAATATTAAAGAAGTCTGCTAACTTGCTAAACATGTAGAGAAGTCTGAGGCATAATTAGAGCAAATTGATGTCTTCCTAAACTTCAGTAAGTTAAGTGGACTTAACCTGGAAGCTTAATTACTTCTCAGCATATCAACTAAACTAAATTCATTGTATTCTGGAACACAAAGCTCACTTTCCTGGGGCATATGAGAACCTGGGCACCAAAGGTTCTTGCTCTAATAATACTTTTATTCTTTTAACCTTCCTGGTAAGAGTTTTAGTTAAGACGTCATGCTGTTGCTGGAAATTTTTGGAAGAGGGCCTTTGGAGAATTATATTATTGGTAAATTTTGTCCAAACTCGTCGCAGAAGTTCAAAAGAAATTATTTAAAAGATTCTCTTGTGTACTACTCATATTCTTTTAAAGAGCTAGAAAGTGAGATGAACCTCTCATTACTACACTGGCTCCCTTTGGAGAGAAAATAACCTTTGTACATTATTTTTACATTTTTGTTTTGCACAAATTGAGGTCTTTAATTTTTTTATAGTGAATTACTTTTTATAAAAATAGATTGTTACTTTTTCAGATTTTCTCATGCTTTTTTTATATTTTTTTAATAAAATTTAGATCCATGACCAGAACTGTCCTTTGGCAAATGTCATCTGTGAATACTGCAATACTATGCTCATCAGAGAACAGGTATAATGATTCCCTTTTGTAAGTTAATATTTCCATTAATAGATTAAAGAAACGAGTTAGGTTTTTAATGGGAAATTTAAATCAATAAGTCAAAATGAATACAGATTGAAGAAGTATTAAAACTGAAAAGCTTTCATGTAAATTATTATAGTACTTTTAGAAAGAACAAAATATTCAGCTCTAAGTACTTAAAATTCCTAAGTCATTAACATAATACCCGTGTTTGTGTATATTCATAAAAATTCCTACCAAACCCGGGTCATTTTAAGATAAAAATAATAAAAAAAAATCTCCATTTAAAGAAAGAAAAACTTTGAGAAATACATATTTGCACACTGTGGAACAGGGTTCTTAGGTGTCCAGAGACCAGCTGAAAGTGAGAGAACTATGAAACAGATGAAAGCAAGTCTGTTCAGTAGCAGAGCATTATTTGTAGCTGTCGCCCCTGAGACATAGTGGGACATTTCAAGATTTCCAAGATCTGTAGCGCCTCTTCATTTGTGCCATAGCCTGCTAATGGACATCATCAAAAGTAGTAATAATAATAGAAAACTACATTTGTATTAATAGAGAAAGGAAAATTCCATCTCATTGCTATCTTTTGACATTTGGGGAGTTTACCCACAAAATATGAATATTAGTCACTAAATATTTATACACCCATGAAATCTGCAAACCCCAAGATCATAATTGATTACGTTAATAAGTGGCAGCAAGCAAAACCCGTCACTTGACTAAACTTTTCCATTTGTCTTTTAATAAAGTCTTTTAGGTTTTTTTCCCCAGCAAAGCCTTAATCGAAGGTGTTAAACTTCTTTTTGCTTTTGAAGTCTCACCTCCTTAGTTTTCTTTTTTGCTCTGTTTTAATATTTGAAGGAAACCGTGTATCACATATTAAACCCAGCAAAAATAAAATAATGTAGGAAAAAACTCTAGGTTAAGAGAAAACCTAGGTTTTGATTTTGGCTGTGCCCCTAACTTGCCCACTGATCTCTGACAAGAAAGCTGACATTCTAGATCAGGAATCAGCAGACCAGCCCACCAGCCAATCTGGCCCACTGCTTGTTTTTGTAAATACATTTTATTGGAAAACAGCCATGTCCACATGTCTGTGTGCTGTACGTGGCTAGTGTACCACAATAGTAAGAGTTGACTACTTGGGACAGAGACCCTAAGGCCTACAAAGCTGAAAAAACTTTCTATCTGCCCTTTACAAAAAATTCTGCAGACTGCTGTTCCAGATGATGCAAAATGAAGAATTGGACTAAGTAGTTTCTATAGTCATTTCTGCTTGAAGTATCTATGAATATAGCCAAACTAAATTTCTAAAGGGAATTTGGCACCACTTTCAAAGAACATGATTCTGCATAATGGATCTCAACTTAAAGAATGTGTTTAGAATCCCCAAATCAAAGGCTGAGACTTTCTTTAGAACTTTGATTAATGTGCTTAAAATACCTTCTGACATCTGCATCTGCATCTCCCCATGGTAACCAAAACATGCCCTGGTTAAAAGAAAGTAAGATTTATGAGAGCCGGTAATGAGGGAAATAATGGCCGCAGCCAGTGGTTTCAGTGTATGCAGTTAACTGGTCCCTGTTAAATGGTCTGGACCACAGTGAGTCTTGAGTTTGCAGTTTTAGTTGCCATCAGAAGGTGCTTTTTCTCTAAAGTGCCACTAGAGGGGGTTAGTTCCTAGCAATAGAAACATTGATTTTCTGGGCATTTGAGTGATTTGGAGGGATGGTAAGAGATGTTGCTCTAGCCTTTTTCTGTGACTTTTGGAAATAAATATTATTTTGATCTTTGTGGGCTACATGGTTCCTGTTGCAGCTTCTCAACTCTGCATTGTGCAAAAGCATCCATAGACAATACATGATATTGTTTAGATGAAATGTAAATCTTATTTTCAAATGTGATCATTAAACTAGAACATGATATGCAGGGAGAACCATTTTTCAGCCTTTGTTTTGGTTTTCAGATGCCTAATCACTATGATCTAGACTGTCCGACAGCCCCAATTCCATGCACATTCAGTACTTTTGGTTGCCATGTAAAGGTAAGGGTTTTTTTCTTTCTTTTATTAATTCTTGAATATCAAAGAAAATTCCGTAGTGAAGTTGAGAATACCAGTGGAAGGGGATATGGCTGACATGCAGTGTATAACTTTTGAGCTCCAAAGAGAAATTGGGACTCGGAATATTGATTTGGGGAAGTGGTTTGTGATGATAATGGAAGGTCAATAGAGTGAGTGTGTACAGGAAGGAGAAGCAGACCATCAAAGGAGTCATGAACAGACTGTATTAGAAATTGGTGAATCAGGCAAGGAAAAGGTGGTATTGTTATGCTCTCCAAAATTAGCTTCAAGGCTAGTGATCAGTTGTGTCACATATTTGAGATTGATGGTTATTTTTTTAAAGATTTATTTGAGAGAGAAAGAGCGCACGCACGCAGGGGAAGGGGCAAAGAGAGAGTGAGTCTTAAGCAGACTCCCCACTGAGCACAGAGCCCACCCCAACCGTGGGGCTCAGTCTCACAGCCCTGAGAACATGACCTGAGCTGAAACCAAGAGTCAGCCACTTAACTGACTGCACTGTCCAGGCACCCCAGAGATCGATGGTTATTAATGATAAGTCATTCTTTCTGGAGAGTCCAGCTATACTTTTGCTTTTCCATTATGCTTTTTAACCTGACTTTTTTTACAATAAGCACGCATTTAGTAATTTTAAGAATAAAGTGAAGAAATGGTATATACTATGATTACATTTTATGGGAAGATTCTGTATTGTCTGCATAGAGAAAAAGACTTGAAGGAAATGTATCAAAATGTTAATGGGGGGCGCCTGGGTGGCTCAGTTGGTTAAGTGTCTGCCTTCAGCTCAGGTCATGATCCTGGGGTGCTGGGATCGTGCCCTAAGTCAGGCTCCCTGTTCCGCAGGGAGTCTGCTTCTCCCTCTCCTCTCCGCTCTCTCTCACTATCTTTGTCTCTCTCTCTCTCTCAAATAAATAAAATCTTTTTAAAAAAATGTTAATGGTAGTTAGGTGAGATCATAAGTAACTCATTTTATTTTCAGTCATCTGTATTTTCTGTTTTTCGATAATATACATGAATTACTTTTGTAATAAAAGTTATAAATACTTTCTCATATAACAAGCTGTTCTTGATGACATGAGAAGAGTGTGGAGACAAGAAAGATTATACTTTGCAGCACTTTGGAAAACAAATTGGAGACAGCGCAGATGGAGTACTCTTGGTTGTAAAAGGAAGAGAGAGAAAATGGTATTAGCTAAAGAGAGACATGAGATCAATAGAGAGATGTACCTTTTTTTTCAACAGGAAAGCTGTAATATATTCTGAGGGAAAGGGTTAAGGGGAGGGAATGCAGATAAAGGAGAAGGGGTATAACTGAGCAAAACCTCTGAGGTCTTGAAAAGGTGGGTGCCAGTGAGAGCCCAGGTGAAGCATTAATGTTGGACAAGCGGAGAGTCATCTCTGAGTCAGAAGCGAAGGATGGGTATAGATCCTGATACTTTTATAGGTGGAAGGGAGATTTATCTGAGTGAAAGGTATTCAGCACATAGCCTCACTTTTTCAGTGACTAAAGAGACCAGATCATCTCACTGGATCAAGAATTTGATGAAGACAGAAGGCTGTTAGGGGATGGAGGGAAATGATGACATTACTTAAAAACCTTTTATTTGGCTTGGCTAGGTCCCTTTCCTCACAGTATCTAGTCCCAGCCTAAGGCTTATGCTTGGTTTTTAGATGCAGAGGAATCACTTGGCACGCCACCTACAAGAGAATACCCAGTCGCACATGAGAATGTTGGCTCAGGCCGTTCAGGGTTTAAGCCTTGCTTTAGCTCCTGTACCTCAGCGTGATATGGCGCCATACGATTCTTCCTCTGTGTCCCGGGTCTCCACTCCGTGTCACCCCGAGGTCCATAATTTCCAAGAAACCATTCAGCAGTTAGAGGGTCGCCTTGTAAGACAAGACCATCAAATCCGAGAGCTAACTGCTAAAATGGAAACTCAGAGCATGTATGTAAATGAGCTCAAACGAACCATTCGAACCCTTGAAGACAAAGTTGCTGAAATAGAAGCGCAGCAGTGCAACGGGATCTACATCTGGAAGATTGGCAACTTTGGGATGCATTTGAAATCTCAGGAAGAGGAGAAACCTGTTGTCATTCACAGCCCTGGATTCTACACGGGCAAACCTGGCTACAAACTGTGCATGCGCCTGCACCTCCAGTTACCAACTGCTCAGCGCTGTGCTAATTATATATCCCTCTTTGTCCACACAATGCAGGGAGAGTATGACAGCCACCTGCCTTGGCCCTTCCAGGGTACAATACGCCTTGCAATTCTTGATCAGTCTGAAGCGCCTGTAAGGCAGAACCATGAAGAGATCATGGATGCCAAACCAGAGCTGCTTGCCTTCCAGAGACCCACAATCCCACGGAACCCAAAAGGTTTTGGCTATGTGACTTTTATGCACCTGGATGCCCTAAGACAAAGAACCTTCATTAAGGATGATACTTTGTTAGTACGCTGTGAGGTCTCTACCCGCTTTGACATGGGCAGTCTCCGGAGGGAGGGTTTTCAGCCACGAAGTACTGATTCAGGGACATAGCATCCCTGCATGTGTTCAAAAACAAAAAGCCATCTGGAGAAAGCAGTGTCTTGGCCTTGTTCTCAATAATATGCAAACCACAAAAGAAGTGGGAAGGCTCACCAGTGTAGTACTCACCAGTGAATGTTATTAGACAGGTCACTTACCACTTCTTCCTGTTACAAATCTCTGAAGCAATTTTATTTTCTTCCTTGGAAATCTGCACATTCTGTGCTTTCTCAAAAACCGAAGTGCCTGTGGCACATTGTAGAAGCTCTTTTGTCACTTAGTATACCTCTTTGTTGTACTTCCATGGGCTTTTGCTCCAGTGTGTTTGATTGTCAAAAAGCCCATGGTTGGACTAGGAAAGCTCAAACCTTTTAATAATAATGGACATTCCTTAAAACTTCAGCTTATTTTTATATTATATGTAATATATTAAACTTGAGAATCACTACTGCCTCGTGCTGGTGCCAGCGAGAATTATTACTCTGGAGCTGAGTTCTCATTTTATTTGACCTTGTACGGATTTCAGAGGATTTGAACCTTAATCCTTGGACAGCTTAAGTTCTCATTCTCTCCAACCCCCCAACCCCCGTAGGGTGTTACTAAGGATGTTCAGAAACTAGTTTAAACCCTAAATGTAACCTTACTTATTCAGTATAAACACTTATCTGGCTTACATATTTCCTTGAGGCTACAAGTAGCATCTTCTCCAGAGTTGAGACTGTTGAGAACCATGTGGGTACCAACTGCCCAGTGTTATGCTATAAATCCCTTTCTGTCTGTTCAGTGCAGAGTGAGTTCCACAGCTTTACATATGTTCTCTGTGGCTTAATGCTTGTAGGACAGGGAGATGCACACATAGAAGCACCAACAGAAGAAATGTGTCTCATCAGTCAGCCAACATGGCATCTCACTGGTGGTGACGGGAGCTATCTGAGCCAGAAATTTTCAGCTCTTTTGAACACCTCCGATAGTTGTTAAATGGAACAAAACTGATTTCCTAAAAACGGAATTTCTTAATACTTGGGAGATCACTGGAGATAACCTGAGAGGTCATCAAACCAAGGTGGGCAGTCATAGTGGTTCTGTCAGGACTTAGCCTGAGTAGGTTGCTTTGGTCAACAACAATACATAGTTGAGGAGGGTCATCTGGAATGTATTGAAGTGGCTAAATGTTCCTAATAGGGAGAGATGATTTTTGTGCCGTTGATTTGTTAAGGCCTATAGATACTAAATATGGTGAAATCTTTTTCTCAGCGAGTCCCAGAGCTAGTAGAGGCTCTTAGAAGAATCTGAGAGGACCCATACTCCTTGCTGTTCACACAAGATTGTTTTAATGCTGTCTGGTCATGAGAAATGGAATTATATCTTTAGAGGGGCCAGATCAGAGCTCCCTGACCAGCATTGAAGATGAGCCTTAATTTCAAGAGGAAGCCAAGAGACCTTGTCTGTGGAGAAGAATGGTTTTGGTTCCAGGCAGACCCAGCAAGTGTCACTTTGACCTTTCCCTTTACTTGTGTTTCTGCCCTTCCTCTCTGCCGCATTGAGGCTCCTGCTCTGATGCATTTATGTTCCACAGTAAAAAGAAGGGTCATGCAGAGATCCTGTTCCCCAGAGTTACCAACCGTTACCAGCTGCTCATCGCTGGTTCCCAGTTCACTTCCTGGCAGTTGGTGTCCCTTAGCTGCTGTGCCTTCCAACTAGCTCCTCAGAATCATGGCAGCACCACCCTCCAGGTTGAGAGCCCCGCACTACTGCTGTTCTTATGACTGTTTTTCAGTGAGTAATTGTTGAGTTCCATTTAACAAGTAAATGGTAAACTTTTTTTGTTGCATAGAAAAGCCTGAAGGAAATGTACTGAACTATTTTTGATGACTTATATTCTTTGTGCTTTCTTAATATGTTTTACATTTTCTACAATAAACCATATATTTTTATCAGAGGGAAAAAAAATGTTGCCACAAAACATTCAACCCCACCAAAAAAGGAAATACTATTTAAAAGCTTCCTGGTCAAATTTCTATTAAAAGCATAGCTGTACTTTAGGTACTGAAGCCAGTCATTTCCTGCTTTGGTTAGTTTATTTTTTTTCTACTCACTCTGCTTAATCCAAACAAAAACAGGGTTTTTTGCCTAATTTCAACTTCTAGCTTCAAGGTTCTCATCTGTAGAATAAGGAGTTGCTTTAGATGTTTCTAAGGTCCACTCCAACCATAAAATTCTGTTTTAAGAAATTAAGTCCTAACCAGCAAAGTGTTGACAATACTTATTAAAGGATTGTGCCAGTAGGAAATTGTTCTGCCTTATTTTCTGCTGACATAATACTTCAAATGTAGTATCCCATCAGCTGGGTCTCATCTTAATTCAAATAAGCATTTGTTTTCACCCCCAAACATGTGGTATTTTGTAAGAAACCAGGCACTTATTTTATACTGGTCATTCACTGTGAATATAGAATAAAAGTAATGGTCAAGCTGTCATTCCAAATAGAAACTTTTGTTAAGACCTCACCTCAGAATCAAGCCTGAGGTGGAAAATCTGGTCTCTTATATTTTTCCAATCTGCTGGACTCAAACATGCTGGCTTCACTCAACCGGCTTTCAAGTGTTTGCGCCCTGCATTCTTATTTTATTAACTTTTGAACATGTTGATCTTCTGACATCATTCTCAAATGTAGCAAAATTGTTTCCTCTTTTCCCAGAGAGGTCCAACCCAGTGTTGGAGGCAACTGGCTGCGAGTCATGTATTTGGCTGTGGGAAAACAAGTCAGGATGTTGATGTGTAGTTTGGGAGTTTTTACGGTCCTTTGGCCAGGGCAGCAGTGAAGCTTTGTCTATAGTACAGTATGATTCAGCTTCTACTGTGGGGCCGAGTCAAGGGAGATAGAATGAAAGGTGAGTTTTTTCCTCTAATGATGGGCTAATATAGAGATGTTGGATGACATCTGACAGTTTGTGTGACAGGTATAAAATTAGGTTCTCCATTAACTGTTTCTGTACTAGTAAAGTCTTAGATAAACTAAGCAGGAATTAGGAATTAAGAATTATGCATGCAATTAGAATACATTCTCCTTAAAGAGGAGCAGTTGCTTGTCATTCCTTTATCCAGGGAACCCTCTAATCTCTAGTGACCAGAAAACACTTTTAATTAGGAGAGAGGTTTTTCTAACTTAAGACTTGAAAGCACTGTACTTTAATTCAGTTACTCCAGCTCTTTTTTTGGCTTGCCTCAATTAAATTATGAATTATGCTCATCATTTATATAAAATACCATTAGGTCTCTTTTGTGATGCCTAGTTCCACAGAGCCTAAGCACTGCAATGCCTTAAAAAAATGAAAAATGGACAAGAGTCATTTGTACTTTTCTTTTGAAATACATTTTTTTCTAAATTTTCCAGATTCACATGATAAGCTATAGTAAGTTTCACAGTTGATACCATTGCATTCTACAGAATGGAGTTGACACTCCCGAATTGCCAGTCTCCAGAAAGTTGATTTGATGAAATCAAATTAGATGGATCTCTACAGATTGTAGTATTCAATTACAGCCTTCACTTTTAGTCACATGCCTGTAAAGAGAAGCCTACTCGGGGCGCCTGGGTGGCTCAGTCGTTGGGCGTCTGCCTTCGGCTCGGGTCATGATCTCAGGGTCCTGGGATCGAGCCCCGCATCGGGCTCCCTGCTCGGTGGGGAGTCTGCTTCTCCCTCTCCCACTCCCCCTGCTTGTGTTCCTGCTCTTGCTGTGTCTTTAAAAAAAAAAAAAAAAAGCCTACTCGTTTCTCTAAATGTCACCTAAGCCTTTAATGTTTTAAAGCTTTTTCCTCTCCCAAAATTGTTATTATAAAGTTATAAAATACTGAAAAATCATTCTAGATGGGGCAAGCATGTTGTGGAATGAGAAGATGTGCTATTTTTTTTTACTCTCAAAGTGCTTTCTCAGCCGGACGCTAGCCCTGCCTTTAGGACAAGAGGGAAGGAGAGGCCGACCCCTGTGCTCCCTCAAGGCTTGCAGCTCTGAATGCCCACCTGGAAGGTCACCAGAGCACAGCCGCAGTGCTGCTTCCCAGCCGTGGTTTCTGGAAAGGAGAGCCTCCTGTCAGAGCTCCTCTGCCAGCTGACTGCATTTATCCCAAAGTTGCAGGTAGATTTCAGGGTAAAAGCTAAAAGGCCAATGGAAAGAAGAGCATATGGATTCCTGTATTCCAAGAAAGAAATGCTGCCAGTCTTAGAAGCACGTAACGACAGTTTTACTGCAGTCCGAAGGAGAATGTGAAAATTGAGGGACAGGGACAGTGTTCGGTTCATGTTTCAGCACAGTGCCTGGCACAGGATACATACTCATATATTTAGTAATGATCTGTTAATGAAAATACTGGTTAAAACTGACCAATTTCTGGTAGTTTGTCATGTAAGTTTTAGGTGGAATGGTATAGATGAGTTTGTTTTGTTTTTTGTTGTTTTTTTCCCCCAGCACTTTCTTTATGAAATTTTTCAAACATGCAAAGATGTTGGACGAATTGTATACTGAACAACCACCACCTAGAATCTACAAGTAATATTTTGTAACATTAATACATGTTAATTTTAATGAGACTTCTTCAAGTTTGGTTTCTCTTTAAAAATTTTGCTAAGATAATTAGCTTCAGTTGAGTCATCTCTTCGGGGAAACTTGTGATATTTGAGTTGTAGCTGGAATTGTGGTCCTCACTTTGAGCTAGTTTTCAACTTGTAAATCTATTATGCTGAATTTTGATCTTATTTATTTTGCCTGAAGGGATGCTTTTTATAATGGATTTATTTGAACGTCCTTAGTCAGTTGTGCAGAATATTCTAATGTTATTTTCACACTTGATAAATTATCCAATTAATTTCTCTGGTGAGAATGTAATTTTGGGCCCATTTTGCTTACGCAGGATTCCAGGATTATGTTCCCAGAGGGCTGAAGAGGCATTGTAATTTAGCATATATACCACTAAATTAGAAGCTAAGAGACTTAGGTTTTACTCCTGACTGACCATGGGCAAATCAGTTCTCTTTGTCTTTGTGTCCGTTTATCTACCTGTAAAGAGTGGGATAGAATCTGAAATTTAGATACTATTAAGTAATGGGTAATGTTTATTAATGCTTGGATCTATTAAGCAAGACGCTTTATGAACCCAAGGAGGCTATTAAAGTTCTGTAACTGTATGACAAGCTATGGGGTGAAAACGTGAAAAATTGAAGCACATGGAATGGTGAAAGTGTCATCAAAAGCCTGCTGTTGCTAAGAATTTACTGTTGCTACAGAAGTTGTGAGCAGTTTTCCTAATTCATCTGGACTCAAAATAATGTGTTTTGTGAGAGGGAGTGAATGCAAAGATGGGAGGGGGTGGCTCATCACAGAAAGACCAAAAATCAGTGTTCATCGGAAGAGCAGGATGCATGAAAGGGAGGGCTTAAAGGCATTACCCAGATTCACTGCCACACACCCTCCACTGCCCCCCTCCAACCGCCCCCATCACCACGCACAACACAGAGGACCTCCCCCCACCACCACCCGCCATGGTCTCCATCAGGTCAATACAACTGGATTGCAGGACTGGTGGAGGAATCAACAGGGTCTCCACTCCATTTAGTAGGTAAGTGTGACCTGTTCTTTCCAGCCTTAGGTTATGCATATAGATTCACATTTAAGTCACAAAGGCACTTGGAGATTTTACATTAGATCCTGTCTTAGTAGTGGTTAAAAGAGTGTGACCAAAAGTGTTTCTTGAATGGCACCTAATTGAATGTTAGTGTACATGAAAACAAATGCTGGACTGACACGGCCTACCCACTCCCATCTGTTGTGCATATTCTCTTCTCAGCCTGTATACAGCACCGATGGCTTTACCAAAGAAGTACTCTTACTTAAAATGAAATATACATATTAAAATATAACTGGTATCCCGGGTGTTTGTTTTAATAAAATAACTACACTGCTTTGATATTTGCTTTATCTTTGTTTTATTTTGGAGACTGTAACTCACTGTATTGGGAGGAAAGAATGATCCCAGCCACTGGTTTACACATGAAATACAATTAATATTTTGCTCCTCCAGGAAATGGTAAATGATTTATTCTAGACCTTGGTTTAAGCTGTGGTTTCTTCCTCGGACTCTTAAAACTGTATTTTGCAAAATAAAATTGGGCCCAAAGAGAAACGTTTGCACAGCCATTTTAGGCCCAATGAGAAAACCAGGTAAACAAAGTACGAAGCCAGAAACGGCATGAACTTAGTCCCAACAGATGCATGAGAAGCTTCAACTCCAGGGCCGAGGCTATCCCAGCCGCTCCATCATTAGCAAACCCCCCAGACACTTGTTTTAAGTGATGGCTGCCTCTATCGTGTGGCAAAAAAGCATTTTTAGGAAGCTTTCTGTGGGTCAACCCCGTCTCTTCTAAAGTAGACTCAGTTTCCCTAAGTGGGACGTACCAGTTTGTCAAGCATGCACGTGTTCTACAAAATGCCACCTTAATTCTTGGAAAGTTCCAAAAGTGAAATATTGTTATTAATCCCAGAATAAGCCATAAAAAATTTTTTTAAACTCCACCTCTAATTTGGGTTAGTTTCTTGACCAGTCCCATTCTTGTGGATGTCTTGTTACACTTAATCATATTTTAAAATTAACTTTTGTATGGGGACCAGCAGGGGCATGATTACTTTATGAAGTGACAGTTGTAATCTTGTCAGGAAATGATGCATAATCACAATTTTTGCTTGGTCTGGGTAGGGATTTGCACATTTTAATATAAAAACGAGTCAACAAGTCTGAGCTTCACAGAATTTATACTTTTGAAAACTAAGTAATAAAACCACACTGAGATTTAGATTGCTAAATCCTGAAAAATAATCCTTTAAATATAAAAATATATATTTATGTAAGTATAAATATATAAATCCTTTTTTAATATATAGTATATTAAATAAATATCCTTATTTAATTATCCATTACCCTGGACCTTCTCACGGGCCGCTCCACCCTGATTGGCAGAGGTTGATTTAAAAACAACAACGACAAAAAAAAAACAAACCCTGTGTGAGAAGGTCTAACTTCTTAATCCCAGCTGTTTCCCTCTGGCCAGTCCTTTATTTTTTATTTTTGTATATATTTTTTATTTTTTTTATTATGTTCAGTTAGCCAACATATAGTACATCATTAGTTTCAGATGTAGTGTTCAGTGATTCATCAGTTTCATATAACACCCAATGCTCATCACATCACGTGCCCTCCTTAATACCCATCACCTGGTTACCCCATCCCTCCACTCCCCCGCCTCCTTCTGCAACCCTCAGTTTCCCAGGATCAAGAGTCTTTCATGGTTTGTCTCCCTCTCTGATTTCTTCCCCTTCAGTTTTCCCTCCCTTCCCCTATTCCTTCCCCTTCCACGCTATTCCTTGTTTCACATATGAGTGAAACCATATGATAATTGTCTTTCTCTGCTTGACGTATTACACTTAGCATAATCCCCTCCAGCCCCATCCATGTCAGTGCAAATGGTGGGTATTCATCCTTTCTGATTGGCCAGTCCTTTAACTTGAAGTGTCTACATAAAGCAGACAAAGCCCCACCAGAAGTGCTTGAGAAAACTAAAGCTAACCTGTCATTTCCTTTAGAATAGTTAGGAGCCTGAAAGTGAAATTTATTTCAAACCTAATCTGATATTCTCCTGGAGCCACTGTGAAAGAAGAAAGCAAGCAGGTTTTCTGAAGACAACTAGGCTAACAGACCTGAATTTGACTATGCCTGTGCAGTCAGTGTTTTGCGAAGGTTTTTTTTTTTTTTTTATTGTGGTAGTTTTTGTTGTTTTTGTTCGTGACCCACAGTAAATTATATAGATACATAGATATAGAAAGATGATAGAGATAAATGAATAAATAATATGTACACTGACTCAGCTGCAACAAAAGGTGTTTGAAAAACTTGCTTTTACTACATCTTGATGCGTTCTGGTATTTTCTGTTCTTTTTTAAATGTAGCCCCAGAACCCATATGAGTTCATCAGAATACAACTTGTCTCTTGAGTCAAGATCCGAGGATTGAAAATAGCCCAGAAGGCTGGAGGCCAAATTCACATTCTCTCTCTCTCTCTCTCTCTCTCTCTCTCTCTCTCTCTCTCTCTCTCGTAGGGTGCTACCTGTTTGAATGCAGAGGGGCAGGAGGGAGGGTGGAAAGTGGAGAGGCAGATTTCTTCCTGATATCTCAGTTATTGGCAACACTGAGTGTCTCCTTCATCAGACTAAGCTTTCAAGGAAAGGGCCAACCTTTCTATATCTCAGTCAGGAATGTGAGATATCTAATATGATTCTGGTCTTCTCAAAAGAGAGTCAAACTATGACTCTCATACAGATATCAAATGAACACAAGTTAAAGATTTTATTTAATTCTTAATGAGGGAACCAGGTGGATGTTTTAACCCATTCAAAGGAGAATCCAAAGAACAGACACAGGCCAGGAATATTTAAATGAATGTCCAAATGGAAGCAAAAATAGCTTCTTCCTCTGTAGGGGAGGGATGTCAGGTGAACCTCTCCCCACAGGATACGATTTGCATTTCTAAAAACAAGAATTATTTTGCATTTCTCAAAGTTACCTACAGGACAGAGCTGAAAAATAGCTTCCTTAGGGTCAGAATCTGATAACCCTGAAGGCTGTGCTCCAGACAAGATAATGTAGTGTTCCATCAAAGCACAAAATACCCATTCCTGCCTAGAACTGGACTACTCTGACAGCTGGTGTGGGGTGACAGCTTGTTCTAGCTCTTAAAAAGCTCCAAACTGGAAGACAAGTCAGGAGTAGAGCAAACTCAGCTTAAGAACCATGTGGCAGTAGGGGGCAGCAAAGCTCCATCCCTAACGAATGCACACTCAAAAAAGAAATTTGTAAAGTAGGATTGACCCGGAGTCCATGGACTGAGTCCATAAATCCCCCGAGATTGTATGCAAAAAGGTTTACTTTGTACATTGTTCTGGGGGGAGTCTTTTTTTTTTTTTTTTGGCTTTAGGTCTGATGAAACTATAAAGCACTTTCCCCAAGTATTGGAAATTCCATGTCCTAATTGTCATATTCACAACTTGGTTGCCAAATTAGCTTCAAATTAGAAACACCTGAGGGATTATTCGGTTGAACCATACGAAACTGACATTTCAACTTACATATATAGATTCCTGGTCGCCCCCACTCTGATAGAGCCAATGGGTAGATGAACATCTGAGATCAACTACCATCTTCAGGTTCAAGTTTAAGAAAATGGACTGTTGGACTCCAACCCACCCCAAGGCCTAGATGTGTAACCCCAGCCTATTCTGGCCACTCTGAACAGTGAAAACCAAGATGGCATTAGGACCATCACCCCACCCACTTCACTGGGGGGCTTTCTCAAGGGGTCTGATCTGAGGACCACTAGCCTCAGAGTCTCCTGGGGTGCCTGTGAAGATGCATATCATTAGGTCCCATGCTAGAGCCCCAGAATTAGATGGCTGAGCAGTGGGCCGGGGAATCTGCATTCTAAATAGGCTCCCAGGTAACTCTTCAGCAAAACAAGAGAGTAGGTAATCCCAGGAGATAGGCGAGACTATGAGCTGAGGTCTATCAGGTATATCAAAGTATAACTGTTAAAATGGTAAAATCATGGCTCTCATTCAAATATAGAATAGACATGTGTCAAAGGTTTTGTTCAGCTCATAAATTTATGACAGAACCATTAGGTGGTAAAGCTGATTCCAAGAGCATTTGAGGAAAAATAATTTATATAAGCCAATAGGAAAAGCATTTCAAAACAAACAACAAAGAATCTTAGAGTAAGATCGCTGGGTTAAATAAGAAGCTAGTTAATATCCTCCAGGCTAATACAACCATAACCTTTGGGGTTATCTTTCCTACCAGATAGAAAAATACAAATTAACACATAACTTCGCAGTATCTGGCTATCATCAAACAATAAATAGCAAAGTCAAACACAGATACATTCAGCTAGAAAATTAAACAATCCTTGGGTGACTTCATTAAATAATTCCCCAGTAGGACTTTGAAAGGACATACAGCCCAACATTTTGCCTTATTTCCAAGTTTTAAATAATTCTTTTCTACAGTGAGCGAAGATAGTAGAACATTAAGCGTGTGGACCCTGCTCCTCTGGGTGAGACAATTCAGACTAGAGCATATATTCAAACACAAGAACTACTTGATTCAGAGGGAGGAGAAAACTGTCAGAAGTCACGTATAACCTCCTCGGATTTATTTCAGACACTAGCCATAATCACTTCCTCTTCCTTTTGCAAGTAAGTGTTTTGTCCTCTTTCTAGTTATCTGACTTACAAACTCGTCATTCCCTAATAATTTCTCTTAGAAGTTTAACTGAATAGGCTGCTAAGGTTTTCAGCTTTTTTCTTTTGTGTTTAATCTAAAAATTCAGGCACTTTGTTTAAACATCAGAAATATCCTCTAATTTTTATGAAACAGTTGTGCACCTCAGGGATTAAACTTTGAGCTTCATGAAACATGAACTGAAATAGAAATACTGTGTGTCCCAACTCAACCTCCATATTTTTTCATAACTTCTTTTGCCTTTAGAGGGATAGCTTAGGAATGAATATATCAGTGTTGGGAATAAACATCTGAAGTTCAGCAGTGTCTTCATTTCAGTTCCTTCTATGAATTTCAGGTAAAATTAAAATGTAGTCGTTTTTGTGAAGTAATCTTTCAGTGGTTTTCTGTGAGATGACAGATCTCTCTTCTTTGTACTTTTTTTGTATTTTTCCTTTTTTTATTATTCTCTTAAAACTCACTTTACTGATCAAATTTGCCATTCTATGAGTTATTGATAATAACAGCATCTACCATGTATTGGCTAAGTTTTGAAAAAATAATTGAAGTTTTATTTTAAAATAACTTTATTGAGATATGTTCCACATATAACATCCACCCATTTCAAGATAGTTATACACTGATATTCATAGCAGTCTTATTCACACTAAGCAAAAGGTGGAAAAAACCCAAATGTTCTTCACTGGATGACTGGATAAACAAAATGTGGTCTATATACAGAGGAATATTATTCAGCCTCAAAAAGGGAGGAAATTTGGGGCACCTGGGTGGCTCAGATGGTTAAGCATCTGCCTTTGGCTCAGGTCATGATCCCAGGGTCCTGGGATGGAGTCCCGCATCGGGCTCCCTGCTCAGCAGGGAGTCTGCTTCTCCCTCTCCCTCTGCCTCTCCCCCTGCTTGTTCTCTCTCTGTCTCTCTCGCAAATGAATAAATAAAATCTTTTAAAAAAAAAAAGGAAGGAAATTTTGACACATGCTACAACATAGATGAACCCTGAAGACATCATTCTAAGCAAAATGATTCAGTCACGAAAGGACGAATATTGTATGATTCCACTCACCCGAAGTACCTAGAATAGTCCCATTCGAAGAGGGCGAAAGTAAAATGGCTGCTGCAGGGGCCGTGGGGAGCGGGGGAGGGGAGCCTCTGCTTGCCAGGGACGGAGTTTCAGTTTGGGAAGATGAAAACATTCCGGGGATGAATGGTAGCGATGGTTTGCACAACAATGGGAATGTACTTAATGCCACCGAACTGTACACCTAAAAATGATTAGAATGGCAAATTTTATGTATATTTTGCCACAAGAAAAAAGAAAAAACTGCAATTTCAGATGTACAGGTTAAGTTCCTTTTAGTAACTTTACGAAGTGATGGAACATCATCATTAATCAGTTTTAGGTAATTCTCATCCCTGCAGTAAGATCCCTGACACCCATCTACAGTCAATCCCCATTCCTACCCCACCCCTGAAGCAACCACTAATCTACATTCTCTCTCTATAAATTTGCTTTTTCTGGACATTTCTTTTGTATATATGGAATCACACAAATTGTGGTGGCTTCTTTCATTTAGCATAACATTTTTGAAGTCTGTCCGTGATGTAGCATGTGTCTCTAATATGTTCCTTGTTTATTGCCAGATAGAACTTCACTGTGTGGATATACCTGGTTTTGTCTACCGCATTCGTCAATAGATGTTTAGGTTGTTTCTAGTTTTTGGTTATTACACATAATGCTACCAAGAACAGTCATGATTTTACCTAACCCAGAGACAGCTTAAACCTTTTCTATGCCATATGTATGCTTACATATATGTGTGTAAGTATGTGTGTATATATGGGTGTGGGTGTGTGTGTATAATACGTGTGTGTGTGTGTGTGTGTGTGTATAGTTTTTTTTTCTCTCTAATCCTGCAAGGCAGGCAAAATTAGCTGCATTTCACAGAAGAAAAGAGAGGTTAAATAACTTGAGAAAAGTCACCCAGCTAGTTTTGCTGGGCATGGACTAAGGTCTGACTGTCCGCAGTGACAGGGGTGACAGAGGAGAAAGAAGTTTAATCACTAGCGGCCTCTGGGTTCTCAGTGGAGTTGGCCCCCTACCACGCGCTCACAGGCTCTCAGGCGGCAGGTTTTGGGGACCTAGCCTCACTGGCAAGGAGCCTCACAGAGGGCATTTCCCTCAAGTAAACTACTTCTCTATGGGAAACCAGGGGCTCCAAGGGGCCGCCCAGCAAGCTCCTGCTTTTCCCAGTGACTGTAATTCTGCTTGGTAATTTAGATTACATTTTCCAAGGGTAGGGGAAGAGTTTACCACAGTGGTTAAAAGCAAGGCCTCTGGAGCTGGACTATGTGAGTTCGCATTCTGGTGTTGCCACTTAGTTCTGTGGCCTCGGGGCAAGTTATTTACCCTCTCTGTGCTTCAGCTTCTTTATGTGTAAAATGTGAATAATAATGGCGTCTACCTCACTGGGTTGTTATAAGGGTTCAATGAGATGATAGAGAGAGAGCAAAGACTACACCAGCACCTGGCCATAGCAGACCCTGAATAAGTATTGAATGTGGTTAGTGTAGTTACTTGCTACAGAATTATCCTTGGAGTTCCAGAAGCTAAGAAGACACACAGGGCCCCTGCGTCCTCTTGGCTGTCCATGAGCACTGCACATTATGCCCCAAACTTCAGTCTGTAGGCTTTTCCAGTGGTGCCTGCCCAGGTAGTAAGAGGAGTGGCAGTTGATGACCATTGTCCCTGAGAGAAAGTGTCCCCCTGGTAGCTCATGGGCAGAGAGGGCTCCCGCCCAGACTGCCCACTTCAGAGAACACTTCATTTCATGCTTTCCTCCAGCTTCCCTTGCCACCCTGATGAGCCTATCTGTTCCCCGCTCTCTCCTGGGGCTTCCCCACCTCTTCTGCTGAGCCTGCTGCCTGTCCTCCGCCTCCAGACAGCTTGTGTTTTAGGTGAAGACCAGAGCTAGCGGTGGCTTGGGAAGGCTTCTCTGGGGGTTTTCTGTTCTGGTTCCCACCCACCCACATATGCATGGATTCAGTCTGGAGTGGGTGAGTCTCTTCTAGAACTGCTGAGCCATCCCCTTCAGTTCCAATGGAAGAACTTAGCAGAGCTAAATCTGAAACCAGGTAAGATGGCACTCCTTAGCAGCAAGCCGGCTGATTGAATCAGGAGTGGTTTCATGATTCCTGAACTTGACCATATTCTTGAGAATTTAGACCAAAAAATTCAAAGAATCGGGCTGCAGTAGTCCATTAATAGGAAGGTCTCTGTACCTCTTGGGGATCGGGTATATAGAAGAGCAGAGCATTTACACAGAAATGTGAGTGTGTGAGAGACAGACAGACAATCTTAGGGTCTTAGCTCTTGAAGGGTTTCCAGTCCAGAGTCCCAGCAGTACCCACAGAATGTCCTCCCTTTGGGCTAAAACATACTATTGTGCCCTCAGGGGCCCTCTCCAACTGGTTTAAGAAAGCACACCACAGGCAGCAAAACTGTGTTTAAAGCTCATTGGCAAGAGGTCAGACAGAACTAGGTTTGAATCTTCTCTATCATTTTCTTAGTTGTGTGACCTCAGGCAAATTGTTCAGTCTCTCTGAGCTTCAATTTCCTCGTCTAAGGGGGATGATACAATTGACTTCAAAAACGCACTCAGATGATTACACAACACAATGAATGAAATCCTCAGGGTGGTGCTTGACATATAGTTGATGACCACTAAGTGATAATTTAAGTATTATAATTTCTATCTTCCTTTTGAATAGACCTTTTATCATTATGAAATATGATGGCTCTAAATTAGCAGCACCAAATTTCTTTTGCTAGTATTTACACAGTATATGTTTATACTTTTAATTTTCAATCTGTGTCCCAATATTTAAAGTTGTATCTCTTATAAACAGCATATTGTTATTTCTTCACCTGATGTGACCGTCTTGGTCTTTTTGTTGGAGTGTTTAGCCCATTTACATTTAACATAATGACTGCTGTCGTTGTGCTTGTCTACCGTCTTGCTACTGGGTTGGCCTTTCTGGGGTCTCAACCAAAAGCCCAGGAGGTTTGCCAAAGCTTCTCCCCGCCTCTGCAGGACTCAAACCTCTGGCTCCTCGGCATGATCTATTTAGCTCTTTGGCTCCCCAGCTGTTGTTCTCTGCTGTGCTCAGCTTAGGAGTCAGCCAACAACTGGAGGGAAACACGTATGCAGATTTCTCATGCGGTCCTCTCCATCATCCTCCCTTTGAGTTCCAGCTACTCCAGCAGCCTTCACCTCTGATCTCAGCCCAGTAAGATGGCAGCTTTCTGCTCTCATCCACTCCTCCCACCCCCACCCCACCCGTGATTTGGGAAAATGCCTTCGGGAAAAACCAAGATGACTGTACATTTCGCCTCTCTTAGGGATCACAGCCATTCAGACTTGTGCTGAGTGCTCTCCAGCTCCTTCAAACAGTTGCCCTATATATTGTGTCCAGCTTTTATCATTATCTTGGCAGGAAGATTAATCTGATACAAGCCATTCCCCTCTGGCTAGAAGCAGAAGTGTTACACTACTTCCATTTATTGAGCCCTTCTCAAAACTGCCTTAGAGTGGGCATCAAAAGTTTCTGTTGGCAGGCGACTGACTTGATCCTAGTTCAGTCAACAGGGAGAGGAATGACCTTATAAGTTGGCCCCCAGGGGCGCTTTGGTGGCTCAGTCCGTTAAGTGTCCAGCTCTTGGTTTCAGCTCAGGTCATGACCTCAGGGTTGTGGGATCGAGCCCCCGTGTTGCACTTAGTGTGGAGTCTGCTTGTCTCTCTCCCTCTGATCCTCCCCCACCCCCGCTCGTGCTTTCTCTCTCCAAAAAATAAATCTTTAAAAAAAGAAAGTTGGCGCCCAGACAAAGCTGAGATATTTAATTGATATCAGACTGAAGTTTAGGCATTTGTTAAAAGTTATGTGGCCCCGAGAACCTGCAAGAATTTAGAAGCCTCTATTTATAGTGCTTCGGATTCTTCTCAGAGGCCCAGACCTAGGCCAAAAGACCATGGAAAATAAGAACCAATTTAATGTGTGACTTGGTGAGAGGGGCATACTTCTGAAGGGAGACTGAAGAACGAGGCAATTAGATAAGACAATTGCCTACAAGGTCACGTCTCTTAGGTTATGAAGTTAATGAGTAAGCAATCATAAACAGCATCCAGTGTCTCTGGGGATTCTGACAAGAGTCAAATATGCTTCACCAGTAAACTCAGGAATGTGAAGAACAGTCCGCCAAAATTACTTGAAAAGATGTTTTGGTGTCCTTCGGTCAGGGTGAGAAGAATCGCTGTGCATGTCTACAGCTCTGGGTCGCATACCCAGAGGAAATTTCTGGTCGTTAGTAACCTGGGTGAACAGAGAGGGTCCATGCCTTCTTTAGTGAGTGGTTTATCAGCCAGGGTCTAGTCAGGGGGCAAAAGCCGCATCTACCAATGGAACAGAGAATTTAACATACAGAATTGTTAATCCGGTATTGGACAAGTCAGCTGGCAAAGAGGAGACATGGAGGAATCTCAGAAGTGGAAAGTGCAGGAAGCAGGTACCACCCTTAGAAGGAGGGAAACAAAAGCCCCAGTTGGGGATGGTTGACTTCGAAAGGGCTTGGAGGAGGGCCCAGGCCGGCTGGTACTGCTGGCTCTGAGGGGAGATGTCCTGAGGCTGCCTGTGGGAGGAAAAGCTGCAAACTGATCCCAGGTGCTGCCACTGGGCCCACCTGTCTGCCCCAGGATGTTGACAAAGGCAGGAAACAGGGATGAGCGGTCTCTTCTCACTACCCCCACCCCACCCCAGCCTCCCAGCCGCCCTCCAGTGCCTCCTACAGGCGGAGCCCCGCAAAGCGGAACTGGGGTTTCGGACTTCCAGCCCCAGCACAACTGGTTTTAGACTTCCAGCCCCAGCATCCCAAAATGCGGAAAAGGCCTGAAGCTGAGAGACAACAGCTTCACAAGCAGCACGCCAGGAAGTTTAGACTCAAGTGTGGGAAGATTTAAAAGAAACAAACTAGAGCACTAAGACTTTTATGTAAGGAAGGAATCTATGCATATTTGGTATTTTAGACACATGTGGTATTTAAGAGAATAAGGCCCTGATCGGTGACAGTTTTATAATCCATTTTAAAATGTATAATTGAGTAATTAATTAAGACTTGTGATTTTTTATGGTGTCATCTAAGCTTAAGTAGAGTGTGAAAACATTTAAAGTTTCCCTTATTTATAAGCTTAATTTATTAGTTTCTCTATAAGAAGTTAGAAGGGGAAGATTTTATATGCTGTCAGAAAAACTGAAGTACTTAAAAAAGAAATATTAAATTTATAAATGTATTTAAAAGTGTTTGAAGTGCTGAGCTAAGCTTGTAAATAGGACCAAGTGTTATTTAAAGAATTCTCCAAAATTAATGCTAGAATCTGCTAGACTTATAAATAGAATAATAAAATTTGTGAGTTGAACTTAAAAGCCAAAGAAAGGCTTTTAAATTTGTATCTTAAATTGAATATTGATTCTAAAGACATTATTAACAGAATTATTTATTAAATGAATACTAATTAAACTTATTAAAATACTATTTTTAAATCCAAATGTAAACTTAACGAATTTTTCAAGAAAAAGACCCACTGAAATCTTTTCTGCATAGGAAATCAGCCATTCAGGACAGCAGACTCTCCACACCCTCACTCCCTCCCCTCATGAGGTTTTTTTAGAAGTGGCTGGAGAAGAGCAAGATAGGCAGCTTTGCTTCTCCACTCTCTGGAAACCCTGAAACCATCTCACCATGTAGCAAGCTGAGGAGGATATGCCCCTGGCTTAGTTGTTCTGCTTCCTCATCCTCTACCAAGCCAGGACACCTCATGGAAGAGAGGAAGGATGGTCACTGGACATGGGGTAAAAGAACCCAAGCCTCAGTTTCCCCATCTGCAAAATGGGAGCGATACCTGCCTTGCACAGTTGTTGTGAGGGTCCGTGTAGTGCTTGGCACACCAGGGCAGAGTTTGAAGCTCCCTTTTGCTGGATCTTTCCTGGGTTAGGGCCAGGAGGTTCTTGCCTGAGCACACTGGCCAGGAATACTCCCGCTTACTTCTTGGCAGGAGAACTTCTTCAAAGACCTGGCCTCGTGCCAACAACAGGCACATGTTCCGGGCCCTGGAGGAATCAGGCCAGGAAGGAAGCAGCCGGCTCGGGAGCAAAGCACCAGCCCTGTGCACAAATTAGCGCTGCACAGGGACTGGCAGCCTCGGGCTGGAGCAGGAGGGGGGGGCTGCTGCAGGGAACGGCTGAGACCTGGCCCCCATCTGCGTTCCCGGGTCACTGGGCCACGTAGCCTCAGCTGGAACACGGTTAGAGAGCAGCATGGGGAAGGCCTCTGCCTGCGGAGAAAGCAAAGGGGGTGGAGGTCTTTTGTACAAATAGGTGGGAGGGAAGGAGTAGCAGTCAGAATTACCACCGTCCCATTAATTCGTCCAATGCACCTGACTTAGCACTTCCTCTGCATTGCTAAGCCCTAGGCAGGCAAACACAAATCCCACATACTGTTGCCTTCCTGGGATAGCACCTGCACACGTGTGGAGGCAGAAACATCTCCTACCTGGAGAAGAGGTCGGCAGGGCCCGCAGGGAGAGGGGGCAGCTTCCAGGACACTGAACCACCCAGTGAGCCTGACACCTGTTCACAGGGAGTCACAGAGCAGCAAAGGAGGCCAGAAAGCCAGCTGGGGTCAGCTTGGAAAGGACCTTGAAGTCACGTTCAGGTGTGTGGATGTTTTTGGAAAGCTGGGAGAAGTTTTAACTAGGTTTTAGAAAGATCCGCTGGGGCCGCCCATGGGGAGAGATGGAATCTGGAGACAAACACAGGGAGTACCCGGTGGCAGAAGTCCAGACGGGAGGATGCGGGCCTGACAAGCATATGAGATTAGAAATCGGAGAAAGATCTGAGCAAGAGACTCCAGAATCCTAGTGAGTGTGGGAGTCCGGGCCAGGGTGGGTGGAGGTCTGGCTTGAAGGCCCCCGGACACCAAGACCAGCACCCGCCTGCCCACTGCAGTTTTCATCTCCGCAGGGCCCTGGGCACCCCCTATGGTGGCTTTTCTCCTTCCAGGAGAGATGCTAGCAGTCCAGATGGAGATCATGCTGTGCTGTCTGGGTGGGCCCGATGGAATCACAGGGCCTTAAACATGGGAGGGGGAGACAGAACGTAGGCTGCTGCGATGCACTTGATTTGAGAGGGGTTCCCCCCACCGTTGCTGGCTTTGACGCTGGAGGAGGTGGCCCAGAAGCCCAGCATACAGGTGGCCTCCAGAAGCTGGCAAAGGGGAGGGAATGCATTCTCCCCAAGCCTCCGGCCAGGGGCACAGCCCTGCCGACACCTTGATCTTAGCCCCATGAGACCCACGTCACACTGCAGCCTACAGAACTGTGATAATGAATGTGTGTGGTTTTAAACCACTCAATGCCATTGCCATCTGTGGTCACTTGGGATGGCAGGGACAGGCAACAGAAGCCGATCGTAAGGCTGGCTCGAGTCAACTGCAGAGAGAACTTCTCTAGCCACCCGACCCAGGGCCGCCCTCTCCTCTCCCCCAGCCACTGCATTTTGTCATTTGATGTCTCCCAGTGTTGGTCATTATTTGAAATGTATCTGTTGACCTGATCACCAGCCTTCCCCCGTTGGATGGTCTCCAGGAGAGCAGGCAGGCCCCTTGCCTGGCTGTCCGTTGCTGCATCCCCAGCACTAGAAGGGCCTGCAACGCGATGGCAGCTCCACACGTACTCGGTGAGTAGCTGAGCAGATGTAGGAGTCGATGTGACAGTGCACCGATGAGGTGAAATCCGCCGAAGCACAGCTCTCTCCCACCTTATGGCCTCAGAAGGCTCAACACGAATGGACATGCCCCGCTTTGCATCCCCCAGGATTCCCAATCAGCTTGGGTCACACCGTGTTGAATGCTCTTACTAATAAGCCTTCAATCTCAGGTCAACTCTGCTCCAGCGGTCCTAGGAAAACCTATGCAGAGAGTAGCAGATTATAGATTAAAGTTTCCATCTGCCAAACAGAATCGGAGGGGAGTATATGAAGAGAGAGTCCATGAGGAGTCACGGGAAGTGTCCCCTCTGGCTCAAACGCTCGGGAAGAGCCCAAGCTGGCTTTAGAAGAGGACTGGCCTTCCCAGACTGTGTTCGGTGTTTTTCAAGCTCTGCAGACGGGCTGCTTGTCCAGGAAATGACCTGCCAGCCCAGCTGAGGATGGCAAACAAAACCCGGGGGACACCGGCCAAGGTAAGGCTGCTGCCGAATCCTGGAGCAGAGGCAACAGGAAAAGGGACGTGGAGGCAGGGAAGGCCAGCAGAGAGCGTGAGGACAGGATGCATAAAGAGCCCGGGGACTGCGGCGCTTGCAGATCCAGTCAAGCCACACAGCACGGGGACAGGATGACGTGTACAAAATGATGTTTATTGAATCTATTTTGGAAACAGACAACATGAAAGGTTTTTGGTTTGTGAGCTCACCCAGAGCTTGCAGTCGTGATAGCTTCCTGTCATTAAAACGCAGCCACCAGAAGATCCTAGCTTCGTCTCATAAAGGGGCGAAAAAGTGCTTGCCAGCACCACCACCGTCGCGCTCGCGACAGGTCTGATGGCTAAAATGCCCATCAACATCAACAAAAGTGTCTCTGTACAGTCTGAAATACCCACGGCACAGGATCAGGCAGAGACATCAAAGGTGAAGTTGTAAACTGGCTCACAGCCAGCAATTAAGTACACTGGGTCTACACTGACACTCCCGTTCTCAGCCTGAGCGCTCACGTGTTTAACCGATGGTTGCTGGCCTCATCAGGGGCATTTAGTATAAGGACAAGGCATTTACAAGCGTGTGTATCATTAACGTTGGAAACTAAAGAAGCATACCCAAGCATGATTAATGACTTCGCCTGGATCGATAAATACTAGTCCCGAGTGCCAGTAAGCACAGACACCAGCAGTCAAATAAATCATCATGTTGTTACTTACTGATGTTCTATTGCTAATGCACGTTAGTCAATTTGTGGACTTCATCCAACACATACACAGACCTTATTTTTTGTTTGAAATTCTCAGAAGGTCTCCTTTGGACATTTCTTTCCACGTTCTCTTAGAAGAATAAAAATGAGACAACGTTTTAAACTAACTTTCCAAAAGTACAAGCTATCCAAAGCATGACTCTGGTCATATTCCAGCTCTTCACCCAGAAGGGATGTGCCGTCAAGACTTAGATATGCTTAGAAGGCCGCCTTCCCTGCTGGCAGCTCACACTGTCCTCGTCCTCTCCCAGCCACCTCCTGCCATATTGGAAGCCAAGCTGGCTCATGTCTCATTAACAGTTTCCAAAGACTAACAGGACACCTAGAAGGTACCAGAAGGACTCGGGAAAGCCTTCTCTTTTTTCTGGAGCTGTTATTGGTGGGGCCAACAGGCAAATACAAAGAGAAGAGGGCTTCTAGGTGGATAAAAAGCCCAGACCCAGAGGGAACAGTGTTAAGGATTCAGCACAGTACCAAAGCCTGCTGCCCCAAACAGCATTTTGAGAGCTCAGATGTTAGAAATTCCAGGCACTTCTTTAATCACAGGGAACGAACCTCTCTCCAAAAGGTCCTGCCCACATCTCCCCCCATCTTCCCCTACTATAAAGCACTGAGACATTGCATTTGCTATGACCCTCTGCTCTTGAGGCAAACGAAGCCTCCCTAACTCAGTGCTATGGACCGTGATGCTCACAAACACAGGCCATTTTGGATTTAAGTCCAGCTGCTTCCAGCACTCTGCAGCTGATGAGCCCTGCCCACCACGGATCACCTGCACCCTGAACCACTTCCAGGCTCTTTTCCTAAGTGGGGGGGGGGGGTTGTTTATTTTCTAGTTTGAAGACACACGCCCTTGGAAATGAGCAATGCAAGAACCTACGTGCAAATATTTGCAAACAAATTTTTTTTGAAACGATGCGCATTAAAAAAATTCAAGTCAAATCCAGGAACAGACTACTTGGTTGGCATCCACTGGCCCCGCACCCATAACAGGAAAATGGTCAGTTTCTGAAATCAGAGCGGAACAAAGGCACCAGCTACTCCACCAGGGAGGTTAGTTCCTTGAGCTTGGAAGGAGGCCAGAGAGGAGAGTGCCGAGGCTTCATCAAAGAGGACGTTTCTCCAGCCGGGTGGCCCCCCGGGGCCAAAAGTCAAAGGCGGCATGTAGGATCTGGATACCGAGCGGAATGACCCTCACCCACCAGAGGGACAACTCTTTTCCAGGAATTCTGAAAGTAAAACAGGAAGGCACGCTCCCAGCGTCGTGCTTGGCAGGGGCCGCTGCCTGCTTTCGCTCCACCCAGAGCAGGGGAGGAGAGGTACCGCTCTACCACCTCTTTTCTCCTGGCAGCCCCGCATCACAAGAACCTACAGGGGATCTCCGGAGGCCAATGCATCCCTGTGGGCTTTGTGTGCGGCTCAGCCGACCTCCCGCGATCATCAAGCCAGCGGCCCTGGGCGATATGGTCGGGAGCGTGGACAGCACTGATCTGGGGGCAGGGCCCGCAGAGGAGGATCCGGAGTCAGGCAAGCAGAATGTGAGCATCAGGCAGTTGGGTCTGTGTGGCTGCCAAGAGGGGGGTCACAGTCACGAAAACGGAGAGGTTCACAACCAGGACACTTGGACTAGGCCTCCAGGAGGAGCCCCTTGGGGAGCTCCGCCCCACCCGCCCCTGCCCGGGGCACGGAGCCTGCTCCCGCCAGTGGTCGGGCCGGGGCTGGGAGGTCCTGGGGGTGGGCATTCAGCCGAGGGAAGCACAGTTCAGCTCGGAGTCCCCCTGGCTGCCCGCGGCCCCCTGCTGCAGGGCATCGGGGCTGTCGGTGATGTTGGGCTCGCTGGAGCACTGCCGGTGCGTTGGCGAGAAGCTGGGCGGCAGGAGCAGGCCCTCGTCCTCCCCGCCAGGCTCCTCACCCCGGCCCGAGTGCATCATGGTGGCCATCGCCAGCAGCTGGATGTCCGAGTGGGCGTTGGCCACCGTGTGCCGCCGGACACCGCCGCACTTCTCCAGGTAGGCCTCGCCCTCCTGCTCCGCCAGGGGGGTCAGAGCCGTCTCATTCAGGGGCCGGCTGAGGGCGGGGGTCGGGCAGGCGTAGCTCAGGCCCGTGACCTTGGGCCGGACCCTGGAGTGGCGTCTGGCTGCAAGAGAAAAACCAGCAAAGACTGTCACTGGGGAGGGGGGGCAAGACCTGCTCCTGTGTTTGGGGCAACGGGGATGTGGTGGCTCCATGCCCAGGAACAGCTTGAGGTACAGACGTGCCGAAAGGCAGGGGAGGAACCTGAAGCGTGGACATGCGGGGACAGAGCGGGGGTGCCCCAGAGGGCTTCCCAGGGCGCGTCAGGTTCTCTTTCCCAGCTGCCGCCTGAGCTTCACTGCATTCGCCCTACATTTCCTTTCAACCAGTCTCCGCTAAAGGCCTGGGCACTGGCTGGACCAGCTTCTAGAAGACACGCTCTGGCTCTGTTCAGCAGGAAGTAGGGGCCTCCCCGGTGACAGGAGATGACTTAGCCCCTCAAGCCTAAGTCCAGCTTAGGGGACCTCAGCTGTCAAAGCGAGGGCCGTGGGACATCCTCCAAATCATCCTGACCGGGACCACGGTGCCCCTCCCACCAGATCAAGGGGCTGTGACCTGCGTTCTGTTCAAGTCATATGCGATTCCAGCAGCCCTTGGCACCATCAAGGGATGGGCGAGACTCCGCAGATGGCCCCGTGGAGGCAGACCCCGAAGACGAGGCCTGGCCACAAATTATTGGAAAACCACTGCTGCCTGAGCACTCCGCACATTCCAGAAACTACGCTAAGCCTTGACATGCAATCATCTTTTGACTCCTCCTAAAAACTGACCTTAAGTCATGATATGCTATTAGCTCCCACTTTACAGATGAGAAAACGGAGTATCAGAGCGGTGATAATTGACCTACGTGCACACAGCTAGGCCACAGTGCAGCTGGGAGTGAAGTGAGGTCCCACTGCAGACCCTGCTCTTCCTAGACACCCCCACACGAAGCACACATAACTAGAATAGGCTGAGTACCTCCAGGGAAGGACAAGGGGTTTCGAGGCAGGAAAAAGCGGATCCATGTGTCAGGGAGGACATATACTGGAGCTGGGGGGAGGGACAGCATCATTCCAGATGCTGGACACACAGCATTTCTGGTGCTGAGCCAGGTGCGCCATCCGGCCACAGCCTGGCTGGAACATGGAAGACATGAAACAGTGGAGACGTGCACAAACAGGCAGGAGGGCCCTTGAAAGCCAGATGGAACCTTCTGTGATCAGACAAGCCGTGGGGGGACGGGGCAGGTTGGGGGTTGTGCTCCAGAAAGATGCACCTGGCAGGAGCTACGCAGGGTTGGAGCCTGAGGGGCCAGAAGTAAGGAAAGCCAGGGCCACGACAAGCCTACATCCCCTCAGTCTCGGTCCGGTTACCTCCCCCTGCTCCTTAAGAGGCACCACACCTCTTCCCCCACATCGGCACTGCATCTGTATCATGAGCTGGCCGGAGGACCCCAGCGAGAATGGAGGGCCGAGGACCAAGTGGGTTCTGTTACACGTCCCTCTTTCTACCAGTGCATACCTCTCCCAGCCGGCCAGCCGCCTACCGCATCTCATCTGGCCCCACTTTCCACGGCTCCCACATCCCTGAGACCCTGAAGACCCCAAAAGAAACCCATCCCTTTCTCAGCAGGGGGAGGCAGTGGGCAGGAAGGGAGAAGCATGACAGGGGTGGTGTTCCTGCACATGGACAGGATCCCAGGGGAAGACCTAGTTTCTAAAGGGAAAGCAAACCATGCGGCTCAGAGACTGTCCTTGGGGACACATGGCCCACTCTGCTTTAGTTTACTCTCGGCTCTTCCTGTGAGTCTGGAGGGCCCGGACACACTCCGTCATCACTTCCAGAGCTCATGCTCCTAGATGGGCATTGCAGTGAGACCTGCCATGTCCATCTGCAAGGCTCTCAGGGGTTCCTGTCACTTGACAGTTTTATAGGTCCACATATACGCACAGATGCACATCCAATGACGAGAGGATAAAATCCGAAGTCTTAGGACTGAGTCACCAAGTCTGTTGGCTCTGAGCCCCAAGGGAGCTGACAGGTAATAATAATTACTTCTCAAAACCAAAGAATAATATGTAGAATTTTCCCGAGTGTTCCCATCCATTTTCTCACTGCTGAGTCCCTATCTCCCTTTGAAACACCAGGGCTCTCCTCACTCTTCCCATTGTTCAGATGAGGAAGACTGAGGCTCAGCCCAATCTCTTAGGCTCTGAACAGCAGTGCCCAGACCTTCCCCACTGCATAATACTTTGTCTCAGGGCTCCACGGATGCCCGCGGAAGACACATTCCTCTCGGACGCCAAGAACAGCAAATGCTACCCCCCAGGAGGTGCTGAACAAGAGGCTGGTATTGGCCAGGAGGGCTGGGTCAGCGGCTCTTCTCTTTGGGGAAGAACGAATAGGAGACAAAATGGCAAGGAGCAACCAAGAAGGAAGAATCCATGCCAAGCATTGGCCGAGGTTCTCTCGGGAGAATGGGGGCTCATACCCTCAACGTTTCTATAATGTTCCCACAGTGTTACAATAACCATGTATTACTTTTATGATCACAAAAATCGGTAACTATAAGACAGAGGCACCAGAAGGGTTCAAAGAAGCTGGGGTCCCATTAAAGAACCATCCTTAAAAATAATGCCCTTGAAAACAATTCATTTGTCTCCTGCTAGCCATTAGAAGCAAGCACCTATGATTGGCAGTTGCAAAATCTGTTGTGGCCCAAACCCTCAACCAGCTGGGCCGGAGACTGGACTAGACGGTTCGGTGAGCCTTTCTCACACGCAGACCCAGGAAGAGAAGTGAGCTGGAGCTAAGGCTGGGCCCAGGACACAGGGTAAGCTGAGGGCCTGGAGGATAGACGGTGGACCCACGCAGCATCTCTAGAGGAAATGACGATCTGTTTGATGATTTCCAGGGGCCCCAGCCCGGCAGAATGAGCCAGGAAAGGTGTTTCAGATGGGTGCCTGCCATTATCCGTCTCTCTTCTCACACTGAGTTAGCCCAGAGGCCCAAAGTCCTTGGGGGGGTTAACAGGGAGCAAAAACAAGAGAGGCCACTTCAGCTGCTGCTGAGAGCTGGAAATACAGTGGGGAGGGGTCCCACGACACCTGTCTCCTCCTTCAACAAACACTCTGAGCTGCGACCTGCAAAACACTGCAGTCACTGCTGAGAGGGAGAAATGCGAACCTGCCACGGGACCCGCCTACAGGGGCCCGAGCCCAGCACACGTGCGTGTACGTGTGTGCCTGTATGGGGTGGCGGGTAGGGTCTTGGGAGCAATCACTAGCTGAGCATCTACTGTGGGCGAGGTACTGTATCAAAAAAGGGGGTGCTTCACTGCCATGCTCGTCTTCGGACCATTTTGCAGAAAAGGAATCTGAAGTCAAGATGCTAATTAACCTTGCAGCCAGTTAGGGATGGAAGCAGGATTCAAGCCGAGGGCTGATGGTGGAGCCCCCGCTTCTGCCCCTTGGGAAGCCTGCACACAAAGATCTGTTAGAACAAGGTCAACAAGTACGGAGTTACCGAATCACTCTATTGTACACCTGAAACTAATACAACGCTGTATGGTAACTAAAATGGAATTAAAAAAAGACAAGGTCAACAAATGACAGGGTGGAGGTAAAGGCAGGAACTTGCTGGGGAGCCAGGAGGAAAAGTCCTAAAGAGCAGTCATTTCGGAGGGGTCTGTTCCAGAGCGACTGACGGACAGAACCCAGACATTCACTCATTCACTCCCTCAGAGCCGAGAACTGTGCTAGGGCCTGGGGTACGAGGGTCCCCACGTGTTCCCTGCCCCCAATGAGCTGACAGTCTACAGGGAGACTGACAAATCATCAGGCAGGACCACCCAGCACGGCAAGCGCCAGGATGTGGTCTGGGCTCCCAGGGAGAGGCACAATTTTTCATCTGGAATGATTCCAAGGAGGCCAGGCCACCCTCTAGCTGGGGCCCGTAACACAGCAGGGAGCAGCTCTGCCTGGGTCCTGTGCTCGGACAG
Organism: Leptonychotes weddellii; assembly: GCF_054177405.1. Lineage (NCBI taxonomy): Eukaryota > Metazoa > Chordata > Mammalia > Carnivora > Phocidae > Leptonychotes > Leptonychotes weddellii. The sequence goes on from NC_138379.1 coordinate 20,691,583, forward strand.
GGCCCCTTCTTCCTTCTCTGTGCTCAGCCCTCTGCAGCTCAGAGACATCAAGTAACTTACTCCAGGCCACACAGCTGAAGCCAGGCCCTTGTGGTTTCAAGGCCCTGTTCCTTCTGTGGCCGGCCCTGCCTCTCTCCTGATGGCTCTTCCCTGCTCATGACTCACAGGAGCGGCCTAGGACTCTTCTGCCTTCTGGGTGGAACGTTCTGGTTCCCAGGACTGGGTGTGGGCAGAACGGAGACCACAGGGGCCGCTGGGCTGTGTTGAGTCCCCTCGGCAGACAGTGTTCCCTCGATAAGCTCCCACCAGACTCCAGAGCCAACCTCAGACAAGCACGTCAGCTGCGTCCCCAGTGGGGTCAGGCCACATACTGGGCTGGGAGCTGAGACAGCTACCCACACTGGTGCTGCCCGCCACCTTCCCCGCCTCCTTCTTATTTGTACCAGGGAAAGCCAGGCCCTGCCACTCAGAGAAGGAACTCTCCCTTAAAGAGACTGATTAAGCTGTGGGCACCTCCTGGGGGCTGAAATGGGTCCTTTCCTTGTAGTGATGCCCTCTGAGCTGGGAGAGGCTCCGGGTCCTGCCACCACGGCCAGCACCCACCTCCGGACCGCCTCCTTCTGCCTTTCACACGGGGTGGGGCCCGGGGGGCCTTTATTCCTTCCTCACTCCCCAGGCGCCCCACTGAGCTCTGGCATTCATCCCCTTGCACCCGAGTGAGCAATGGCAGCTCCTTTCAAACCCCCAGAGAAGCAGAGCCTGGATGAGGCGGTCCTCAGCCCCTTTGTGGGGGACTTGGTTCCCAGGCCTTTGATCTCCCAGGCTCGCAGGAGTGGCCGCCATAATGTGGGTATTGTGACCTCTGCACACCAAGCCCATTGTGGGCGTCTCTCTCCAGGCCCGGGCACCTGAAAGCCCATGAAAGCCTACTTGTCACGAGGAGAAGTTACAGTATCTTGAGGAAAAGGGCCCTCCCCCTGGAAACACAATGGAGGAAGATCTGTGGGAGGCCAGGGCTTTTGTGTGGGAGAACACAGCATGCTGAATGTTCTGCGTGTTTGCTCCGAGGGCCCTGGAAGCAGCCAGGGCAGCCGTCTGGAAGCTTTGGGAACTAGAAAGGTAGGATGTGGGCCCAGCCTCTGACCAATCTTTTTTTTTAAAGCTTTCACTCTTCCTCCTCACCTCCACATCCCCACCGCCCCAGGAAAGTGACTGCTCTGGAACAGAGCCATCCATCATACACCGTCCTCCAACACGAGCCTCAGACTCCTCTCTATCTCCCCCAAGCCTTGCACGTCAGTGGGTGAGGCTCACTTCTCAAGCCCATCGGCTTGGCTCAGAGGAAGAGACTCTTCCCAAGAATCCCCATGGGGTCAGACAGGCCTGGGCAGGTGCACCTCCCCCGCCGGAGAAACCACTTCTCTGGCTCTGGTTACCTCCCCCAGGAAGTTTCTTCCTGAGTCTGAGACTGAGGTCAGCACAGCAGCCACCCCTCAGCAGGCCGTACCAGGAAGACAAGCGTCTGGGCAGCACCTGCAACAGGACAGGCAGAAGTGCGGGCTTCTGAGATGAGCCCTCCCACTGCCCTTGGCCACTCCCAGCCCTGGGTGGGCCCTGAGTGGACCATGGCAAAGCCCTCCTGTGGCTTTACACTTCCGTTGGTGGTCTCCACACTCCTCTTCTTCAGGCGGGACAGACGTAAGTTATGGCCTCCGTTCTACTGAGGGGAAGACTAACGCCCAGAGAGTCCTCACTTTAGCTGGCAAAGAGGTGTCCCCAACAGGGAAGGGCTCCATTGCGACCATTTTAGCTGTTTAGTATGCAGAGGTTTGGGGTGAAATGTCTGGCCCCGGAACTCCGTTGGGCTAAGGAATGAGGGGGAAGAACACCTCCTCAACTGCCCCTCAGTAAAATCACAATCACCTGGAAACTGACAGGGGGAGGCTGGGGTGAGGGTGCAACCAACCTGGGGCTTTGAAATCCCAGCTCCAATAGCTGAGTGACCTTAATCCTCATTTGCCTCACCTGTGAAATGGGTACAGTGGTGCCCACTCTGTGGTAGGGTATCCAGCCCGCCCGGCAGAGTGCCTGCCCAAGATGTAGTCTGTGGCCTGTGCCTTCCCTTGCCACCAACCACTTTGTAACTCTGAAGGTCTTTCAGTTCCTCAAAGGCTCCAACCTCCTGTTCCCCTCCTCCTACCCCAGAGCCCTCCCAAAGATCCTTCCCTTTGTTTGGGATAGCTGAGCAAACAGGGAAGCAAACAGGGACTAATTCAAAATCATCCTACAGGACGCATCTCAGGTATCACTTCCTTCAGGGAGCCTCCCCTGATTTCCCAGTCCGAGGGAAGGGCCCCTGCCGTGGGCCCCATGGCTGATGCACTTCCCCCAATCAGAGTCTGTGCACACTAATGAGTCATTGTGATCTCTTGTCTGTGACTTCCTCACTGGCCCGTGTGCACCACAGGGCAGAGACGGGTCCATTTAGTCATGGGTATCCCCGCAGCACCTCACCTCACAAGGTACCTGGGGGGGGGGGGCCTCAGGACACATTTGCTAAAATAATAATAATAATAATAATAGGGGCGCCTGGGTGGCTCAGTTGGTTAGGCGACTGCCTTCGGCTCAGGTCATGATCCTGGAGTCCCTGGATCGAGTCCCGCATCGGGCTCCCTGCTCGGCAGGGGGTCTGCTTCTGCCTCTGACCCTCCCCCCTCTCATGTGCTCTCTCTCTTTCTCTCTGTCTCAAATAAGTAAATAAAATCTTAAAAAAAAAAAAAAAAGAAATAATAATAATAATAATAACAATAATAAAAAAAAACTATTTAAAAAAAGAGTCATTTTCTGCCCCTCCTGAGACAACAGCCTGGAGGCGAGGCTTGTCCTTGGTATAAGAAAATCTCAGGCCTTTACTTTATAATTTGCCGAAAGTATGTATTATTCTGAGCTTAATTGGAAAGCCAAAGGCATCGCCTCTTAGAGTAAGTAGTCCCTGAACAAACTTCCAAATCTATCCTTACTCTCGGCTCTAGGCCCGGCCGATGGCCAGGTCCCTGCCACGGCCCAGCTCACCTGCTTGTGTCCTGACATCTGCCTGGATCGTCCCGCCCAAGCTTGGGGAGCTGGTGAGCCCGTGAGCTGGGCCGAAGCCAGAAGGCGGGCTCCAGGGAGGGCAGAGCAACGTGGCCCCCCGCTCACGGCTGACGGTTTTCCTTCAGCAGGCACTGTTACTCGCTCTGGCTTGTACCAGCTCCTGGGTGGCGTGAGTGAGTGAGCGAGGCAGGAAGGAAGGGCGGGGGGGGAAGGACCCGGCAGGCGGGCTGGGGCCAGCACCCCCGAAGTGTGGCGGCCGTGGCTACGCCGGTGTCTCCAGAGACACATGAAGCGGCCAGGAAACCTCCCAGCCGCCCTGCTTTTCCTGCAGTAGTCAGGCCCAGGAAGGGGCAGAACCTCACTGGACACTGTGCCCTTTTCTCTGACACTCAGCTACAATTCCATTGGAGCAAGGAGAGCAGGGCAAAAGATTCCAATTTCAGGGAATCCCTTTCCGCCTCTGCACCCCTGGACAGGCGCTGGTCACCCCTCCCTTGGGGTACAACTGACTGTCACCCATCTACAGATATGTTTTGAGTACCTACTATACACGGACCATATACTATACGCGTCCCATTAAGGTTGCTGGAGATAGGGACATTCCTGCATTTGGGGGGGCTCTCACTTCAAAAGGTAACTGAGGAATGTCTCTTATGATAAGCCTATTATATGGCTATTTCCCCATCTGGACTGCGGGTTCACGGAGAGAAGGAACAGATGCAATTCACCTCTAGATTCTCCGGGGTGCCAAGTGCAGACCCTGACACTGATGCTAGTTTTAGAGCCACCAGCCGGACTTGTCCCCAGTCCAGGAGCGCCTTTCCCTGGCGTGCAGGCCCTGGTGGTACCTACGGACAAGGAGGGGCCGGCGAAGGGGGGGACAACAGCAGCTCCATTTCATCTGGCCGTACACCAAACGAGTTGTCTTCCCATTTCAAGCGGCTTTCAAGGGAAAATCTACCACGGGTGGTTTTTCCACTCAAGTGTGTGGGGGGCGTTGCAATCAGGCCCAGTTTCTGGCTATCAGACACGGGAAAATGAACACTGAACACTGCAGGAACACGGAAAAGATCAAAGCCACTAGTCAGAGAGGCAGATCAGACAAGCAAGACCACAGAGGCGCAGTATCGGTCCCTGGGGAGGACTCGTCAAGCGGGGAGGTTACCCCAACGCAGGCCAGCGGGAAGCACGGGTGATTAACATGCACAGATTAGCCGGGACCCACATGAGAAGCAAAGAGCTTGCTACACAACCCAGGCTCAGGAAAACATCACGGGCAGCATTCTCCCCGAGGGCCCTGCAGCCTGAGAGCCTCGCCCCTTACCTGACATGGACGTGGGACCCAAGACGCCGCGGTCCTCACTGATGCCCAGGAAAGGAGACACCACTTGCTTCACCAGTTCCTCCAGCTGCAAATAACCCTCACTGGGGCCTGTGGGCTCGTGAACACTCTGGAAATAAACATCCAAGAGAGACAAAGGTCAGTCAAAAGAGGCCAGGGCCAGCTTGGCACTCAGCGAGCAAATCCCGCCGGCCCTCCCGCTACATTCAGAGCCGTGCTACCTGCAGACAGCATCCTCATGGCTGGAATGAAGGAATCTGAGGCCCGAAGCCCCAGTCACAGTGATCAGAACTGTGCCCCGTGGCGGCTTCTCCCGTCGGGCTCCAGCCACTCGGGGCAGGCGGGACTGTCCTCACGCCAACTCCAGGGTTGAGGTCTGACGGGTCCCAACCACAGTGATCCCAGCCCACCCTCAGAGTGGCTGCTTCACACTTGGCATGCAGGCACTTCCCTAAGCACTTTACATGGACCAAAGCACGGAGGCCTCTCCACAGCCCAAGGAGCCCAGGTGCCCTCATCATCCCCCTTCTACAGATAAGAAAGTTAAGACCCAGAGGGCTCATGTAACTCAGGACTGGAATGCAGGCTGTTTCGGCTCTGAGCCCATCTTACTGCCACTTGTTAAGGAGGCTAGAAAAGAAAGGGGGACAGAATATGGAAAAATCCAGAACAGTAGAAGAGAGAGTCACTGTGGAGCTAGACATACATTTCGCCCCAAGATGAAGAGTTAGTTCAACAGCCCAACATGACAGGTGTCCTCGGGGCTAAGCCTGAGCAAACACCAACTAACACAAATGACAACGCTCAAACACCTTTAAAAAGGAGACCAAAAGTGACCCAGGTTCTCTAGAAGACCAGCAGACTCCTAGGGAATCCAATTTCTCGCTGGAAAGGACTTGAAGCCTTGCTCTGTGTTGAGGGGCTGCAGGGGCGCAGAGCTGTGCTCAGCCCAACAGGGTGTCCCACCAAATTCTCAAAGCGGAAGAGAGGTTACATCACCTTCACTTAAAAAGTAGAAACTCCCCACTGTGCTGGAGTTGGGGGGACTGGAGGAAAACATGGTGGGGGAGGGAAGCGAGAAGGGCCCGTCACACAGGCCGGGGATGGCTGGGTGAGGCGGGGGCTCCCTTGTACCCAAGCTGACTTGGCCCCTTGTCAACGCCATCCCACAAAGACAGGGCTGGCTGGGGGCGGTGGAAGGGAGGGGTTTGGCTTAAGGAAACACAAAGGAGGCTGGGGAAGGGGGTTCTGGGGCAGAAGACTTGGGGTTGGGGCTGGGAAGGGGTCAGAGGGAAGGACATGCAGAATGAACAGGAGTGGGCCTCCGACCCACAGCATAGTACCGCAGTGAGGGCTGCCCGGGGGGAAGGCAGGAGGGTTTTTCCTGCCCCCTGGGCTCTGATACCTAGTCCTCAACCTGGGCTGAAGGACTGGACAATCTAGCAGTGGAAATAAAGGGGGAAAGCCCTGGGGGTGCTTCAGCCAGGAAGGGAATCCTCAAGGCTGCAGAAGGGAGAGGGGAGCCTTCCTCGGGCTCCCCGGAAACCACTCAGGCCTCAAGAGCAGGGCAGTTTCAGCCCCAAAACCACCTCAGCTGGTGTTCAGAGCTAAGGAAACTTTTTTTTTTTTAATTCAATATTTTCCTCCTTGATATTTCTTGTCTGCCTTCTCGCCCCAAGCCTTCCCCCCCACTCAACAGAGAGGGACAACAGAGAAAGAAGAAGAGGCAAGAGGTGGGGTGAAAATGGGTAACATGCGCATGCTTTGAAGCTGGATGGGTTTCTCCCAGGGCAGCGGCCGACAGACAACCTGACAGCCCTCAGCCTGGCTGCCGGACTGGCCACCTCTTTGCAAGGCTCAGGGCAAAATGAAAATGTGGGCGGGGTTCCCTTGTTCAAAGATTACTAAGCGACAGGAGAGAATAAACCAAGCACAGGACCCTGCTTGGCACGGGACCCTGGGTGACTGCACGGGGGCCCCTCAGAAGGCACTGTCCCAGGATGATCTCAGGATCTGGCTGCACCTGCCAGGAGGAACCAGATCTCTATGATGGTCAAAATCTCTGGCTCAGCCTCTCCCTGGGGCAGCCTGGGGACAGAAGCATACAAACCAGAACAGGGAACTTGGAGCCCCTTGCACATGTCGGGGAGGGAGGGGTTTGTTCGGGGACATTTTGGAAGAGCACCAAAAAAGGGAGACACGAAGGCCTGAGGAATGGCTCTTTTCGCTGTATGAGAGTCAGGCCAGGAGAAATCTGCCCCAGATCTCGTGGCACTGGGGCAAGTGAGGGCCTGGGGGGAGAAGGGAGCAATTCTAACTGGGGTCCTGATTTCCTGCAATGGACATGGTCCAGGGGCATTGAGATCCAGCAGCTGCGCCCTGCTACTCAAGAAGATAGATGTGGATGGGCCAAAAACCCCTATTCATCCCTGTCACATTCCCAGCTTTACGGCTCCCAGAGTAAGGAAGAACATGGGCCAGAACTCGCCCCACGAGACCCTCCAGGAAACAGCGCCAAATGCCCGCATGAAAGTGGACCATCTTAGAAGCTTATGCGATCTCTCCCAGGGCCCTGGGGCGCTGCAGGAGGGAGGCCGTGGTATCTGAGCAAGGCTGGCTGGGCAGGTAGAAAGAGCAAGGGCTGAGGAATGGGTGACAGACCCACTCTCTTACAAATTAGTATGTGACCTTAAGCTGCTTGGCCAACTCTTCTGAACCTCCACCTCCTCTGCGAAAATAGGACAACAGGGACTGTTCCCTTGCTCAACTTCCCAACCATCTGTCACAACCACAGAGCTTCTCTGACTGTACTTCTTTCCCTCTGCCAAGAAATAAATCCCTGCATGATGATCACCATCAGAGGACTGGAGGCCAGAGACCTGGGGTTGGTCCCACTCAGGCTCTTGCTAGCTGTGCCGTCACTCACTGGGCACATGTTTAGTTGACACCTACTGCGCGTCTACCATGCAATGGGTGCTGAAGGTACAAGAGGGAGGAGAACGTGGGCAGACCTGCCTTGACCGGAAGGGGGCTGTGGGTCCCAGGAGACCGTGTTCTCCTCAAAGGGAACCCAGGTGCGAAGACTGTGCTGCCCCAGGGAGAGGCAAAGGTGATCAGTGTGACCGGAGGCTCCAGGTGAGGCTGGGGAGGTGGGAGGACCGGAGGCCGGGGTACAGATCAGGCCATTCTCCTAAGATCACCGGGAACCCCATGGAGAGCAACGTGGGCTGGAGGCTACGGAGGATGAAGGAAGTGTCTCCTAGGGAAGCAGGCTAACCCCCCAGGGGCTGGCAAGGGGATGATGGCAGCCTTCTGCTATGGCTGTTGGGTTGTCCAACGTGGGAACATGGTGGATGTTTTTCATTAGCACAGACAGAGGCCTTCCTGGGCTACTATCAGCAGGCGGGGGCCCTCACCCCAATTCTCCCTCCAAGGAACAAAAACAAACAACACCAACAACAAAAGAATCAGCTCTCATCCTTAAAATATCATAAATGGAAATAAGAGGGAGAAAGCCCAACTTTTCTTTCCCAGTCTTCCCATCTGAACCCCAAAGGGGTCATTTTCTAGACTCCTCACTTGGGATGCAAGCTCTACTTCATGCTTCTCAGACACGAGCCCCCCCACACACTTTCCGAACCCCCCTCCTTCTCCTTCCTGCCCGAAAAACACCTGACCTGGTTTTCCAGCCAATGAAGAGCACCCTTATCCTATTAGGTAACTCTTGCTCCTCTCAGACCTCAGGAAAGGCAGAGAAGGTCCAGAAGCATGGCCCAGCTCAGAGAGCCGGAAGAGAACAGCAGCTGGGGGAGGGGGAGACCAAGGCCCCAAGCCTGCTGGAGGGCAGTGGGGTCACCGCCAGCCTGAGCAAGGATGATACCGGCTGCCTTGGGGAACAGCTCAGACCCGATGCTGTGGGATCTGAACTTACTACAAAGGTGGAGGCACAGGAGCCCTCTTTTGGGGGTGTCCCTGGCCACATCTCTGTTTCATGGGAATTGTGCACCCCTATCCATAGGATTGGGCTCCCTGAGGCCATGATTATGGTACTTGACCCAAGGTCATGGCTGATTGGCAAAGGAGAGTCGTGTAGCCGGGGCTAGACCAACCCAACTCTTTCCCCTGAGTGTCCACAGCTCTGAATCCTACTACCACTTGCTGAGGGACCTTGGACAAACACACACTTCCTGGGTTTCCATTTCTTTGCCTGGAAAATGGGAATAACAACACTATCTACTTCACGAAGTGGTCATTTGGATGATCTGATTCAGAAAACACCACATAAAGTCCTCGGTCTGCACCAGGTACACAGCCAGGAACCGGTAGTGTTAGCTTGTCTTCCTACGGTTGATTCGGAATGGAGATGAAGAGGCGACCGTCTGGGTCACCACTTGGTGGAAACGCGTGAGCTGTGTGCGTGATGCCACGTTTGCTCAGGTGTGAACCACAGTACTGAGCACAAGTCTGCAGAGGGAGGGGGAAAGACAGAGACACCCAGTCCAAGAGACAGCGAGCAGGGCCAACAGAGGCGGCGTCAGAGAGAGACAAGGAAAGACCAGCAAGTGGCGACAGGCTGGCTGCTTTGGGGCCTGACATGGTCTCGCTTCTGGTTGTAGTCTCTTAGGATGCCCTCCTGCCCCGGGAACCTTCCAGTGAGCTCCTGGTCTGGCTCGAGCTCACCCGCAGGAGGCTCTTGTCGTCACGTGCTACTTGAGGCTCCCGGGCGAGGAGGGAGGGTGTCCGCTCCCTGAAGGACAGGACTGTGTCTCTCTCGCCCCCCCCACCCCCCACTGGGATCCCAGCATGCAGCACAGCGCCAGGGGCCTCGCAGGGGCTCGGTGGAGGTACAGCAAATGAACAAACGTACTAAGGAACAGGAACGACGACACTGAAGCATACTAGCTGAGCTAAGGTGCTCAGGTCCGTTTGGTCCCTCCCCCGTCCCACAGGGTCTCTTCCTCCCCCGGCCTGGTGGCCACGTCTCCAGTGGGGCCTCACCCACCTGCAGGATGAGCAACATCTGGACAATGGATGAGGGTGGCTGGGACTGGGCCAGCAGCAGCAAATCACCCAGCTTCACCTTCAGCAGGACCAGGTCGCGGAAGCCCAGCAGGGAGATCTGGCGGATGGTCAGCTCCTGGCCCTGGAGAGGAGAGAGGGGGCAGGGCCGGGAGGTGAGAGCCCGCTGGATATGCTGCCGGCCACACGGGGTCCAGGACAACCAGTGTGGACAGAACACCAGGATGGGACAGGACGAGGTCTCTGCAGGACTCGGGGTGGGCAGGGGCGCTGCCAAAGAGTCGAAGATTTGGCCCCAGTCCTTCCCAATGAAAGCTTCGTTTAAGATAAGGTGTGACTCAACCTGCCTAAGTGACTCAAGATGATACAAGACACATCAATGGGGGCCATGCTGTCATGAGGGCGGGGGGGGGGGTGGTCAGGAAGGAAGAAGAGAGAGGAAGATGGGGGGAAATGAGAGAAAAGATCAACACCCCCGACCCCCATCCCCCACCCCCACTTTCAAGGCTGCTTCCTCAACCCTGTTCAGTATGTGAGCACCTAGCTCGCGCCAGGCCAAGAAGGAAAACACAGGGACAAGTCTGACCATGCACGGTGTGGGCGGAGGGTGAAAGGAACTCCTAATCCTAAGAGCTATACTTACTAAGCTCCAGGTGCTAGGCATGACTCTCAATATTTTCGATGGAACTAACACGATTAATCCCCACCCTTCGAGACAGGTACTGTTATTAAACCTACTTCACAGAGGAAACACCTAGAGCCCAGAGTTACGGTTCTATCCCCCAGGTAGAGCTGGGCCTCAAACCTTAACTATTTGATTTTAGGGCTCCCAAAGTTTCCCAAAGCAGAAAGAGAAAGGAGGCCCTCTCTCCTAGACTCTCCTTTGCACGTATACACACGACACACACCAAAAATGGGCTGCTCTTGGTGGAGCCAAAGAGATCATGAAGGTACCTGCCAAACGGGATGTCGCTTTTCATCCCTCACGTCTGCCAAGGCTTAAGGAAGTTTTACATTTCCTAGACGTCCTTAGGGTTTCACAGAAATGCAGTCAAGAGTGGTTTTGCCATCTCCGCATGCCCCTCTCCCTCCCCCCTCCCAGTCCCCAGAGATGCATACAACCGCCAACAGGCGCCTTCCAGGCTCGAGTCAACCACCCCCTTCCTCGACTGCCTTCCCGGCCCGACTCCAGTGGCAGCAGGCCCCCCTCCGCCAACCTTGCCTTTTCCAAGACGCTACAGTCCACAATGACCTCCGACCTCGTAGCTAGCTATGCCCTCATTTCATCTCCCAGGTCCCTTTCGCCTTCTAAGGTAGGAAAATGAAAGCAAGCTGCCGCCCCCTTGAACACAGTAGGTACTCAAAAACACATCTGTCCACCGAGGAAGTAGGGCTCACACAGACACCCATACAGACAGGGGGCTCTGAGGTGGACGGAGCTGGACTGACAGACACCTCGGTGTGTTACTACCGGTAGTGAGAACCCCTAACTCCGGGCTTCTCAAGGTGGGGTGTCTGGATCAGCAGCAGCACTTGGGAAACTGCGTGTGGGGAAGGGGGTGGATTGGGGCAATATCAACTATCACCGGAGCTTGCAATTCTTCAAGAGAGGCAGAATGCGTAACATCCTCAGACCCGCACAACTGGTTTCCTGCCTGGATATATGCCAGTGAGGGCCCTTCTTGGCCATCCGATGACTGTACCAGGGCCATGCCCACTCAGATGCCACACTCCCATTCTAACCCATCTGGACACCCCCACGTTGGAATTCCATGCCCACGGGGCCCTAAGACAGAGACCCAGGTCTACACAGCCCCTCCAGTAGGGTTGCCAAATGAAACAGAGAATGTCCAGTTGAACGTGAATAATTTTTTAGTAGAAGTATGGTTCTAGATATTGCATTATTCATTGTTTATCTGAAATTCAAATTTAACCCAGCATTCTATAATTTTATTTGCTAACTCTGGCAACTCTACCTCCCATGTCTGTCTTCTTAGGACCCAGCGCTGGCCTAGGAGTGACCATTACAGGGAGGGGAGACGTTTGTGGGTATGGGAGCTGAACTGACCCCAAAAATGCTGCAAACCCTCTCACGGTGGTAGAGGATGGGGCTAAGGATGGGATGAAGAGAGCAGTGAGCTGTAGGCCAGAGCTTCTACTGGAACTGTGAGGGGCAGGCCAGAAATGGGAAATGGACTCAGTAGGCGTAACCTCCCCATTTTTAGGTATTGATACATATTTAAAGGAATTCCAAGTTCCCATACAACACCATTCAGAGCAAATAAAGCCTGTGGGCCCTTGTGTCTGGCACACAGCATCGCTAAGGGCTGTGCTGTTGCTGGGCCCCACACCCGCACTTCAACAAAGCCCCATTAGATATGCGCCTTCACCCCAGTGGACGGAGCGGGGGTGGGGTAAGTGGAGGATGGAGATGTGAATCTTGGAGAGGAAGATCTATCGGTCAACCTGCCTGCAGGGGTGTCCATTCTGACCTGGCAGTGACCAGTCCTGCTATTAGCCTCTGCAGGAAGGTAGAAGGAAAGCAACTCAAGTGTTAGAATAAGCTCTGATCACAGAATAAGAATACTAAGGAGATGCTGCTCATTTTTTGCTCGAAAGCCCACATTTTGCAGATGAAACATTTCAGAGAAGTGAAATGAGTTTGCCTAAGCCCAACGGCTGATGGAGTCCAGTGTTCTTTCTGCTCCCTCACGTGGCTACTTGTCTTCAGGCATCCCTCACAGAAGGCAAGAGACATGATTCCCTTCCCACAATTTGGGACAACAGGAATCTTGCTTTAAAATCGGGCTTCCAAGAAAGGGAGGGGGAAGAAAAAGAGGAAACAAAAGTCTCCCTGCCCCATCTTCTCTACTTCTGAAAACGGGAGAAACAAACCACGCCAAGAATATACAGGAATACTCAAAACCAAGAGGGTGACAAGAGCCTACAAATTGCTAGTTATGCAGGCACTCTCTCTTGGCTTGAGGTTAGATGCTAAACATAGACCAGAGAGCCCTCCAAAGAGCGCTGTGGTCCTTAGCCAACTCAGGCGCCCAATGTCCTGCCTCTCCCCCCTTCACCAGGAGGTCCCAGCTGGCCAAAGGCCAAGGAAGGAGACAGAGTGCCGAGGCCGGCAGGAGGTCGTTCCTCAGTGAGACTGACCTGAACTGGATAAAATATTGCCTGCAGGGTGGGGAGAGTCTCAGTGAAGAAGTGGTCCCACACTTCAGCCAGAACCTCAATGCGATTTTCACCTACACGAGGACGAGAAGATGGGAGGGGAGGAAGAAAGAAAAGAATTTGTCATTACTTGCAGGAGAGGCTAGAGACAGTCCCAGGTCAAATGCAGCATGGAGACAGGGGGACAGGGGAAGAAGCTCATGACCTACGTTTGCTCTTGGAGGCATTACTACAAGTCAATGTGCGATTGGATGGGAAGACTTAATCAAAAATAGGCAAATATGCCTTCTATCCCCCACTCCAGAAACAGGAGCTGAAGTTTGGAAATGACATGACAATGGGTGCCATCACAAGAATGGTTACAACATTCTCAGGCACTGTGCTAAACTACTTATCTACAGGCCGTTTCATGAGTAAACTCTACGACCTCATTTTACAGGCTCAGAGAGGCTGAGGGTCTAGCTCAACGTCACACAGCTAGAAGGCAGAGCTGGAATTCCAGAACCCATGCTCTTGACAGATTTAATCTGGGAGGATCACGTGCACAGTTATTGTTTTGATTTTCTAATCATGACAGCACTGCTTTTTTGTTTTGTTTTTGTTTCATTCTGGATTCGAGCTGTCAGTACAGGGAGGGGGAAAGAAGGGCCTAGAGACTGTCACTTCCACCCCCACTGGTTTGCAATAACCAGAGGCCGGGTGGCGGGTGGGAGGTGGACAGCATGCTCTGCAGTGGTCACCTGCAAAACACAGGACCCACCTCCCATGCTGTGCCTACTCTCACCCCTGGGACCCAGAAGGCTGACCCCAGGCTGCCTGTACATGGGGCACCCAATGCCACCGGAAGGCTGCGCCAGGAACTCTGCACCTGCAGGAAGGCGGGCACGGGCAGGGAGGGACCCCCACGGTGCCTGCATGTTAATGACCTAGGTGACACAACTGACTGAGTACTGTCTTTGCTCATCTGAGGCAGAGAAACTGGGTCAGCCAAGATTAGACACTGAGAGATACGTCTGGCAAAACACTGCCAGTTCACTGAGCAGATCTTGAAAGATTCATTTAGCATCTTCCGCCTATTAATTTAATGGACAATAAAAGCAGTGGCTGCGAGAGAGCGAGCAGAGCACGGACGTGACGAGCAGCGAGCAGGGCCGAAGACGTGCAGATTTTGAAAGGTCAGAGAGAAACACACTAGGGGAAAACGCAAAACCATAGCACCCTCTCATTTCCCTCCCGGAGTGCTAATTACACTCGGCTGGAATCACTTACTGACTTCTCTTGTCTCCTCCACTAGAACGGGAGTAAGCACGTAAGCCCTGTCTGTCCTGCTCACCGTTATTATTTCTAGTGCTTAGCACGAGGCCAGACAGATCAATAAATCCATTTTTAGAAATCTTTGAGTGAATGAATGGCAAGTATCAAGTGTGCAGGTTTTCACAGATGCTAAGGCCGGTGAGTGGAAGGAAGTTACCGTTTAATCCAAATATGGGACAGGACAGAACAGGACTTAATAATTAGCTCCAACATTTTCCTTTGCTCTTAGATCAAGAAAACCTCCACAATATAGGCACTCTGGTTGCCGGGGGCGGGGGGGGGTCTGTTTCCTTCTTCTGTAACCTTACCCTTGTACTTGACCTTTCCCTTCAACCTTTGGGCCCCAACTATGTGGATTTTACCTCAGCCCCTCATGTTCACCATGATCCTTCACACCACAGGGCTTTTGCATGTGCTAGTCCCTTTGCCTAGACTGTTCTTTCCCCCTCTCTCTGCCTAACTTACATCTGTCTGTCCTTCTAGTTTTAGCTCCAGCACCACCTCTATAGCAAAGTCTCCCCACCGGTCAAACGCCGCTTCTACGGATTGTAGCCTTAATACCTGTTGCAATTACAGTTTTATATTTGATGATGATTTGATTAATATCTATCTCCACCAGTGGCTGTGAGCTCCACGAGGGCCTGGGAATCCTAGGATGGCTTTGTTCACCACTGTGTCCCCAGCACCTAGCAAAGCACCTGGTACATAGTTGACCACCAATCAATGTCTGAATGTACAAGTCTTTTCAAATGCAGGCTATGCTAGTTCACAGCAGGGAGGAGCCAGGGAGGTCAGAAGGAACATCTGAAACGTTAGCTCTCATCCTGGTACCCAAAACCCAGGTGACCCCAGCAGCTGGATAACGTCCTTCACAGAAGAAAGGGCTCTTCCAGCTCCTTTACTGATGGCCTGTATCCTAAGCCTTCCACGAGGAAGACAAGCAGAGGCCTTCCCGACATGGAAGAAAGGAAGGAGACTCGTGCAGGTCAGTGCTTATTCCCCTCCGCCGCCAACGGAACGCTCGTCGGCACATGAGGTAATCCTTCGACCCAGCAGCGGGAAGGCACCTCTCCTGGGAACCTGTGTCTAATTGCTGGCTTCACACTTCACAGAGTAATGGATGTTTTGGAAAGCGTTCAGAGGAGAACATCAGACAGACACAGGCTAACAAAACAGGGGAGCCCCGGGGAAGAGAGAGTTACAGGGACGTGACTTCACCTTCAGAAAACAGCCCAGAGGACTTCACTCCCTGCCAAGATGAAGGGCAGCTGGATGGAAGGGTCTAGATGAACACCCTACAGAAACTGTCCTCTTAATGTGCCACGGGAGTTTAGATCACCGCATGTCTATAGAAGGGGAATGAGAAGCTCCTCAGGGTCAAGGTTGTTAAAGCTCTGGGAAATTACTGGAATTATCATGACCGATCCTGCCCGCAGAAGAGCAGCACCTGGGTAAGAGCTGTGGGGGCTGGGTCTGCGGCCGGGAGGCGGGGTGCCCGTGCATAAACACTGAGGTCCTTTCGGTGAAAGGATGGATCCTGTCCGTGGCTCCCGAACTATGTGTTAGAGCAAGAGGATCCTTTTAGCCAAATAAAATCTCTCTTGGAGCTGTAGTACATAACATAAAAAGTGGGGATGTCTGGAAGACAGGAAAGGCCCTTACAGGTTTTCCACGGGCCCCTTTGCTGAGCAGAAGGGCCGCTCAGACACCAGGACGAGAGTGGACCCCAGGGAGAACACCCAGTCCGGTGCCCCGTAGCGCACTTTGGGGGCTGAGCAGAGAACCTCGGAGGACCTTCGTTTGCCCGGGTTAGCGTAGCTCATTTCCTGAGCTTTCACTCCAGAGTATTTATGTCGAGGGTCACTCGAATGAGAGGCACTGAACCTCCCCCTGAAAGCACTTAAATCTCTGGTTTTGCTCGGTATCTTTTTCATGAAGCTGGTTTTCCATGTTTCCAGGAGCTTGTGATAACTCCCCAGATGACTTCCAGGCAAATACCATGGTCACAGACTGTGCTTCTCTTCCCTCCCTTTCTGAGGCTGTCACCTTCCACGCTTGTGTAGTGGCCTGACCCCAACATGCAAAAGGGGCACAAACTTCTTGTCAAAGCCAGTTCACTCAAAAATAAGGCCCTGGGGGGCACCTGGGTGGCTCCGTGGGTTGAGTGTCTGACTCTTGATTTCAGCTCAGGTCATGATCTCGGGGTTGTGAGATCGAGCCCCGCATCAAGCTTGGCACTGGGCATGGAGCCTGCTTAGGATTCTCTCTCTCCCTCTCCCTCTGCCCCTCCTTCCTGCTTGCATGCACGCACGCACGCGTGCTCGCTCTCAAAAAATAAAAATAAATAAGGCCTTAGGCTAGGGGGCATTTATAAGGTTAAAAAAGCCTGAATGCAGTTGTACTGAGGGAAAACAAGGTTACAGGCTCAGTCAGCTCTCAGATATACAGAAGTTAGCTTCTAGCCTCTATTCCTCCAAAGGTCTGCCGAGCTCTTACTGTGCGCCAGGTACCAGACCCTTCCAGCACCAGTTCTCATTTGTCTCCTATTTCGTCTTTAAACGACACTGGCCAAGAGTGTCTTTCCCGGGGTGGCGGGGGGGGGGGGTGTGCGGGGGAAGGCACGCTCTCCTGCCTGCCATGTCTGTGTCTAGTAGTAAATCTGTAGTAGTAAATTTGACCTCCAGGTAGAAGTTTCTAAACTAGAGTAGGGAAAAAAAAAAAGAAGGAATCAGTCTGTGGAACTACTGCATGCCGGATAATGGTGCTATGCCAATTACGCTCCCTATACTCCCTTTTAAACTCATATCATTTTAAAAATGATAGGGGAAAAAAAAAAAAAACCAAGAAACTAGAAACGTGCCAAAAGTCACCCAAGCAATAGGTGGTAAGCTAAGATCAGGATCCACCTTGGTGGCAGCTGAGAGTAGCCCTTGGTAGAGTCATGGGGTTGGCCAATTCTTGCCTTGGTCCCTTCTCCATTTGGTGCCTTTCCATCCTGTCCCGTGGGCTCTAAAACATTTTAAGGTCAGGAAATCTTCCTTTGCCCATCAAATCATATCTCACTCAGCAGGTACCTGCTTAGTATAATGTCCCCCAAATGGGTAGAGCACTCCTGTCATACAGGACCTCGAGAAATATGAAAAAGGCCAATTAGGAATAGCCTGGATCAGACCCGAGAGAATGGCATGACAGGATCTGTAGTATAATTGATCCCTTCACAGGAGACCACCAGCACGCATCCTGCGAGAACCCTCAACAAGGTCTCTGAGAAGACCACCCCGATTCTACCTGACTTCTCAAAATACAGATCTGACACGCACCACCACGAGTGGCCAGCTCCAAGGGAAGTGCTGCCGCCTAGCTGGAGGAGAAACGGGCGGGGTGACTCACTCACTTGGAGCCCGCCACTTTTGGACAGAAGCATTTCAGCTGTCCAAACATCAGAGGCTGAGTCACAGAGCCCGCTGTACGAGTGCGCCTTGTACTTGCCTTCACACAGCTTAATCTTCTCCTCCACAAACAACAGGCCTTTTGCAAGAAGCTGGTTCTGTCAAGAGAGAACAAAGAACACAAGGGTTGGGCCACTTCAGAGAGTGACAAAACCTTCTTCCACTTCCCATGGCTGACGGAGCGGGGTTCTAGACACTTGTAGGCTAGTCATGCCTCCAAGTCTGAGGAGACTTTTGTCCTCTTGGAGGATCAGGCTTGGGGAGAAGTCAGCAAAAGAGGGAGACAAGAGCCAAACCCAACCGCTATCCCATCCCTTCAAGCAGAAGGAGGCATGCCTCACTCTTGGCTGGCTCCTATGGCAGGCCTAGGGTTGACACGCAATGTCCTTCAAGCCCTTAATCTAAACTCAGAAGAGAGAGCACTGAGGTAATGGGAAATTAGGCAGAAATAGTATTTTTTTAAAAAAGATAAATTTAGGGTTTCTCATGCTAACGTGCAAGAGACTATGCGTAAAACTTTAAGAAGCCGTGGGTATGTGTCCGTCAGTGAGCATGTGTGTGGAAAGTTGTGGAAAGAGAGAAAAAGGTTAAGTCCTTTGGCAATTGCACCTAACAACTGTTGAGTGTTCTGTGTGTGTCAGAGGCTTTATTTCCTTCATTTCACCTAATTCCAACCCTCCCGATAGTCCCCTCCGGTTGGTGCCACTACCCTTACTTGACTGATGGTCAGGGAAGACACTGCCTACAGGAGACAGAGCAGGTCTTCCTGCAGCCAGAAGCCATGTTCTCTCCGCTCCGCTTTGCTGCCTTCCAGCAAGTCTTCCCACCCAGACCCCTTCCTTCCCTTGAAGGGCTACAGCGGGTCCCGTAAGAAGCAGCGCAGCCTCTCCAGAGGTCACAGAAGCTCCAAGAGCAAGGATGTGCTGCTACGCCTCCACCTCGCCTCACAATATCAGATTATCAAAGGCCTGTGCTTATGGGGTAGGGGGCCCATGGGGATATGTATCCTACACGAAAAACCTAAGGCATTTCTTAGTATTCTCCTTTACAAAACCCTACAACCCTGTTGCAACGATGATAAGAGCATGCACAGCAGAGTGGAAAAAACTTGGGTATCAGACGGGTTCAAGTCCCAGCTCGGCCACATTCTAGCTGTGTGATCTTGGCCTTACTTTCCCTGATTCTTGAGTTCCTCATCTGTAAAATGGACCATACCAGCAATATCATAGAGTTCATGTAAGAATTAGTCATTGTAAATACACACACACACACACGGTATTTTATGTCCTTAGTACTCAGTGGCGATGGGCAGTGATGATCATAGCTGCTCGCTCATCTATCTTCACAAAAGGAGTGGGAGGTAGAGAGAGTCTGTAACAAATGAGCCTACATCAAATATATTAAAATATTTTAACAAAAGAACTACCACATTTCTGTGACACATACAGATGAACCAAATTTCACAGAACCTATTAAAACTCACAAGAGGGCGCCTGGGTGGCTCAGTTGGTTAAGCGACTGCCTTCGGCTCAGGTCGTGATCCTGGAGTCCCGGGATCAAGTCCCGCATCGGGCTCCCTGCTCGGCAGGGAGTCTGCTTCTCCCTCTGACCCTCCCCCCTCTCATGTGCTCTCTGTCTCTCATTCTCTCTCTCTCAAATAAATAAATAAAATCTTTAAAAAAAAAAAAAAAACTCACAAGATAGGGGCGCCTGGGTGGCTCAGTCGTTAAGCGTCTACCTTCAGCTCAGGTCATGATCCCAGGGCCCTGGGATCGAGCCCTGCATCGGGCTCCCTGCTCAGCGGGGAGTCTGCTTCTCCCTCTACCCTTTCCTCCTGCTCATGCTTTCTCTCTCGCAAATAAATAAATAAAACCTTAAAAAAAAAAAAAAAAAAAAACCTCACAAGATATGACCTAACTTCGAAAAGTAGTCGGCCACTGTTTAGCTTCAAGATGGAACCCCAAATCCAAGTTAGAGTGACATCTCATGGGAGAACACCAACTCTGTTAAAGGAAGAAAAAAATCAATTCCTTTACAAAGAACCGGAACAAACAGGTAATTAAGGTGAAACCCCAACTGCGTCCTCTCCCTTCCAGCCTAGCAAACGAATCCCAGCAGCTTCTGGGTCAGAAAGCAAGCAACCATCATGGCACCCAATTTAGACTCTCAGAAGCAAGGCTTTGCGGCAGCTGAGCCAGATGGGAAAGATTACAGAGGTGCTTCCACGTGGCAGTCACTCTATCGGCATGTTTCTGAACAACTGGGGCCTTAGGTCCCTGCGTGGGTCCCTTACTGCCCCCCCCCCCCGCCACCGGTGAGGTTCTCAGAACATCCCTGGGTGCTCTGTGGGAGGGCTCCTGATGCCATGGCTCTCTGTCACCACTTCTAATACCACACGGGTGTCCCAGGCTTCTTCCAAAACAGCTTCACGACCCTCCGAAAGCTCATGTCTCTGCGATGCACCTGCAAATGTGATCAAGCCTCCCTCTTAATGCAACTTTCCTGAGTGTGTTCCATCACTGCGGTTATCTACACTTCCAATGGCGGGGCTGGGGGAGAACCAGAAGTTTACTGGGAGATGGAGAGAGAAAATGCACTGGGTCTGCATGTGCTAGGTCCAGGTCAGATCCTGAGTTAATCAAAGAAATGAATTCAAACCCTATATCCTATGTGTTAGGTCCTTAGGGGGTAAGGACCATTTCTTAGTTTAGTGCCCGAGGCTCTGAGAACAGTGCCCCAAACACGGCAGATGCTAATAAACATTTGCTGAGAGTGTATGTTGCCTGTTTTGGTGCTAAAGACCATTTTGAACTTTTAAGACATCAAGACAAGAGACAGAATGTGTATAAGATGGGAGAAAGAGAAAAACAGCACCACTAAATTTGTTGACATTTCTTCACTCGGTAAAAATCACTTTGTCTGGATCTTAAAGGATAAACTTTAAGAGATGGCCCGGGTTCTCCTTCCTTCTCTCTCCTAGATCTTCCCCCTTCAAGGAGACATTTGGAAAAAAAAAAAACAAAACATTTTGTTCTTTTTTAAGAAAAATAAATTACTTGTGGATTAGAGAGAAATGGAAAAGAAAATATTCTTTTTAAAATTCTCAGGATACACAGCATGGCAATCCTTAACTTAGACCAAATAAGAGCAACAAAAACTTGGGCTCAGGAAGGGACCGAAGGGAGCATCTAGCCATGCTGCCATCTCCCCAGCCCTGCGGTCAAAATCCACTGGTCACACACAGTTTTGATGGTATTTGGGTGGCCTCCTTTTCCAGGAAATGAGTCTCTAGATTTTATTTGGCACGTGTGCACAGAAGAAGGACCTTTGGGGCCAGCCTAGCCCACAGCTCCCCCATCCCTTCTGGAGAAGCACCTGTCATCCACTTAATGGACCTCTGCCCCACTGTGCAAGCTCAAACCCCTTGACCCCAGGCTGCACTGTCGGCTTAGCCGACTGGCCTGGTTCCGACCCCACCCCCGACCCAGGCCCCAAACTGAGCCAATGGTCTTCTCTCCTGGGAATCTGCAGTCAGGCAGGACCCTGCGGAGGTTAGGGTCCTGTGTGACTGCAGGCTTCGTGGTCTGAAGGGCCTCCCACTTGGGCTTAATGCTCTGCAGTTACTGTTTCAATTCTTATTATTTTTATCTTTGAACTTGTGTTATGTAAGTGAAATTGGGGCCATGGAGGACGTACCAAGTGCTTGGGGTCTCAGCTCCCTTGTGGTCCTGCCTCCTACCACCTCCCCAGGAGGGGTATTCCACACTTGCTCCCCACCCCCTGGTGGCTGGCCCCACTGCAGGGTCTCCCTCACGCTGCCCACCTCCCACTATCCTCCTATTCCCCAGATGGTGAAAAGGGTCCTGTCGGTGGGGGCCCAGGCACAGGTACAGGGAGGGTAAGGTTGGGTGCATGCCCTGCAGCATCCCGGGGAGGGGCCTGGTGGCAGCCCACCCCGCCCAGCTGCCAGAGGGGTGGCTCAAGTGCTGGTGGCTCAGAGGGGGGCTCTTGGCCACCCCTGATCTGTGTACTGAGGGTGCAAAGGTTACAATCTCTTGGGGGTCGCCTGTCCACCATGGGTTGCAGCTGCAGGCCCACAGGAAGGGGAGACTGATTTCCCCACCCTGGTCATGGCCAAATTTTTATTTTGCACTGGGCCCTATAAATTATGAAGCCCGCCTTGTCGGCTGGTCACTTCACCTAAGGATGTGCCTCCTGGACATCTGTGGAGCTTAAGGCTGCGGAGACCTAAAAGAGGCGGGGAGGAAAAAAAAAAAAGGAGAGAGAAGAACCACCCTTGAATCGGGCATCCATCATGCGTGGTCCTTCTAGGCACCTGTTCTCCCTAGAACTCACGGCACAGCATTCCCAGCCCTTGACAAGTGCCTGACTCCGGAAGGTCCCGAGTACCTGCTCGCTGTGGGCAGTGGTGATGGAGCCTTGGGGGGCCAGAGCTGGAAAGAACCTGACTTTTCTCTGGTCCCACTCCCTGCCCCATGGCAGCAGCCACCGCCCCCCGCCACCTCCCCAGGCCTAAGGCTTCAAGCTAAAAAAACACTTACATGAAATAGCAGCTCCTAGGAAATGATTTGGGACTTGGAATGAGGCCCGTGGTTACTTAGTGCCTCGCCCCCACCCCGGAAATGAACTTAGCGGTGGAATACACAGCATTTCAATGAAGGGGCAGAGGAGCCTAGACGTGAGAAACAGCTGACACGTCTATTTTTTCTAAGACATCCCCAAAACAGGCTGCCCATAGAAAAGTGAGGTTCAGCTAGGAAAAATGCAAAACACAAGGCTGTCTGGGGAAAGGCACCCAAACCACCCAACCTTGACCGGGCAGGACAGATTCAGCTCATCCCACTGAGGTGATCACGGGAAGTCAGGCAGGAAGAGGCAGGGGAGGTGAGGAGAAGGTGGGCTCGTCACCAGTATGCACCTCCTGTCAGGCAGGCAGCTCCCCGCCCCCACCGGAGGGACTCAGGAAAACAGGGAACCCATTAGGCTTGGGGGTGGGGAGAAGGACAAGGACCCCCATCTTCCCAGGGGAAAGAACTTTCCATACAGCAGGAATTCTGTAAATGTTAAGGCCACTGGCCACCCGCTCTTCTACTGATTTAGCAGTGACGACGATGATGATGATGGAAGGACAGGAGAGTTACTGATTTTTACTCTTGTCAGGCACTGTATTAAACCCTCTGCATGCACTAGCTCATGATACCTTTGCCACAAACTATGCCCGTTTTACAGATGAAGAAATCGAGGCTCAGAGAAGCAACCAGCAAATGTGAGACCAGAATCGGCACCCAGGTTGGTCTGAATCCAAACGCAGGTCTTTCTCCCATTCTATGCCCCTGGTCTATTTTAGCAATGATAATAAAAAATACAAAGATACAAATTACCGTATGTTGACTGTTCCCTCTGTACCAAGCACTTTGCATATAGAACATCTCCTCTAGGAACCACAACCACCTTTTGAAGTAGGCATCATGATCACAACTAGCTTACCACTCAGAAAACCAGGCTCAGAGAGGTTAAGTGACATGCCCACAGTCACCCAGCCAGTAAGGGTTCCAGCAGGGACCGGGATCCAGATGTACCTGGCAGAAGGGCTGGTGCTTTCAGCCCTCATGCTCTCCTGCCCTGTCACCTGGAGAGACTGCTTACGTCCTTGCCCACAGGGGAAAGTAGAGGGGATCCATTCCCAGTTCACATGAACTGGGAGCTATCTCGGGGGATGTCACTCAGTTCCACCACAAAGCCTCCAGCCAGCTGGGTCATTCCTGCTGCCCGACCCTGCAACCAGTGTCCCAAATTCTGCCTCTCCAAAAATACTTTCTCAGGGCCTCCCTCTCTGCGATCTACTCACTGTCTAGCAAGGCAAACACCTGGCTCGCAAGCGGATTCCATTCCCAAACGCGACATTCTTTCCGACCCCAGAGGCGTCTAGAAGCATGCCCCTCTCTGCCTCCTGAGAGCTTGTGTTAACCAACAATTCTACTTCAGGCATGTTTCCAGTGATACCAAGGTCTACAAAGGTTCCTGGCGTTGGCACCCAGCCAGTGATGGAAATGATGGGCCACCTCCTTTTTTCCCCTCTGCGACTTTGAAAGTTCAGTTGTCGTCTCTAAGGATGTCTGCATTTCCTGTGAACCTGGATACCTCTAGATAAGCAACAAGAAGGCTCATAAACACGACTCACCCCCAAGTCCAGAGAGTTCCTAATAAACCAGTTCTGGGGTGTGTGTGTGGGGGGGGGGCGATGAGACCAGACAGAAATCCCCAGATGGAGTGTGAAGATTTAAAACTTGTTACAAATGCTAATTCTTCATTTAGTACCGTTTCAGTGGTCATTAAGAGGGTGAATTGGGGCTTTTAACAAAGTTGTTTTAGAGGCACCTGGGTGGCTCAGTCGGTTGAGCGTCTGCCTTCAGCTCAGGTCACGATCCCAGGGTCTGGGGATCGAGTCCCACATCGGGCTCCCTGCTCAGCGGGGAGCCTGCTTCTCCCTCTGCCCCTCCCCCTGCTTGTGCGCGCTCTCTCTCAAGTAAATAAATAAAATCTTTTTTTTTAAAAAAAGTTGTTTAACAAGGAAGCCTAAAAACAGTCCATGTCTGTTTCACTGGACACCTAAACAAATAAAATTTTAAAACACTGAAATTTTTTTCCCTGGGGTTTTTCATAGGATGCCGTAAGGGCATCCTTTAACATTAAAAGTAGAACCCAGATTTTTCTCCTGTGGCCAGGTGGCCCAGGTTTGATACCTGCTCTCCCTTTTCCTAGCTGTGCGATCTTGGGAAACCTCCCTTCTCTGGACTTCAGTTGCAGTATCCGTAAAACGGTAAGAGCAAAATCTTCCTCATCAGCTGTCAGGAGGAATAAGTAACGTGGCCTGGGGAAAAGGCTTAGTGCGTTTCTCAGACTTGCGTGGGCGTCAGAATCACGGACACTTTCTGATTCTCTGAGTCTGAGGCGGGGCCTGAAAATTTGCTTTTCCAACACGCTCGCAGATGGCGATGAAGATGCCGGTCCGGGGACCACACTCCTGAGAGCCAGCAGCTTAAGACAGTGCCTGGTGCATAAATGCGACAGAGTGTTAGCTGTCGTGACGGTCATCGCTTTGGTCCTCCTTATAGATCTTCGCCAGCCTCAGAAAAAGTTGCCCTGTTGCTTTCCACGCCTAACAAGTATTTCGCAGCCCTTCCAACTCAGTCGTTATTCCTCGTGGGCCACTGAACCTCTGCACGTGTCCCCGTATCTGAACACCGCGTGCATTTCCAGCATCCCCTTTCCCCCCCACACACACCTGCCGCCCCTCCTCCATCAGTGCCCTTGAGCCCGGCTCCTGCCGGCTCTATGGGAAATCACCCAATTTCATACATAATGGTTTCCTGAACACACGTCCTCGTGTGGAACGAGACACTTACATGATATAAGGAGGAGTTCTGCTCCCGTAGAGCTAAGAGGGATTATAAAATCCCTAATTAATTACACCTCATCTGCGGATGATATACTTCCAGCGTTTTGCACCTACGTGTTCTTTCTTTCGCAACTGAATGTTCACTACCCTAAGGCCAGTGAGGCTAAAGACCTGCCATGTCGGCGTGCCCGTTGAGTTTCATCTTGATCTCAATTATATGAAGACTTACGGTTATCAATTTCACCAGACCCATCCTTTCCACTTACCTTCATAAAATTTGAGAGAAGTCCAATAAAAATATTCAAATAATTGCAGAGAATTCAGGTAATTGTCGAAGGGATGAAGTATGGCAGAGCTGCTGAAAGATAACAGGGCGGTCTGTCGGGCGGCCCCCCACGAGAGTAGCTTGAAACATCCAGGGGTCTTTCTCAAAGCCCCCAGACAGGGTACCACCCTATTTTCTCCCCTCACAGCAGCCAAGGAAAGCTTCCAGGCACCCCCTGCCCCACATATTTACGAACTCCACAATGCCTTTCTTCCAAGTATTGGCCAAATCCGAAACACAACCTGTAACAATGTTCTCACCTAAAGGCATCATCCCCTCCCCTCTTCCTTGTCTTTTCACTGGAGCTCAGCCCACTTGTTCAACACTCCATCCCTTGCTACCCTCTGTCCACCTGATCATCTTTTTCCATTTGGGGAATCCCATCGGTTGGAGAAGACTTCCCAGGCTGACCAAAGAGGAGCTGAAACTTTTCTCCTCTATTCCATTTGGGTTTGGAGAAAAAAAAAAATCACACACAAGTGATTTTCCCCACTTTTTATCGTCTCTCCACCCAGCTAGCTGTGGATTCTAACCAGTCCCATCTTTGCCCCCTACAAAATCTACTTATTCTGGGCCTCTTTGGAAGCCCTTACCATCCATTCGGGTTTTCAGTTAACACGACACAGTGTGGTATGCATCTGCATGGATGCATCTACATCCCTGTTCTGTCTGCAATCTCCAACTCCACAGTGGCCACGATGCTTCGATGTTTCCTCCTTCGGCTCTGCCATAAACCCTCAATGAATTTTCCCTGATAATGAAGAGCTAAGGAGGAAACTGGCCTCCTGGGACTCACAGATATGGGTAGTAGGGGGGAGGTATTTGTATCAAACGCTACCAGGTCATCCATCACCTTTAGGCATTAGGGTGACTAAATTTCCCCCTCTCCTAGGTACTATATCGTTCAGAGCCACTGACGATAGACAGAGTTTCATTTTCTTTTTTTAAGATTTTATTTATTTATTTATTTGACAGAGTCAGCAATAGCAGGAACACAAGCAGGGGGAGTGGGAGAGGGAGAAGCAGGCTTCCTGCGGAGCAGGAGCCCGATGCGGGGCTCGCTTGGGACCATGACCTGAGCTGAAGGCGGACGCTTAACGACTGAGCCACCCAGGCACCCCAGAGTTTCTGTATCAAGCAAAACCAAAAGGAATTTAACTTTCTGGGCTTAGGGGAAAGCTTGCAGCAGCCACGGCAACACCAGCAGATACAGGAACACAGAAAACGCTATCTGCAACTCCTCGCATCCCCATGCCCCGCACCACCAAGGTGGTTAACCACTAATTAGGTGATACCAAAATGCATAGCATTTCATTGGTTTCCAAAGTTATAAGGAATGAATTATCCCACAGAGCTGTCTCTATGATACAGAATTCCCCTGGGAAACCCCAACCCTCCTTCCAGGCGCAATGCAAAACAGAGGGAAAAAGAAAATGCTGGAAATGTCAGATTTTGGGGGGATCAGTGTCTTCTGGAAATCTATCTGTGCTTCTGTGGCTCAGACGGCCTGTCTCCTGTGTGTCTGTAGACACAAGATAAGCACTGTTTTTCCACCTGCTTCCCCTCTGCCTTCACCTCAGGTCATTTTCATTATTCTTCGCTGAAAATATTCTTTTGTGACTCTTTCTTTAAAGCTACAAAGTGAGAATGTTCACTTTCAGAAGCGGCGTCACAAAGAAGGCTTTGTAAGTAGAGATGTCTGGGTTGGGGGTCTGGGTCCCAGGAGATGGGAGTCCACTGCTGAATGCAGATGCCCAGGAGGGGGCCATCTGTTCCTCCACATAGAGAAGCCCAGTGCCCAAGGAGCCCATTCATCATCTTCACCAACAGCCACATCCATGGTGTTGGGGTCTTCCCTGTCCACCCCTGGGTTCTGTTCCTTATTTGTCCCCAGACCTTCTGCCCTCCTCCTTGCTGGAGGAATGTTCTTCCTGGAGCCCATTCAGACTTTCCATCTGCCAGTGGAATGTGAAGGCTGGCCTCTAGAACCCTCCCTCCCGGATGCCCCTCCTCCCCTCCATCCTCCCTCATGGAGAGTTCTACTTGGCATGGCTTTGGGACCAGCCCATTTCCAAGAGGTGCCTAGCACGGGGCTCTCCAAACCCGAGTCTCTGTTGAACCACCTTCAGCATTTGGCCATAGCCAGGGCCGCCTAAACTGTTACTCTTTGCAGACTATTTTTCTTAAATCCATCCGCTTTTAAAACATACATATGTCTAAAAATGAAACTATAGTAACATCAGTTGCCATAAATAGAATGTAACTCAACCATCAACTCAAAGCAAAAAAAAAAAAAGGTTATGAAATCCTAATTAGTGTCCCTAGCTGAAGGCTCTACACTTGAGGCCTGCTCTGTCTTCCTGAAACACGATCGCCAAGTCCCACAGAAGTGTCAAAGACTCACAAACCAAGACTCTCTCTGGCACAATCAGCAGCGCTAAAGGAAAAAGAAGGGAAATAATTTCCAGCCACGAAGGCGAATGTTATTTAACGCCCCTGCCTCTACCACCTAAAATCATCTACCTCCCTCTCCTGCAAGAAACTTTACTGAGTATCTCTTCTATGCCAGGTACCTTCCAGGGACTGGGGAACCAGACACCATTTTTAAAAAGGGCTCTGCTCCTTACATGAGACTTAAAACCTACATTTAAGCAGACAGCTCGACAGCGTCCAGGCTAGCTCTCTCTCCCGTCTAGCACCCTACACTAAGGAAAAACCAGATTCAAAACTGTGAAAACCAGTTCCTACCCCACACTGTCAGACTCACTCTTCACCAAGCAGTTTGTCTGATTAAGCTCTCGATAGAAAAAAAAATGACGTGTGGTTATTAGTTAAGTGTTTGGCATACTTTGTAAGCAGCATTAACCGCCCCCAAAAACCTCAGGGCTTCCCAGATAAACAAGTCCCCACCCAAATGCCCTTCCCCACCCATACTAGGGGTAAGCCCCCTATGCCAAAAGACAACTGACATTTAAAACCCGATTGAAACCACACCAAACGCTGTCTATTTTAAATGTCAACGAGGAAGGCGGCCGGCTGGGCAGGTTCCTCCAGGACTGATTGAAAAACCACTTCTCTGGAGTTGGATTTAAAAATCAATCCCTACAGACAGCAAGAGGAGAGGCTGAGGACAAGACTGACCTTTGAGTCAAGGGCAACAGAGATGATTCACATTTGTAACTAATTACCTCTTTCTTAATCTTTACGTTTGTCTCTCCCTGGACCCGGGCCTTCTTTCGAGCAGCTGAGACATCTGAGCCAACTGAATTCCAGGCTTCCGTTGAGTCTTGCTTTGTCCAGATTTATAGCGGCCATTTTCTGTTCTGTGCGTGTGTGTGCGTGCGCGTGCGTGCATGTGCATGCACACGTGTGTGTGTGTGTTTTAAAGGACTGACATCTGTCATTCTTTAAAAGTGCACATAAGGGGCGCCTGGGTAGCTCAGTAGGTTAAGCGTCTGCCTTCGGCTCAGGTCGCGATCCCAGGGTCCTGGGATTGAGCCCTGCATCAGGCTCCCTGCTCAGCAGGGAGCCTGCTTCTCCCTCTCCCTCCCCCTGCTGCTTTCCCTGCTTGTGTGCTCTCTCTGTCAAATAAATAAATAAATAATCTTAAAAAAAATAAAAGTGCACATAAAAGTTTAAGCTTCCTGAATCTTGGTAAGAAAAAAAAAGAATGCCTGTGTTGTTTTTAAGACCTAAAAACTCTTTAAACGGTCTTAAAAGTATGTTCTCCTTGGATATGGAATAACATCACCAACCTGAAACCAAGATGTTTTCTGTTTTTATGTTACTTTCCCATTAAAAGGGATGGATGACACCTTAGAATAACAAATATGCATACATATAAATTTAATGACCACATTACTCTGTCTTCCTCTGTGCTCGTCACTAAATGGTCTTAAAAGTATATTCTCCTTGGATATGGAATAACATCACCAACCTGAAACCAAGATGTTTTCTGTTTTTATGTTACTTTCCCATTAAAAGGGATGGATGACACCTTAGAATAACAAATATGCATACATATAAATTTAATGACCACATTACTCTGTCTTCCTCTGTGCTCGTCACTGTTCCTGACACTTAACAAATAATAATCTAGTCGGTCCTCACAACAACCTTGTAAGGTTTGGTCCTCTTACCCTTGTTTTTATAGAACAGAAAACTAAAACACAGAGAGGTAAAGCAAGTTGCTCAAGGTCACACAGCTAGTACGTGGCTATGCTGGGCACTGAACCCAGGTAGTCTGGCTTTAGGGGGCATGATCTTGACCACTCCCCCACTCTGTCCCCCCACTTCCCTCCCCACACACTATGTGCCGAGTACTTTACGAATGTCATTTCATGTAAACCATACAATGACCTCTAAGGTAGGTCATATTTTTATTCCCATTTTACAGATGGGGAAAACAAGGCATCTTGCCCAAGACCACTCAACTAATAAGTGAAAAGCAGGAACTCTGACTTCACCGAAGTGTCACCCAGTGAGTTACTCAGTCAAACAACACGTCCCCATGCCCTCCCCTGTCCCCATGTGCCTGTGGTTAGAATCAGGAAAACCACCTGTATCAGTGGAGTAGAGACCATCTTCCAAGTGAGACTGGATCCTTGAATTCAATAGCCCCGTAAAAATAGGGTTTTGGCAGGAGGGATGTCAGATCCCCTGATCCAATCGTCTTTAACAGGACAGACCGGGAGGCTTAGCGACCAGAAACAACTTGGCTGAAGGGTACCTATAGTTACAGTGATTTAGATGCCATCCATGGGGGTGGGACGGAAGGTCACTCAAGCAGCAATTCTCTAAGTGTGGTTTGGGGTCCCACGAGAGATCCTTAGACCTTGCCCACATGGTCAAAACTATTTCCTCAGTAACCCGAAGCCACAATTTGCCCTTTTCCTTGCGTCCTCCATGGGTGTACCGTGCGATTTTCCAGCGACTACATGATGTGCAATACTGCAACAGACTGCATGGGAAACAGATATGAGGATCCAGCTACCTCCTCTGGAGCCAGACGGTGCAGAGATTTGCAAGCATAAAACAATGCCACTCTTCTGTTTTTTTCTGAAAAAGCCATCTTTCATAAAAATGCTGTTTAGGCTAATGTGTCATAGGTTTATTACTTAAATGAATTAAGTATCTTAAAGTTTCTCAGGTTTCATTTCCAATATCGTGATTCAGACAGAGATAACCCAAATAAGCGGTCATTTTTAAGAGCACAAAGGAGTCCTGAGACTAAAAAAGCCTGAGAGCTGCTGCCCAAGATCATCATCTCCATAAAAGGAGGGACCACACTGGCCCTGCCTGTATCAGGGACTCGGTGTCCGTAATTTTGGATGTTGAAGGAACGGTACATGCATCCACGTACGCTATAATGACAGACACTCAGACCCACGCAGCTTACCTGGAAATAGTCTGTAATGAAGGATCCAAGCTCACTCTTCAGCAGCCTCCTGGGGAGAGAGAAACACCGTCAAGCAGCCCTCGATGGTACAGTGCCTGGTGTCTAGTTCATAGATACGTGACAGTGACGGAGTGCTCGCAGTGGTACAGGGGCCAAGGTGAGGTCTAAGAAGGGAGTGTGCTAGGCTTAGTAATGCCT
Organism: Leptonychotes weddellii; assembly: GCF_054177405.1. Taxonomy (NCBI): domain Eukaryota; kingdom Metazoa; phylum Chordata; class Mammalia; order Carnivora; family Phocidae; genus Leptonychotes; species Leptonychotes weddellii. The sequence goes on from NC_138379.1 coordinate 20,722,321, forward strand.
CTGCACAAGAGTTATTAGGGAATTCAGGCAATGGAAATCCTACAGGGGGATCCAGGCTGCCACAGAAGATTCTTCCTTTTTTTTTTTTAGAGAGAGAGAGAGGAGGGGGGAGGACAGACAGAGAGGGAGAGAGAGAATCCTAAGCAGGCTCCACACCCAGCGCAGAGCCCAACACAGGGCTCGATCTCACGACCCTGAGATCATGCCCCAAGCACAGGAGAGTCCAACAGTGTTGGTACAGGCAAGACAAGGCACCTGGCTTCATGTGAAGGGGGGGGGGGGAAAAGCAAAGAGGAGAAAGACTAAAATTTTGGAATCCTCCACATCTGCAGACTTTATGGTTTAAAACACATTTGCCATACATTCTTCAACCCAAGATTGTGAAATATGTGCGAGAGGAGAGCAATCATTATCCCACCCATGCAGATAAAGAAACGGAGGCTTAGGGGCGCCTGGGTGGCTCAGTTGGTTGAGCGACTGCCTTCGGCTCAGGTCATGATCCTGGAGTCCCAGGATCGAGTCCCGCATCGCGCTCCCTGCTCAGCAGGGAGTCTGCTTCTCTCTCTGACCCTCCTCCCTCTCCTGCTCTCTGTCTCCCATTCTCTCTCTCAGATAAGTAAATAAAATCTTTAAAAAAAAAGAAACGGAGGCTCAGAGAGGTCCTCGGAATAAGCCGGTGGCAGAGTTAAGATTCAAACCCAAGCCTTCTGCAAATTCAACATCTTTCCCCATAATCCCACCCTGTCTCTCCTCCAAATCCACCAGGACATTCAACTTGGTGCCACGGTTGGGCTGGTCTTGCCGCTCATCCCCGAGCGACTGAGGAAGCCTCCAACGGGGGCAACAACTGGGAAAAGAGATTTTACTCATCCAGCCACAAACATTTCTTGAGCTGTCCTTCATGTATCAGACATTGTGCCAGCACCAGGTATGCAGAAGTGAACACACAGAGGAGTCTCGGTGCTGCGGATGGAGAGCATGCTCATAAATACACTCGCAAGACGATTTCAGAGTCCTGAGAGCTCGAACGAATTTTAAACATAGAGGTATTGGCACCAGACCCCTTCTCCCTGTGACAAATCATGGGACTGGCCCCACTGCTATAGCTCCCCAGAGCCGGTGAGTCCCCTGGGGGGTACACTCTTCACCACTTCAAATGAGTGCACTGACCCATCCCACCAGTCATGGTCATGAAGGGGCAAGTGCTCAGGCTTCTGACAACAGCTGCTGCTATCCACTCCCCCCCGCCAAGAATGCGTTCCCCACATGTCGCTGGAGGAGAAACAGGAAGCTACAGCGAGGTATCATTAGGCGCAGACCACAGACGCAACAGGACTGCAAAAGAAAAAGAGGGAGACCTCCATAATCTAAATTCTCATACCAGAAAGACCCCTGGAAAGCTGCAAACATGTGCTGAGCTAGGAAAATACCTTCTTTTTCCCACGACCGACAATGTGCGTGTGGTGGATACTGCATTTTGAAATCCAGTATCACGGCGGGCTCCTGGAAGGTTACCCCACAAACACAACCCAGCAGCTCTCCCAGATGTGGGCAGGTCTGACAAGAGGCGGGGGAACCTTCATCAGTCAGCAGGCCATGGGCCGGGCGCTCATCACCGCTCTGGGAGGCTAGAGCCTTCTCTCAGGCAGAAACAGAAACCTAGTGGGCAGCCCCAGGTGGAGGCTTTCAAACAGGAAGAGTCAGGGAGGCCGTTTCTGACTACTAGAGGGGAGGCACCCCCGAGCAAGGTCTTCATGGCCACTGGGAAGCCTCGGAACCACAGGCGAAGAAGCCAAGCTTCCTCAAAAGGTGGAAAAACACGTCCTAATAACAACGGGCTGCCCCAAACAGAGTTTCCCAAGCACGTCTTGGGTACTCATGATGCTGAGGGACGGACACGGCTCTGAGACCAAAGAATGGGTTATGGAATTGGTGTCCCTGAGGAATCCATGCTGGGAAACTGTGCTCGTGAAGATGCTTCGGGTAAAGTGCAAGGAGAAAGAGGTCCGTGGGAAGGGTAGTCCTTCAAGGTCAACTGCTATGGGAAACCCTCCCGGAGCACGGTGGAGGAGGGATCCATGCAAATGTGAGCATCGTTAATCAAGGCTGGACGTGGTTAACAGGTGATTACTGCCCAGGGACTTTTCAGGGCAGGACTTGGGAGCATCACCATGCTACCCAACCGAGGAATCCGAGAAGCACGGTCCCCGACCCATCAGGGGAGGCAGAAAGGCTACAGCTCACAGTGAGGGGAAGGTACAGCACCTTCCGGTCCTGCCAGGGCTGCCACCAGCCGTGGCCATGGCCAGAATTCTGCAGAGCATTACAGGGAGACAAAGCTTGCGGGAGAAACCGGCTGATAAAGGAGCAGAGGCTAAGGAGGGAACTTGACACGGCTGCCAAGACAAAGGCACAGCGGAAAGACTGGAACTTCTAGGACTGAAGCTAGAAGCAGCCATACCAGGAGCAGTGAGATGGTGATGGAGAAGAATGAGCAGCGCAAGGCGAGGACCTCCTACTATTGCTGAGTGTCCCCGGCTGCTTTTCCATATATATGTGCTTCTACCACACTGAGAACTCGGATCCTCGGTCCTTTACTGAGGAGGAACCAGACACAGGAATCTGCACAACGATCCGCCTTCTATACTTTCAACCTAATTAATGGACTATTTCTGACCGGGTATGGTAAGAGAACCAGACATGTGTCCTTTCCTCAATCCTGAGTTCAAAACCCTGTCCACTAGGTCTTGTTATATAGACTTAGCCGAACAGAATAGACCCCACTGGATCAGTTAAGTCAATGTTCTGTTGTCCTGGGGGCGAGGGGTGCCAATCACTAAGTGGTTCTGTCCCTTACAAAACTTGTCCTACCTCGGACCATGTTTTGTGTTAGACAAGGTCACTGCGTATATGTACGGAGTTTCTGCAGCAGCAAAATAAAGGAATCAACACAAATGGGCACCAATAAAGTACTTGCAAAAAATTGTATCATTCTTACAATGGAATTTTATGCAATTGTTAAAAAAGAGAGAGAAGAATTCTAATGGTACATAAAGATCTAGGTTATATTAAGTCTTAAATAATGCAAGATGCTGAACAGCGTGTATAATACGCTACCTTGTGAAAAGATAAGAGAAAAATAAGAATATGTATTTTTATTTACAGAATACCAATTAACTCAGTTGTCACATCTGTTCTTTGAACTTAACTGCTCTGGAACAGCGATGTGATTTGGTTTCCAACAGGCCCTTTGAACTGAAATAGATAGCGCCTTGATTTTCAAGCAGGCGAAGCACGAATGCATTTTAAAAATTACATATAAATGCACTGGGCTTTGTCCCCTCCTATCCATCTCCCCAAGTAAGGAGCTGGAGAAAATTGAAGCTGTTGCTGGAAATTAAGTAGGGCAACAAAACACTTTAGCAAACTTTATTCCCTGAAGTTACAAGGAGATACAGACCCCACCCAGTCTGTGGACCTCCTACAAATTGCTGAGTGTCCCCGGCTGCTTTTCCATATATATGTTCCTTCCATATGCATAAAGAAGGTCTGGAAGAATGTCCGATAAACTGCTGTTATAATAATTCTCTTTGGGGGGGTGTTGAATGAGAACTGGGTTTCTGGGGTACAAGAGACGGAGATTCTTTATGGTATAACTCATTATATATTTAAAATTTTTGTACCCTGTGAATCCTATGAAAAAAACATTAAAAAAATGTTTTTTAATTTAATTAACAAAAATCACCACCAGGGTTACTACCAAATGGCTTGCAGCCTAGAAGAAATTCTGGGAGGGAGTTCCCATCAAGGTTGCAATGTCAGGAAGCAGGTGCTCCCAGGGATCGGAGAATCCCACAAGGCCGGAGAACCTGCCAACCCAAACCCAAACTCAGCCTGGCAGCCTGAGAATTCAACCCAGAGAGAAAAGTGGGGAGGAGGCCAGAGCTGGCCCCGCCATCGGAGAGCAGATTGCCGCTAAGTCATACTGCAAAATCTCCAACCGGTTTCTATACTCGGCATTTATTCTGTTTGCACTTGGTTTACAAGGAAAGAGTACTTCTGAAAAACATGATCTTAGCAGAACTGAGAGAAAGAGGGATTTTCCACCCCTCTGTCTTGATACACCATCTCCAGGGGGGTCTCGGCAGGAGCTTCTCTCCAGAGAGAGAACAGAGATCCACAAATTCATTCGCCAAATCACAGCCATTTTCTGAACACCTGGCTCTGTGTCAGACATGGTGCTAGCTGCTAGGAGAAGGGATGAACGGAGCCTGGACAGAGATTTCTTCCCACCGGGGCCACGGTCTCGGCAGGCACAGGAGCGCCATCTTCCCCAAAAACAGAGAGTACAAGTGTCAAGGGGTTAGAGGGGCACAGACCTAAATTCAGAGGTCAACTCACCCTCTAACCTTCCTCACTAGCTTTGCCAGTTTAGTTTGCAAAGCACAAGAAAGGAGAGCAAAGCAGGAGGAACGACAACAGAATTAACGAGCCTATGGTTTGTGGTTCCCTAGATGCAAGAGATGAAAACTCTCATTGCCGATCCCTAGGATGCGTGTTCTGGCTAAGGCACAGGGGCTGAGAACCTGGCAGCCCCCTTCCACTTTCTCCACCCTCTCCTAGGGTGTTTTCCCTGAAAACAGGAATGTAATTCCTTACTGGAACAAATAAATAAAAATAAGGAATAAGAAATAGATTGCTCCTAGGATGGAGCTGGATGATCCCCGCCCCGCGACTGAAGTTTACTAAGCACTTACTAGGTGCCAGGCACTGCAGTCCACAACATACACAACACCTTTTTCCTCTTTTAAGCCAAAAACAAAGCCATAAGGTCGTAGTAACACCTCCGCTTTTTAAACACAAGGAAAACAACCCTCAGAGGTCAGTACGGAGGGTGTGCAGCAAGCACAGGACAGAGATGAGAGAGGCCTCATGGAGTGTGAGGACCTGGACCAAAGCCTGTTGTCAGCGATCACCTTTGCAAGTCAACGTCACTGGTCAGTCCCTTGTACCTGTTCTCCAGCCAGAGCTCAGGGGTAACAAGGATACCGCTCTGCAGATTACCGCAAGGGTTAAAGAGTTCATCCTGGACCAGTTAGTTCCCAGAACAGGCCTGGCGTGCATAAGGCTGGGCAGGTGCATGCTGCCCAGGGTTGCAGACCCTGACACCCACACTCCCAAGAACTTGATCCAACAGCTTCTCAGCATCTTAAAAGTACAGCTGGACCAGCCCATTCCCAAGCCTGGCATGAGGGACCCAGGTGAAACTCACGAAGGGGGCCGGACACTAGGGCCAGACCTCACTGAATGAACAAAGGGTAACAAAGGTAGGATGGTGGGGCCAAACTTGGGGGGAAAAGGTGGCTTGACTAAGATGGAAGTGACGTCCCAGCTCACGGGGCTCCAGCTTCGCCTGTGTCACCTATGTGGCTTCCAGGCACACAGAATCCTGCTGCTAACCACCACCAGCAGCAGCCACGGAGCTGGAAAAAGGAAGTGGGGACCTGGGAGTAATGGCAAAGGAACGCTCACGTGGGTCCAACCCAAAAGGGAAACGGGGCACGAAGTTCAGTCAGAAGCCAGAAAGGCCACAAGAGGGAAAAAATGGGGAACCACTCACTGGCCTGTATTATGTCACCCCCTTCTCCCCACCTAAGGCCGACTGGGCTAGACACCACCCCAGATGACACGATTTCCTGTTATTACACAGACCCACCAACTCGCCCCTCACTGGCTTGTCAACTCAACTTCCCACTTCTGTGGGCTTGAAGGGTAAACAAGGCTGGGCCAGAGCCGGATCCTGGCTGGTGGAGAGGCACGAGGACCCCAGGGGGGCAGGTGGCGCAGGAGCGGCCCAGAGGACAGAAACCACCTCGGGTACGGGCCACCATGTCCCTGGCACACGGGGAAAGACCCAGAGCAGCAAAACCCCAGGGGAGGAGGCAGCAGTTTGGAGACAGGAGTCACGGGGCTCATGGCTCCCCAGCATCTGTCAGGACGGCCAGATGAGCTGTTCAGTATTTCCGTGTCATCTGGCTACTAGGGGCTGCCCCAAGTACTCAGGCCCTCCAACCTGGCTCCTTAGCAGGATCCAACCCAACCTCCTCATGATCCAGGCCCTGTTCCTGATACTGTAGCTGCTCAGTACCCCCAACCTGACTGCTAACTCCCCCGAAGATCACCTCCCTCAGTTCTGCAACAGGACATATTTTAAGGAGGTGGCCTCTTTGTGCACTGACATGCAAATGCCCCTTTCCTCCTTGGGTCCATTTTACTGGGGCCCACTGGAGGGGGTGTCCATGTCTCAGGTAAAATGTGAAGACTCCCATACCTCTTGCTTTCCTGCACCCTAATGGGTGGCAGTGGGGACAGTAAAAAAAGATGGGAGACCACCAACAAAGAGCTTCCATTGGCCTTCCTTTTTTTTCTTTATTTTTTAAGATTTTATTTTTGTGTAATCTCTACACCCAAGGTGGGGCTTGAACTTACAACCCCAAGATCAAGAGTTGCACACTCTATGGACTGAGCTGGCTAATCATGTCACATGCACGATGCTAGGCAGTTGGCACGCAGCATTGCTAATCCTCCAGTGCCTCTGTGGTAGGAATTTATCCTCATCTTGCAGATGGGGAGACTGATGCTCAGAGCCTTGCCCGGGGCCATATAGGTAGATCCTCACCCCAAATGAGGCCGACCTCAAAGTCAGCCCATGGTACCCCGCATGCTCACAGGGGCAGGTGGGTAAGGTGGGTGAGGGACGCAGGCAGACATGAACAGTGGGGGCTGCAGCATGCTCCTCGAAAGCCAGCAGCCAGGCCTTGGCTCCCCCTGACCAGTCCCAGGCCAGACTACACGTCCAGTGTTACCTGATGTGAACTTTCCAGAGAGGCCTGGATTTTTAGGGGAGATACCCACATTTCTAAACACCATATGGGCCAACCACCACCACATGGGTCAGCCCCAGAGGTTTCCGATTTGTCACTTCCCTCTCACCACTCTTCCCGCCCCCAAAGTCAACCAGAGCAGACACAGGGACAACACATATACTTGGGCAGAGCCACCGGAGCCGAAAAGAGACTCCACCTGAAGCCCTCCCAAAGCAGGGTCCTCAGAAGACAATGTCCGGCCTACCTCAGGATCTGGTAAAGAATCTTTCCCCGGGGACGTCAGGCCTTGGTCTGGACAGGGCAGGCTCTGCGTGCCTCTTGCGGCCTGCTTACTAGGTGTTTAAGAACACGGGGGGCTCGGGTTCAAATCCCAGCGTGGCTACAGACCGGCTATGCAACTCTGGGCAAGGTGTCCCAGCTCGCTGCGTCTCTGTAAGACTGGGATACAGTACCTGCCTCACAGAGCTGTGCTGAGTTTTAGAAGAACGGACATATTTAAAGCACACAGAATCGAGCCTGGCACATGCTAAACACTACACAAATGTCTGCTATCAGCATCACCTCGGGGAGCCTCGCCTCAGACTCTGCCAGCCTGTGGGCCTCATCCAGACTCTGCTCCTTCCCAGCTCTCCCCGCCCCCCCGGCAGCTGCGGGTCCCACGACCGTCAGCAGACTCCCTCACGGAGATGGGAAAACCTGAGGTGCATTTCCCTTCAGGGGTGAGGGGGCTCAGGCAGCCCAAATGACTCAGAAGGAGGGCGTTTCCACTCAGACCCGTCAAAGATCAAGCACAGTTCTTGGAACCTCCTCTTTCCTTGAAAATCTCTGGGGTTTCCTCCACACCACCCTCCCAACAAGAAGAGAAACAGGGTGGTTGGAGAGAGAAGGAAGAAGTGAGTTTCCTGCCTCAGGCCTGCTGCAGATAACTCATCTCTGGCTTCCGGAAACCTCGCCTCTGAGCATTCATCTCTGCAGAGGAAAAAAAATCCTGGGGAGGAGCAGGGGTGGTGGGGGCATGGAGACAATATTAACAAGGAGGTTATATCCTCAGTTGCCCTTTCCGCCTGACCCTTACCTGCTCATCCTCCAGATTTCAACTCCAGATTTCACCTTCCCCCAAATAATTATGAGCCCATCCTCTGCACTCCCTGGCACTCTGGATTCTGCTAGCACCCCACTTAAGAACACGGAACCATCACCGCCTGTGCAGGGCCCCGCTCTCACTCTGCAGGCAGCTCCCCAAGAGCTAGAACCACCTACTTCAACAGCCTCCCCCAAACCTGGCCCAGCATCTGGCCCAGCATCCACGAACATCCAGTGATGACAGGAATAAAAGAACCAGTGACCTCTGACTTCTCCCTCCACACCACCCCCCACCAAGCAAAAAGTGAAAGCACCTGCATGGGTTCTTATAAGAACCAGTCGATGAAAATCATAGGTTTCTCACACTCTGCTAACCCTTTGTGGTCACACACCATCGGTAGAGTCGTTGGCTGACAAGAATGTTCAGGAAGAACGTGCTCTGGTGTGTCAGGGAGTTTGGCCACTCTTGTTCCCGGGAGAGCTCACGAAACCCAAACCTCAGACCCAGAGGCGTCCCCACTACCAAACTGCAGCCCCATCAGCAATGAGGCCGGGGACGGTATTACAAACCACATCAATGTCCCACGGAGAATTTAAACCAAGAGGACATCCAGGACCAGCTCCAGTCAGGGCAGATGGAATTTTAGGGCAGGCAGAGTCGTAGACTGTGAGGACCCGGGATCTCACTAGAATAGGTCTACTCTAAAGGGTCATCTTCTTGCCTTTTGGGATATGACAACATGCAAGTCCTGCTTTCTAAGGCAATTCTGATCTATGGTCTTCATGCTGACTGACCATATGCCCTGACTTGTTTGGGGAAAATGTGCTGCTTTATTGAGGTGTGACACTCCTGACGAATTTGTTAAGAGGTCTCCACATCCTTCCCTTGATCTAATAACAACGTGTTTTAGAACTTGCCCATTGTTACCAAGATTCTTCCTCATGGCTACTCCAAAGTCTACCTGCTAAAATTTAAACTGGAACTCACTTTTGATGACCGAAAGACCAGGTGTTCGTAATGACTGCATTATAAAACCTAGTTACATAAAACCTCTATCTTCCCGGTCACCCTTTGCATCCACCCACGTTTAAATGAACTCATGCTTCCCAGGCACGTACGAACCCCACCGTTAGAAAGAAGGCCAGGGCTGGCCAGGGTGACCCGGGGACACTGATTTCAGCTTTGATTCTGGATTTGGACAATCCATCAAAGTTTATTACCGTTTGGCTTGAGTAGAATGGAGAACTGAGAGAGTCATTTCCTCTCGTTCTTTTCTCTGTGGAAAGGACAAACAGCTGGCCCCTTGTGAGAACTCAGCCTCACCCAAACTTCAAGTCCAGCACATTCTTGGAGGAGCCCGTCCTGGACCTCTCTATTTCGAAGTGAGGTCACCGCATCCAAACTGCTAGAAGAATCTTTACACAATACCGTCCGTGTGGTGAGTCACCACACTGCCCTGCGCTCTCATACCTGGTCCATCCTTTATCACTTTATTATCACTAACATTTCACAAGGATAGGAGTAATAATGGCTAACATTTATTACGCATTAGACCCTGTACTCATGGCGTGTTTAGCCTTATCTAGTCCTCCCAACCACCGTGAGGTTGGTGCTATTATTATCCCCATTTTATAGAAGGAAAAACAGAGACTGAGAAAAACAAAGTAACTTATTTGCCCAAGGTCACACAGCTAGTCTAGTCTTGATTCCCAGTCTCTCTGACTCTGGACACGACTCTCCTAACAAGTTAAAAAATTCTACTGGACCTGGCACAGATCTTCTGGCACAAAGACCTATCACAACTGACTGCCAAAGTGGGCTTGAGAATCACTGGTCCTCTCTCCTTCCACATTCTCTTCCCTACATTCCTATTGCCCTTCTGCCCCCGCCCCCTCATACACACACCCTCCGTACTAGGCATGCTTCAACCCTGTCGGGTTTATGGACCTGCTTCCAAAAGAGAAAAGAAAAAGGAAAATCAAAACCCAAATGTCTCCACGAAGGTGAACCAGAGAGGGGCAGGCCTGTTCTGGCGTTTTCATTGCTGAAATGAGGGACAGTTGTGTTCATTCCCATGCAGGCACCTGCAGATGTGGGCATGCGTGCAGGCTGGCTCACCTGACTCCACTTGGGACTGGGTCACACTATGCCTGGCATGCCTTGCACGTTCTCAGTCAGACTCTGAGTGTCTGTGATGTGAAAACCCATCTCCATTCTAACCACTCTCCTGGAGAAGGCCAGAGGAGAGAAGGTCCAGAACATCGGTAGCTGCAACTCTGGTTTTTGACAGCTTTGACATCTCCTGGACTTGAGCCACATCCGGGCAATCAGTGTCAAACCCCACACGTATCTCTCACCAGCCTGAAAATTGCTCAAAACATAGGAAGAAACAGCCAGCCGCACCCCCCCCACCCCTTAGACCCAACACTGGAAGGGAGTGTTGGGGGGGATGTCATGCTTCTCAGAGGGGTGTTAAGAATCTCAGCACATGATGGAAGATGGGGTCCCAAAGGCCTCATGAAAGGAAAGCAGAAGGCCAAGAACATCTGTTTAACCTTTCTTCCAGTCCGAAACCCCTGACTCTACAATATGTTGCAAAGAACACAGGTGTTGCTCTGGACTGAACTGTGTCCCTGTCAAACTCCTATGTTGAAGCCCTCCCCTCCCCGGGTGCTGGTTATTTGGAGATGGAGCCTTCGGGAGGTCATTAGGTTTCGATGAGGTCATGAGGGTGGGGCCCTCGAGATGGGATTAGTGACCTTAGAAGAAACCGGAGAGCCTGCTGAACACAAAGGAGAGGCCCTGTGAGGACACAGCGAGTGGGCAGCCAGGAACCGAGCTCTCACCAGGAACCGAATGTGCTGGCCCCTTGACCTCAGAATTCCCAGCTTCCAGAACGGTGAGAAGTAAATATTTACTGTAGAAGGCCCCCCAGCCTGTGGCATTGGTTATGGCAGCCTGAGCAAACGAACACAGGTGTCTGAGACAGGGGTTCAAATCCTGACTCCACCCTTTCTAGAGCTGGGTGACCTTGGACGAGAGTTTATTATTCTTATCCACAAGTTTATGGATAAACCACGAAACAGTGGTCGCCTCACGGGGCTGTGAGGAGGGTCGGGCGGGCTGAGAGGTGCTCCAAGCTTTTCCAGACTAGCTCCCTTCCCCCACTCATGCGGCCTTAGTGCTAGGACAGCCCCCCACCCCCACCAGCAACGCCTTCACGCACGCTGGGGCTCCTCTTGTCAATGGATGGCCTCCCGGTCCCATTCAGCCCACAAATGTGTTTTATTTGACCTGTACTAATGTTTGGGGGAAATTCAGATTATTTATCAACGTTTAAAAGCCAGGAAATTTCACATAAAAGTCTTAATTTCCGGTTGAGAAAGAAGTTGACATGTCACTGGCCCCGCGTCCTGCCAGGGCGATCCGCAATCCCCTTTCAACAGAGGGTGAACTCTCACCTCCCTGCATCCAGGCCAGCCTCCCGCCTTCAGAAGACGTGCTGGAAACCTGAAGGCTTCTGAGTTAGCAACCCCCTGGGGATAAAAGGGCTGGTGGAATCTGCCGGGCCCAGTACTTTTCCTAGCTGCCCACAAAGATTTTAAGTACAATTTCAGGATCAGTCTCCCAAAGTGAGGAACAATGAGCACGTTCCTGAGTCACTGTTTTATTTATTTATACTTCCACTGTGAGCTAAAGAACCCTCCCAAAGAGGCCAGGATCTTAGTTCTTGGAGTAAAATAGAATTCTTGCAACCCAGGGTTTGGCTGACCCAGCTCTGTCCCTGTCACTTGACTTCATGGGGTCTCAGCTGCCTTCTCTGTAAAAGGAGGCCTTGGGCTAGACAAGCTCTATTGTCTCTTCCCATACTTGTGTAATTACTATGTGAAATTCAAGCTCCTGGGTAGAAATTCAACACACCTCAGTTTACTTCTGAGCCCTAACGGTTTTAATGAAAGCAGAGCTCTTAAAACACCTCACTGACCCTTAACACAGGTCCTCACTAAATGTAAACAGGACCCAAATAAGGGCTTTGTTTACTGTTCTGCCCATTCCAGGGTTGGGTCTTTAGCCTTGATGTTCTGCACTTAACACACCAGACAGGAAAGAACATCAGGGCATTAAAAGGCCTGATGCACAACCTCCCGTCCCCAGGAGATCCTGGCGCTCTGGGCTGTGCCTGCCTCTCTGTCCAAAACACAAATCCGACCATACCACCCATCCCCCAACTTCTGGTATTCTCTGCTCATGGGTCTTTTCTTGGATTCTTGCTCAATGCCACCACAGGACCTTTGCACCTGCAGTTTCACTTGGTGAATTCCCACTGGTCCTCCAGAAGAGAGCACGAGTAGGACATCACTCGTGGCCTCGGCAAGATCAAGTCATACAGACGTGCTTTCCTCACAGCAGCTGTCGAAGCCACACTTCTACGTTTTACAGGTATGGTTAGTTGACCAATGAGGATCTCCCTGACTTAATATAAATCCCAGGACAGCAGGGTCCACCTCGGTCTTTGCTCAGTGTTGCCTCTCCAGTGCCTGGCCAGTAAGGAGGCACTCAAATATTTGTTGAAGGAGTGAATAAATCTATGAAAAGCTGACACAACTGGGAAGATTCTGGAAGACAAGAAACCCCTCAAGGACCACATCTTATTGAGGGTTGTATCACCAAACCGTAATGACAGCGACAACACGTACAGTCATAAGAGCCCCCAGTACCAAGTGAGCTCTGACCCTGTCCTAACAGGTCATTTATACAATAACCCAACTTAAATCTTCACAAGGATCCTGTGGAAGTAGGCATCCGTGTTTCATGTAAGAGGAAACTGGGGCACAAAGAAGTTAATAAGTCACTTAAGTCGGTAAAAGCAACAAGGGCAGCAGAATCCCAAGCAGTCTGGTTCTAACCACGAGGCCATCTTGCCGAATGTGGCACCTAATGGTTAAGCAGGGCACAATCCATATTTACAGAGTATGTGACATCTGCCCTATGTCAACCCCCCCCACACAAAGGCCCCCCCTACAGACACTATACACAGGAATAAATGTATGAACCCTTTGTGGACCGGAAGTCTAGATAGATAAGGGTTTCAGAACTTAGTAGCCATATGAGCCAGTAAACAGAAACAACAAGTTGTTTCTGCAGAAACAACAAGAACCAAGCAGACAAAAACTTTAAGCTAAGGCTTCCAATGGGGTGGCCCCCACTGCCCCAGCTCAGACCCACGGTGGGAAATGGTCCTTAACCGAGCCATCTACATACCTGATGTTTTCATTCAGTGCATAGAGCTCATTGCTTTGCAAGCCGCCCCCTTTGAAGACATTGATCACGGCAGTCTGGACACTACAGGGGAAACAGAAACGGGCCCTCGTTAGAGGATCTGCCTGCCAAGGGAAACCTCAATAAGCAGCTCAGGGCTAAAGGCAGATGCAAGGGCCAGAGAGCCCATGGCACAAACATGGCCCATTTTCCATCCCTGGAAATGCATCATTTCTTTCCCAGGGTCCTCAGAGAGAAAAGAAGACTGAGGCCAAGAGGATCCCAAAGCAGCCCCTCTCCCCCAACTTTCTCAAAGGCGAACTGGTGTTCCTCACTGGCCTCGCTGGCAGCCCTGATGGCAAGCAGCATTCATGAAGGGCAGGTGGTGGGATCTGCTCTCAGGACACTGGGCCTGGAGGGATCCAAAATGGCGCCTGCAGCAAGCAGATGCCAACGGTGCCCAGGGTTCCTTCACTTAGGAGGTCCCTGTCCTCACGGGACAGCCTGCATGCCTGGGGCTGATATGAAATGCCAATTCCTTGCCTTTTTGGTAGGGTTACCTTGGAAGAGTTTCACTGAGGCTAGCCTCTCTTGCCCCTTCCGTTCCCCTCCTGTGAGGTGCAGAGGCAGTAGGGGGCTAGTCCCTGGAGGGGCCACAGTTAAATCTTGACACCACGTGCTCTGGGGCACCAGCCCAATATTTCAGCAAGGAGCAGATTATAATCTTGTCTTTATCAAGGATCCCAGGTCTTTTTTTTAAAAGAACACAGATCCATTCACAGCAAAACATGTCAGAGCCCCTCTTCACCCCCATCATAATAAGAGTTGTGCAAAAATGAGACAATCCAAGATGATTCAAAGTACAAAGAATCCAGTAATGCTTTAAAATAATGATGCATTTAATTCATCCAAAGAGTAACTGCTAGATATGAAAAAGAGCAGCCCACAGGGATTCAAAACATAGTGTTGATTCAGTCTCTACTCAATGCTTGGCCTACAAAACGTTGGCCAGACACCACAGAAAAGCGCAGTGTCCCCTTTCCCATCCACCTGTGGCTCACAGGTACCGAGAGTCCCCAGTTTATACCACTCATTTGGCTTTCCACAGATATGTGTCTTATCTTCCCAGACATATAATAGGTGACTTGAGGTTACTTACACGGCCCCACCCCTTGGTACTCGAATAGTCTGGGGTGTGACTAAGGAACATGAATAGTAACTGTAAATTCCAATCCGGTTAACTGACTCTGGTAGCCCAGAGGCCCCCAGGGACCCCCCTCCTCTCTCCTCAAACAAGGGAAGCCAGGGAATACATTGTCCACAGGGAAACATGCTGTCTTCATCAACGGCCTAGATGTATAATCATGACCTTCTGGAACAGAGCTCTCCGAAGGAGCAGAAGCTAAGCCTGTCCCCAAGCCCTGCTCTGGCCCTTGGCAGCCCTCCACTCCACGACTATCGCCCCCCCCCCGCTCCCCTCCCCCGCTTCCGTTACCTGTTCCAGGCCGAGTTGGAGCTCAGCTGCAGAGCCTGCCGGGCTGCTTGGAATCGGGGCAGATCGCTGAGCACCGGGGAGCTCATGAAGCGCGGCCTGGGCCTGCGGAAGGAGCCCATCTTGTGGAACTCAGTGGGTAGACTGGGAGCGAAGCCGCGGGTCATAAGTCCAGGTGAGGGGACACCTTCTCCTCTGGACCAGAAGGTTCCAAGTGCCCCTGGGAAGGGCTTCTCCCAGAGCTGCCCTCCGGCCGTCAGGCTTTCTTAAAACCACAAATTTAGCCAACATCTGAAAAGAGAGGGCAGTGTTTATTGAAAACTCCCAGGTTGAGCAGATCATTTCTTAGAGGAGGTTGGCTGGGATTTTCCAGCCACACTTTTTCAAAGAAGACTCCAGGACCCTGCAATAACATCCATACCCCACCGGCTCCCATTCCCACTTTTGACTGTAACACTGTGCTTACCCCAACGTGGGAAGGCAGCGACAATGGGCATAGGTTAAGGCAATCTTACAGAAAGGTGATTTCTCAGCTGTGCTTCACTGTGGTTCCTATAAATACCAGTCAAAGTTTGGGCACTGGCTGGGTTTCTGTAGACCCTGCATCGTTGTGCATTAAGAGATGGCTTTTTATGGGCGCCTGGGTGGCTCAGTCGGTTAAGCGACTGCCTTCGGCTCAGGTCATGATCCTGGAGTCCCGGGATCGAGTCCCGCATCGGGCTCCCTGCTCGGCGGGGAGCCTGCTTCTCCCTCTGACCCTCCCCCCTCTCATGTGCTCTCTCTCCCTCTCTCATTCTGTCTCAAATAAATAAATAAAATCTTAAAAAAGAGATGGCTTTTTACAAAATGCCTCAAAAAGAACACAGGAGCTCCTTCTCCTGGCACTAAAGACCTTCCATGATCTGCATTTAGCATGCCAGCCCATGTGTATTGCTCAGTATTTCCCAAAGCATCAATGCCTCTTCACTCAGGCACATCTCCCCATCCCTTACCTGCTGTTCATTCATTCCTTCCATCAGAACATATTTGCTGAGTGTTCATTATTTATTAACCACTGGGAGCTGTGGAGCATCCAAAGATTTCTAAAACATAATCCCTGCCCTCAAAAGGCTCAAGGTCTACTGAGAAGAGAACTTTCTGTGTATTCATACGCACAACAAATATTTTTTTCCTGATTTTATTTTTTGGGTTTTTTTAATAAATTTTAATTCCAGTATGGTTAGCATAGAGTATTAGTTTCAGCTGTACAATATAGTGATTCAACACTTCCACACATCACCCAGGGCTCTTCATGACAAGTGCACCCCCTAATCCCCGTATCTGTTTCCCCCATCCCTCCCCACCTCCCCTCTGGTCACCATCAGTTTGTTCTCTATAGTTAAGAGTCCGTTTCTTCGTTTGCCTCCCTCTCTTTTATTTTTCCTTTGCTCATTTGTTCTGTTTCTTAAATTCCACATGAGTGAAATCATGTTATTTGTCTTTCTCTGATTGACTTATTTCACTTAGCATAATACACTCTAGTTCCATCCATGTCGTTGCAAATGGCAAGATTTCATTCTTTTTGATGGCTGAGTAATATTCCCTTGTCTTTAGATACCACATCTTCTTTATCCATTCATCAGTCGATGGGACACTTGGGCTGCTTCCGTAATTTGGCTCTTGTAGATAATGCTGCTATAAACATAAGAGTGCATGTATCCCTCTGAATTAGCGTTTTTGTATTTTCGCAGTAGTGCGACTGCTGGATCATAGGGTGGTTCTATTTTCAAGAAATATTTATTGACTGCACACTACGCACCCATCACTCACCCAGGTACTCACTGGGATACAGTGGTGGCTCTGGACAACATGGTCACTGCCCTGTGGAGCTTACAACCGGTAGGCGTGGTTCCACGCCATGCTTCGTCCCTCTCCCTAGCTTCTGACCACTTTTACTGCTTTCCTTGCCCAGAATTCCCTTCCTTTTCCTCTCTGCTTATCTAAATCTAACTTACCCTGCAGGGCTGGGTTCAAGGATACTGTCCTCTGAGCAGTTCCCAGGACTTTATGGCTTTGCAGTTAAGAGCAATGGCTCTGGAGTGAACCCGGGTTCAAGGCTTAACCAGGCCCCTCCCCAGCTGCATGATCTGGGGCACATGGAGTCCAAGAGTCCAAGGTTATTAGCAGGGCCACCTGCACAGGACTGAAGAGAGGAGACACGAGATCATGTGATGTGCCCAGCAGAACAGCACACCCGAAGCTCGCTTTCCGCAGCACCTCTGCTCCTGTCATTTCAGTCTCGGACTCTCTCTTTTATTTTTTAAGATTTATTTATTTATTTGAGGGAGAGAGAGAGCAAGAGCACAAGCAGGGGAAGCAGGAGAGGGAAACGACACGGCTCCTATGGGCAAAGGACTGGGGCTTGGAGACGGGCATCCAGGCAATCCATCGAGAGGGCTTGAGACGTGCCAGACATTGTATGCAGACCGCGGGCACACTGACAATGAACTTGCAAAAAAGAAATGACTGGTACTATGTCTTACATTTTGAAAGGAAAGCCGACTTGTGTACCATTCCCCTGTAGTCTTCTGCCCCTCCACTTGCTTCTCAGGATGAACCCACGGTGACTAAAATTTATCAATACGTACCACAGAAATCAAAATAGGCCTGCTCCGCTTCCAAGTCTCAACGACTACACAAGTGCCCCTGGAATTTGGCAAGATCTTTGCGAATCATCCGACGAGGCAAAGAAGAAATAAAACCACGGAGGCCCTTCAGAATCCTTCCACGGGCTGGCTTTGGGATTTCACTTGCCCGGTAAAGGTCACACTATTAAAAGAGGATCCATTTCGCTGCCCTTCTTTAAATGGGCCTGCTAAGGGCAATACGTCTGTGCAATTACAGGATATTACCTCCTTTTTCGAGGACCTGAGACTTGAGGTGACGGAGCTGCCTCCCACTCAGGGGCACTTGAACAGGGAAGCAGAAAGGTGAGCTGAATGGGTCGTCCAGGTGTTTACTTCCCGGCTTCCTGCTGAAACCGCCACTTCCCCAGGAGGCTGTGCGACACAGAGGACCACGGGGCTGGCTCCTGTCTCCCTCCACGGCTCAGTCAGCAGCCCCAGGCCTCGCACTCCAGGCCGTGTGCGTATCCAGCAAGGCCCACAGGCGGGCAGCCCCATCCACCCACGGCCCCTTTCAAACAAGGGTAAATTTCAGCCCGAAGAACGATGAGCGCAGCCCCCACAACCTTGTCACTGGCTGCCCGGTGACACACAAGCAGCTGCCTCCAAATCCATTCTCACCTGCAGGACCTGCCACCCTCAGACCCCGGCTGGCCGAAGACCGTCGGAAGTGGCCTTTGTTTCCATCATTCCTGCTTCCGGAGGGAGTCAGGAGGCCTCCCCAGAGCACGGCGGAGGGGGCCCTGGCAGTGCGGACAGGAGCAGCCTGAAGGGAAAAGCGGGCGCCCCCCGTATCCACCTGCTTGCACCGCGCTGGCCCCTCGGGCACAAGCTGGTCCTGACCTAACCATGACAAACGAGAAAACGACAAGACCGATGCGGCCCCCGTGTACAGATGAGCAAAGCGAAGTCCAGAGGAGCACAGCAGCTTGTCCAGTGTCTCTGGGGTGGCTAGAACTCAGGTTCCCCGACTCCCGATCTAGAAAGTTCCTCAGGCCCCACCTAGGCCATTCTATAACCTCCTTAGAGAGTCACGGGCACTTCTCGTCTCCGTCTCCTCAAGCCTAAACTCACTGCCCAAGACACAGATGAAGGAAGGACGGGAACTCATGAGGTGCCGACGGCCTGCGTGTCACAGCAGGTGAACTTACGACTCTCACAAAACCCCACTTCAAGACCAAAGTAATCTGCTGGAAGTCACAAAGTGAGGTGGCAGATTGTTGACTGGTGTCCAGACTGACTCTATAGCCTATCCCCACTTTGTCATGCTACCAAACTCAGCCAGGAACCAGAAGCTACCAAGTCAGTCAAGAACACCCACTCCTGAGATTTCATATCCAAGTTTAAATCTCATGCCCCTGAGACAGATAAATGGACATAAGGAACTCTACGACCACATTTTACAAGGGCAAGAGGAGCCATGAGGAGAAGGGAAGAAAGGAGAAAGTGTGGGCTGCCTTAGTCAGACACCCCATTCCTCACCAGCTGTGTGACCTTGTGTAAGTTACTTGACTTCTCTGAGCCTTGACATCCTTCTGCATGAAATGAGCATGCTAATGGTGACTACCTCAGCCCTGTAGGGGGATAAAATGAGCACATATTTGTAAAGCACTTAGAGAGGACAGCCCATGGCAAACAGCAAACAGCTAGGTAAGTGCTTGTTAAACAAATAAGATCACTTGTCATTTCTAAATCTCCAAGTAATGGCAGCAGTGGAAACAAAACAACACTTCCCCGTTTCTGGCAACCTTACTGACATCTGGAAAACTCTCCGCTCGGAAGAACGCAAGGTGTCCAAGCTGCCATGGTGGTCCCAGATTGCTGAGGCCTTGCCCCCTCACGCCTTGGGCAACACACTTATTTACTGACCCTTCACCTCTGTGTGGCCGTCCCTGAGTTTAAGAGTGTTTCCACACATCACCACACTCGTAAATCTTACCCTAACCCTGCAAGGCAGGTCGAGTAGGGATCCTGTCAGGTCAGGAAACTGAGGCTACGTGATTTGGCCACGGCTGGGAGGCGGTTAGGGCAGGGAACCTAGATCTGGCCCCGAGTCTTCCAACCTCAAGCCTGCACTGCCAGGAAATTCTTCCCCTATATATGTTAAAATATTTTCATTACGCAATGTATGTAGAAAAGAGTTTATACACACACACACAAATATATGTATCGTAAACAATGATAAACTTCCACCTGCTTAACAGGACGTTAGCTTGGAAATCCCCTGTGTTCCTATTTTTCTGATAATAACACACCTACTTGTTTATCATAAAAAAAGGTAAACATGCACATAAATCTATAACATACAAAGTGAAAAAGGCTTCACTCGGGACACTTAGTGTTGAGAAGCTTTCTGCCCAGAACTTGCTGAGAGGACGGAAATGTTCTAGATCTGTGCTGTCCAAGGTGGTAGCTGCTAGCCATGTGGTCAGTGAGCACTTCCAACATGGCTAATGTGGCTGAGGAAGTGAATTTTATTTTAGTGTAATTTTTAATGCCATACACATGTGTGCACACAACATTTGAATAAAAATGGGTAATCTTTTCTTTCCTCTTAAGACATCATGGCTTTCTTCCCATATCCCCGTATACTGATCTACTTTACTATTTTTAATGGTCTCTTCCATTTAGGGGATACCATACTTGATGTAACCAGTCTCCAGTGGATGGGTATTTTCGGAGTTTCCAGTTTTTTGTTCCTGCAAAGAATGAGCATATCCGCCAGTCTTGGGGACCCTGTGCCTCGAATGCCCACTGCCGCAATAGCCAAAAATAGCAAGGCAGAAAGGGAGTTGGGAGGTCTCATGGCCGTAGCTCCCAAAGATGAGTGGCCACGATGGCTCTGGAATCAGGCAAGCCCTGATTCCTGATTCCTCACTGACGGTGACAGGCAGAAAACCCAGTGCCCCGAGATACACTCACTTCTTAGTCCCCAGAAGCTGTGAATATTAGGTTAGATGGCAAATGATGTGATTCCGTTAAGGATCTTAAGAGAGAAGGAGCTCATCCTGGGTTTTCCACGTGGGCCATAAATACCATCACATGTATCCCTGTAACACGAACACTAAGATGTGAGCAGCACGAGCAGCAGCTGAAAGGGGAAAGGCATAGATTCTCCCAATGTGACTCTGGCGGAGGCCTGGCCCGGTGACACCTTGCTTCTGGACTTCTGACCTCCAGAACTATGACAGAACGCGTGGACGCTGTTTTAAGCCACCGAGATTGTGGTGATTTCTTATCGCAGCCACGAGAAATGAATATACTCATGGTGTGGCCTCAGACCACGCTGACTGCACTCTCTATGTCGGAAAGAAGGGGGAACAGGAAGAGTTACTTTGGAGAGCTGTGGCGATGAGAAAGATGAGCTGTGAAGTGCCTGGCAGGCATCCAGGAACTATGAGGGGCTTGACACTGGTGCAGGGAAGGTTCTGAGCAAAGGTGCCAGAGCCGGGCTGAGCGCTCTCGCTTCCTGTGTGACCTGGCAGCTGACTTAGGTATGAGGGGTGAAAGAGATGTCTCAGGGAAGCCTTAAATTAGACCCAGTATACAGTAAGTGCTTGATAAATGCTACCTATGGCTTATTTTTATTACCACCACCGCCTCTGGGTTAGCCTGCTCAGGCTGCTGTAACCAAAGACCACAGACTGCATGACATAAACAACAGAAACAAATCTCCTCATAGTTCTGGAAGCTGGAAGCTCAAGATCTAGGTGTTGTCAGGGCTGGTTTCTCCTGAGGCCCCTCTCCTTGGCTTATAGATCACCACCTTCCGGCTGTGTCCTCACATGGCCCTCCCTCTATGTACGTTCATCTCTCTCTGTATGTCTAAATTTCCTCTTTGTATAAGGACACCAGTCAGACTGGATTAGGGCCCACCAAACAGGTTCACTTTAACTTTATTACCTCGTTATTTTTATTTTTATATTTTTTAAGATTTTATTTATTTGACAGACAGATAGAGAGAGCCAGAGAGCACAAGCAGGCGGGGGTTGGGGGGGGGTGGAATGGCAGAGGGAGAGGGAGAAGCAGGCTCCCCACTGAGCAGGGAGCCCGACGCAGGACTCGACTCCAGGACCCCAGGACCATGACCTGAGCTGAAGGCAGATGCTTAACCAACTGAGCCACCCAGGCGCCCCTCATCACCTCTTTAAAGGCCCAACCTCCAAATGCAGTCACATTCAAATACACCGGGAGCAGGTTCTGAACATACGAAGCTGGGGGGCACACAATTCAGCCACCACCACCCCCATCATCACCCCAAAAAGATCCTTGCCCAGTGTCTCGGAGTTTTGGGAGATGTTCTCCTGTGAAGGAGCAATGCAGTTAACATTTAGAGACATGTGCTTCTAAAATGATTTAAATAGTTGAATTGTGGGTGCTTAAGTTATCTGGAAAGCTGGGATCCTGGACACATGAAGGGCTGTGGTGGTTACAGGGTTACTGGGTATCCTCCCCGGCCTTGCTCCCCCAGCTCACTGCACAGGGATTTCTTTGAAAACCTCCACACACAGGATCCAAGGTTGGTTTCTTGGAGGAAAGAAAACGTGGTGTCTCACGTTCTCCTCCCAGCGGCCAGGGCCAGCGCCCGGGGAGGAGGGCACAGGCCTGCAGGCCGGCCCAGCAGGCCGAAGAAGGTAGCGCACTTAGTGGGAAATGCAAATCAATTCCACTCAGCCTCCAACCCTGAACTCTGAAAAGGGAAGTAGAACCACGGCACAACTTAAAATAAAGAAGTGAGTGGCTTATAATGACTCTGAGGCTTCCAGGAAAAAGCCATTCTGAGAGTAAATAACAAAGAAGTCAAAGAAAACTGAGAAAACACAGTCGGGTGTGACCGCCCAAAAAACGAGGAGAGGCCAGTTTCCAGGGAAACCGGAGAGACCGCAGAGATGGCCCAATTTATATGTCCCCCTCAGGAGCTCCTGCAGTCAGGAGGCCCTCGGTGCAGCTCCTTCCCTGGGACCTGAACACAGAGACGAAGGGCCAGTGTCCTTCAGCAGCGTCGGGATTTGACCCGTCTGCTCGGGTCGCGGCCAGAGTCATCTTGATGATAACGCCCGTGAGGAGGGTGACAGCGCCACTTACCGAGGGCCCGCCATGACACATGCACTTGACATATTCTCTCAGTATTTCCAAAATGAACTTAGGGGGTCTCGGCCAAAACCTTTAATAGATTCGGACAGAAGTATCAGTGAGTCACGTCTTGGGGACGTGTGTATATTACATGTGCGCTCGTGTGCACAGAGTCTAAACGAAATGCCTATTTCACACTGTATGTCACAGTCAAAATGTTTGAAAGCCTCCGTGTGCTGTTACCATCCCCACCTTACAGAGGAGGAAATGGATGTGCCCAATGTTTAATAGTCTAAGGTCACAGAGCTTATGACAAGAACCCCCACAGCCCGGGGCCCTTGGTGCCCATGTCGCTTCCATGCCCTCAAAGATTTCCCACAGCTCTCAGAATAAATCCCCGAACCCCATCCTCATACCCTCACCTCCTTCTTGCCACTCTGTACCCCAGCTCATTGGTCTTCCTTAATTTCCTCCAACACTACCTGTTCTTCCCTGCCTCAGGACCTTCGCATACACTATGCCCTCTGTGTGAAATATTCCCATCCACTTCTCCAGGTTCAAACCCACAGACCCTTTATCACCTGTCTTTCACTTGCTCAGAGACCTCTCTTTCCCCTCACTCCTGATTAGGTCACATGACCCCAAAGAACACCCTCCTCACCCCCTTTGTTGTCTTGTCACTCAATAAATGCCTACGGAGTTAGTTATTGTTTTGTGAGGTCCGTAATGACAAGGACTATGTCTGTCTTGTTCCCAGGTGCTTAGTACAGTGCAGGAATTCTGCAGGCACTGGAGGAAGGAGCAAATGAACCAGCCACATGAGAAGCACTACTTCCAGGAGACAAGGGAACTGTGCGTAGCTGTCAGCTGAGAATACCATCACCCCAAATTACACAAGGCTTTACCACATGAAATAACCTGGTATTGAAATCTAAGAAATCTGGATTCGAATCCAACCTCTGCATTTGATTAGCTGGGTGACCTGAGTTGATGACTCAGTTTCCTCATCTTCAGGGGCACCTGGGTGGCTCAGTCGGTTAAGCGTCTGCCTTCGGCTCAGGTCATGATCCCAGGGTCCTGGGATTGAGCCCCGCATCAGGCTCCCTGCACCTCGGGAAGCCTGCTTCTCCCTTTCCCCCTGCCTTTCCCCCCAGCTTGTGTGCTCTCTCTCTCTCAAATAAATGAATAAAATCTTAAAAAAAACAACAACAACAAAGCTTCCTCAGCTTCAAAAGAGTGGCGTACGCTTCTCCATGAGATAACTGAGATCTTAGCTTTGGCCCATCCAAGGGCCCCCCCCCAAATTAAAGCTCGTGTTAATATTTTCATAACTCTGTGTTCTTCACAAAACCATCGCAGGTTCCAAGAGATGACCTATGACCAGGGTTTGGGGCGGCAGGTACTCTCACACATCGCTGGAAGGAGAGCAGTGTGGGGCAGCTGCTAGGAACAGAAATTTGACAAGGGCTGTGCTCTCTGACCTAGCAATTCTACTTCCAGAAATTTTACTCTAGGCATGTCAAGGGACTTACATAACCAGGGTTTTTACCACCGCCTTCTTCACGACAGCAGCTGATTGGAAATAACCTAGATGCCCAGCAACAGAGGATTGGCTATGGAAACTTGGGTGTCCCACATGCTAGAATCCTATGCAGCTCCAAGAATGAACGGGAAAACTCTTAAGTACTGACTGGTGTGCCCTCCCATCCGAATGAAAGTGTGCTAAACATGGAATCGTGTGTGTGTTATGCTACCATCTAAGTAAAAGAAGATGAAAAGAGCATGTACATATTCCATTGCACTGCATAAAGTACCTCTGGAAGGACAAACCAGAAATTGAGAACACCTGTTTCCCCCAAAGAAAAGGGCTGAGTGACAGGGACACGGTAGGGAAGACTTTTCTCTGCAAACTTGTTTGCACCTTTGAATTTTGAAACATGAAAATGTACGACATATTCAAATAAATAAGTAAAAACAACAGTGAGGCCTCCCTCACCCCCACAAAAGAAAGGCAAAAACATAAAGGTTATTGATTTGTTCAAAGTCACTCAGCTGCTTGGAAGAAGTGAGGTTTCGAACTTGGCTTCTGATCCCAAACAAGTGATCAATTATAGTTCATTCATTTGTTCATTCGACACAAATTTATTTCTTCAGCACTTATTCTACAAGAGGAGCTGCCTTGTACAGGGACACACAGGCCAGAAAAACAAGCCCTGGGGAAAAAAAAGAAAACGAAAGGAAGACCGATTTCTTTCCCTTTTTGCACCACACGTCGCATACTTGCCACTCTTTGTAGAACCTCACCAAGAGTGGGCAGGACCTGCCTGGGCTATAGGAGGCAGTCACTCCTTAATCCCATCTCGTTTTTGCCACCTCAGGACACAAGCTCAGTTTTGCCAGATCCGAATTTTCCAAGAGATGCCAAAAATCCAGGTTTTTTCAAACGCGAAATCGTGTGATTTATAAATGTTGGCCACGAATTCACCAAGTTGACTCGCACTTTAGGGGCCCAACTAGAGGTTTGGGACCTTTCTTTTATCCCATCACAGCTAGGATCACCAGCCTTCTCTCACCCTTCCCTGGGGCCTCCATCAGGTGTGACGTAAGCCCCCACAAACCAGCCACCGTGGGCTTGAGCAAGTCACTTCCCTTCCTGAGGTCTGTTGGCTTATCAGTTGATGAAGAGTCCGGCCTAGCTGGTGGCCATGAGCCCCTCAGCATCGCCAGCTCTCCGTTCAGCCCCTACCCTGACTGCCCTACAGACCTGAGCACCTCTGAGAGAGGAGGCAGCAGATGACCCCCAACATGGCACAAACCCAGAACTAGCCACCACCTACCACATCATCTAGCTGACCAGCCTCTTAACTATCAGCTGTCTTATCTCAGTCCTACCCCATCACTGACTCTGCACTGGAACCGCGAGCTCCCCTTCGTATTACAGACCCACGCACGCACACTCTTCCGATGGGACAAGCCAGCAGCATGTGGGGGATCTCGAAAAGAAACCCACAGCAAACAGGACACACCAAACCGACCCAGGAAACTAGATCTGACCCCCACACACCCCACCCCAGCCCAGCCCACTAGATGGAAACCAAGCCAGAAGTGGGTATTCAAGAGTGCCGAGACCATTCTGCAAATCCCCTACCATGACTATTTTACTCTATTTATCACTGAAAAGAATATACTAGCTTTCATCAGGGGCCGGCCAAGATAATCAGGATGGTGCCACACCTCTGTCTGCATCTAGCATCTCAGGTCATCTCCACTCAAAACTAACAAGGCAGGTTTAATCTTCCCATGTTGCCGATGAAGAAACTGACGGACAGGGATTAATTTATCCAAAGTCAGAAGATTAGTTAAGAGGGACCTGAGCAACAGATCCTACCTGATTCCAGGGCCTGAGCTCCTAACCGCTGTGGTTTAAGCAACACTCACGTCTGCCACACGCAGAGGTGAGAGGTGACCACCACCCATGGCTTCCCTTCATGCACACCATCGACAGCTTCTTGCCTGGCCTGGGCAGCAAGCGCACTCTGTCTCTCACAGGAAGGAGGCTTTGTTTTCTCAGGGCCCTTACCAGCTTGTGAGGTCATCGCGTTTGTTTACTTGTTCACTGACGAGCCCCGATGGCATGTTAAGTTCCTCAAAGTCTGAGACCTGACCTGTCTCGTCCCCTGCCGTGTCCTGCTGTGAGCACGGCACTGGGCACGTACGAGGTAAACATCTCTGAATGATGGAATGACGCATGGACTTCCAGGCCACCGGCAGAGCAACCTTCCCGTTATTGAGGGACCAGAAAAGTTCTCCCCGGATGACTGAACTGGGATCCGTCCGCCTAAGTATGACTGTCCACGGAAACGTGGACCGTGGCCGTGTGGACCAGGAATCCTGGGTCTATGTGCGGGTGTGTGGAGCCTACAGATGGGGCCCAGGACAGATGCCTGCTGCAGAGCCACGCCTTTGTTTTGATTAAGGACCAAACTTCGCAACTCTTAGGAGACAAAAGCCAGCCGAGGGATAGACACTGCCACAAACAAGAAAATGTGAAGGGTCAAGTTCGGACTATGGAAAAGGCTCCACGGGAAGAATGAGAGAACTTTCTCATTGCTCCACTGGAAACCGATGCAGACAGAAGAGTCTCGAGAATGTGAATTTAGGCAACAGTAAATATTAGCGCAAACAGGATGCAAGCTCAAGTGCTTATCTCTGCTTAGCCAGGCTTTCTCAATGCCCAGAGGACTCAAAGCACTGACGATTCGGATCCAGCTAGCAGTAATTATTTCATCAGACTATCGCCCTCACCCTGGCCCGCCAACTACTGTATAATCACCAGAAAAAATCCCCTCCTTTGGTACAAGTCAAGCAAACCTGGGGAATAACCACACATCTTATTTACTCATCTGTGAGCCCCACTTGAAGGATCGAGTTGCTTGGAGTGCAAATTGTGAAGGTGCAGCCCATAAATGCCATCCAGAGTGATTCTGAGGGGCCTACCAGATGATAAACCGGAACGTCTAGACAGAAGCGGTCGCTGAGGCTGACCATTACGTGAGCAATTACACTTCTGATATGTACCATCTAAAACCCTGGTGGATGACACAGCGGTCCCAAGCTACTGTCTGGCAGACAGTAAGAATTTTCAGGGTGGGGAAATGTGCTCCAGATTAACTTGTGCTATTTGTTAAAAATGAGCTTCACCCTCCCACTGCAAGAACAGGGTGACATGATTTTTCATGAGAAAATGGAATCAAGGGAAAGGAAACTTCTCCGTGTCCTACTGTAGCCAAGTATAGGGAGCACTGAATAAAGATTCAGAAAACTAAAGAGGCTCCTGGGATCTCATCACTTCACAGAGGTCATGGGGTTACTTCAAGGTCATTCAACAACCAAACGTTAAGAGGTCCAGCATGTGCCAGGATCTGAGAAGAGGAAGCATAGAGGGTAAGGAAGAATAAATTCCCTGCTTCCATGGGGCTCAGGGTCTTGCCAGAAACATTCAGAAGTCATGTTATAAATGCACGTTGACAACTATAATTGAAGACGCGCAGTGGAGACAAGATTGAGGAGGAAGGGTAAATCACCTCTAGTTATAAGGCAAAGCTATTAAGGAACACCTGGGTGGCTCAGTCAGTTAAGCTCAGATCATGATCCCAGGGCCCTGGGATTGAGTCCCTTGCTCAGCGGGGAGCCTGCTTCTCCCTCTGCTTCTGCTGCTCCTCCTGCTTGTGCTCTTTCTCTCTGACAAATAAATTAAAAATCTTAAAAAAAAAAAAAAAGGCAAAGCTATTAAGAGACCAAGTGAAAAATACAGGTTCTCCATTTTCTTGCCAGTTACTCTAAAGAACATGGACGCTGGAGCCTAGAAAGGAAATGCGGGGAAGGAAACAAGCTTTCATAGGTAAGCCTTTCAGAAGCTTGAGTATCCTTTTTTCATTTGTGATGGACAAGGAAAGGATAAAAAAATCATATTTCAACAAATATTTCGGGAGCACCTACTAACCTGAACACAAAGATGAGCCAAATGTAGTCCTACCAGTAGCAAAGAAACAAGAAGAGAGAGAGAAGAAGAATTTGATCATGATTAAAGACAAAGACAAGAAGGCCTGAATCCGGGATGGCAAACTCAATTCTCATCAGGGCCGAGGCAGGGAACACCACGGTGTTAGAGAATCCAGTCTTTTTGTTATTGTTTTTTTTTTTTTTTTTTAAAGCTGGGAACCTGAAGTTTAGATATCAAGTCTCCTAATTTTTATATTTTAAACAGCGGTGGACCAATCCCATTATTTTGTAGTTAGGAAAACTGAGGCCCAGAGCAACGGAGCAACTTGCCCACGGTCATACAGCTCGCCCACGGCAGAGTTGAGATCAGATTCCAGATCTCAATTCCTTGACCCGTGTTGTCTCCAAGATGCCCGTGAGGACCAACGCAGGGACTCTTTCAACAGCTCCCCTCTCTGCAAAGTTGATACCAACACCTTTCGGGGTGTCTTGAAAGTAATCAATTGTCCTGTTGGTCAAGAATTTTTTAAAACTTTTCTCAGAACACTACAAAGGATTACTTTGTTTGCCCCCCAATTTTGCCTCCAGATACTTTACAGTGAAAGGGGTCACACAGCTCCACAGTGGGGGACCCGGCAGCTGGCACGCTGCAGCAGAATTCCCCGAAATGACGACGCCAGTTGACGTGATGTCCCCCAAAGACATCTGGAGAACGACAGTGAACTAGTTCCAAAGGAGTATGTGGAATGAGACAGCAAGCATTAATGGGTTTCCACTGAGGATTTATGCAGCTGAGGTCACGAGCAGGTTGTAACAGGGTCTGACGCAGCTCAGTTCAGAATAATACACACACACACACACACACAGCAGGTTGTAACAGGGTCTGACGCAGCTCAGTTCAGAATAATACACACACACACACACACACAGCAGGTTGTAACAGGGTCTGACGCAGCTCAGTTCAGAATACACACACACACACACACACACACACACACACACACACACACACCACAGCCTGGGCTGGATTCCTGCCCCCAGTCCTTGGGAGGAAGACAAAAACAAACGCTCCTCATATACTCTAGTTCCTGAACGAGGGAGCCCAAAGTGGTCCCTTAATCCAAGTATTTGCTAAAAACCTAAAAACCTAACTGTTGTCACAGATGCCTTCAACAAAACACAGAACTCAGCTCGGGTCAGAAAGAACCAGCCAAGCCAGAGAAAGTCCTGTAACAGGGAAGGAGGAGCGAGAAACTGGGGGTGCTGTTGGCATGCGGCAACCAGCTAAGGCGAAACCAGGACGCTGATGAATGCATTAGAAAACGCATATATTTGTACCCCAAAATTGAGGAGAAGGAAAGAGAATGAAAGCCCAGAGAGGTAAATACGTGCTTTTAGGTAGCATATCATTATATGCAAAATAAATTGTACAAACACGCATGATAGGTTCTTTGGGCAGTGGCAGGGGTAAATGCTGACCATATTTTCCCATGGGCCACGGTCAAAAGAAGGAGAGGGGCACGTGGGTGGCTCAGTCGTTAAGCGTCTGCCTTCGGCCCAGGTCATGATCCCAGGGTCCTGGGATCGAGCCCCGCATTGGGCTCCCTGCTCCGCGGAAAGCCTGCTTCTCCCTCTCCCACTCCCCCTGCTTGTGTTCCCTCTCTCGCTATGTCTCTCTCTGTCAAATAAATAAATAAAAACCTTAAAAAAAAAAAAAAAGAAGGAGAGAACTTTTGGTGAGTTCTACCACTCTCTGAAACTCTCCGGGCACAGGTCATCCGTCAGCACACCAGGGCCCCGAAGAGGACCGGGCAAGTGAGGCACCGTCTCTCAGGGTCATGCCCTCCGTGGTTACACCCTCCGTGCCTCTGAAGCACAGAGTAAAGATGGCTGATTTTCATTACAGGCCTATCCTTTTACTACAGAGGTAAAGGACCACATCATACTCCATCCAGAAAGCTTCACGTAAGTGTCCCTAAATTTCCGACAAAGAACTCCGTTCACCGGCTTGCCTTCAGGAGGCTGACTGAGCCGGATGTCCCTGGCTGGGAGCTTCTGCTTCACAAAGAAGCCGGTATATAATAACATCATTTATTATCCTGCTAGAGAAATGTAGTATTTTTAAAAGGTGGGGAGGAGGAGAACACCCTCTACACATTTAAAGATATAAAAAAGCCTCCCAAATCCCAGAATACGTTAGAACTAGAACTATCGTGGATTAAAAAAAAAAAGTCAGCTTAAATTTAATAGACCGTTTAAATTCCTGGTTGATGGTAATTAGAGAGCAAGCAACATTTCTTTAAACGCTGCTAGACAGAACTTAATCCAATTTAGGTAATCACTAACCTTTGCTGTTTTTTTTTTCCCCTCCCTCTCTCTCCTCTAAATGAAATCCAAGGATTGATCTACAAAGGCCATAAACTGGCAAAGCATAAAAAAAGAATATTTTAAAGACAGAGATTGGGTGACTATTACCACTAAAAGCCAAGTCCAATTAAAATGGAAACAGGTCTCACGAGCTCCCTAATTTATATTGCCTATAAACTGGGGATTCTAACCAGGCATCATCACAACAGAAGGTATGCTGAGGAGGGTGGGGGTCCTTCCTTCCCCGCTGGCCCCCTCTGGGCACCTCGTGTGGCCTCCCAATTGCCAGGTCTTGCTTTACAGTATGACAGCCATCCCCTGCCAGACCAAGGCTGGTAATTCTCTATACTCAAAGTATCTGCAGGGCCTCTCTCCCTCTTCCATGAATTATCAGAATTATCCAGACGGTCCCTTCAGCTCATCCACTGCTCACCTACCTCCTATCCCCTCATTTTTAGAGCTCCCACACTGCTCGGGTACCCACTTCTGATCCAGAAACTTCCATGTGAACCACCAGGACTTAATATTGAGTACTTGGCACCCTAGATTCTTCACCGAAGGCCTTCAAGGGTAGATATCAAAACATACTGGAAAGCACAAGGCGCTTAAGTTAATGGCTGTTCCGTCAGGAAAGGAATTAACCTCTCTGAGCTTCTGTTTTTACATCTTAAAATAAGGAAAAGAATATTCACCTGCTCAGGTGGTGAGAGGCTCAAATGACATCACCATGGCTGCACCTGGCTCATAAGAGCTGCCCAAGAAATACGTTGGCTTGTTTGTTTTAACTGTACAAGTTTCAAAGTAAACCTTGGATCCCCAGTTGCTGAGAAAAATGTTCATTAACTCAAGTTCACCTCTGATGTCTCATCATCGCTTTGCATCGTTTACACTCCCAACCTCCTTCCTGGCTCCAAAGTGGAATCTTCCCTTGCCTTCTGCTTATCAGGATATCACTCTCTGTTCCCAAATTCCTAACCCAGCACAAAATCCCCAAAATATTGTATTCTCAACCTTCAGCAATTGAGATATTCACACTGACTTGTTAACAAATGATACGGTCTGTAAGCATTACTTTTAACATTTGCATACAGAGAGGCAGCTCTAGGGAACAAACTTCTAATGAGGAACATTAAACAGAGTAGGGATCTCTCAGAGGGGCTCACACCCTACTTCTCAAATCAATTCTGTATTGGCCTAGCTCTGCAAAAACCATGCGAAGGAAAAAGGCTGCAATTCAAGAAAGATTTCAGTACACTTGACCTTGTACAAGGGCTCTACAAAAGGAATGACCACAGGAAGTAATGAGGGTAGAAAAATAATTAAGAAATCCACAAAGTCCTAATAATTCCATTTTCTACAGATAAATGGCTTAAATCTTGCACATACACAGTGAGCAAACTGAAGATGATGACATTTAGGTCTGGACTACCAGCATGAAATTTTCAGGTACCAGAGTAACAGTTTTCTAAATACAAGATTAGGACTTTTTTCCTTCAATAATTGAGCCATTCCGTGGTACTATGTGACATAGAGAAAAAATAAGAAAGAAGAAGCCACCAAGTTACTCAACTATAAGCCGATCTAGTCATCAACTGAGGAACAACAAACTGAAGGGAAAGATCCCCAGTACTGGCTCCCACTAGAGGCCTGGAGTAACAGACCCAGACCCCATCCTCGGCTCTAAACCCGTGTGTGTGACTTGGGACAAACCACTTAAATAGTTTGTCCAAAGCCTCAGTGGGCTCATCATTATTGTGATGGGGATATAACAGTACCTACCTCATCACTGTTTTGGTGCAGATTATATAATATTATCAATGTCTCTTAGGGCAAAGTTTAAGACATAATAAAAACTCAAGAACTGTTTGCCCCCCTTCCTCCTTTTCTAAATAAAGGGAACGTTTTTATAATGTTCAAGTAACAATCATTATTGAAATCTCACCCCCTGAAATAAATATCCACGAGCCTCCGGATCTGAAAGAAATGAGGTCTCCTCAATTTAGAAACAAGGGAGTCTAAACCAAGCCCTGGAGAAATAAGCCAGCTGGACTACTAGCTCATTTCTAACGTCTTTCTTTACCCTATTCATGGTTCTGGCTGTTAGAAGCATCAATAAGATACCGAAAGGACAATGGTTGGGTTTGGAAAAACAGAAAACAATTTTGTGGACTGATCAAGCATGGTTTCCTTTATCTGCTCGTTGCCTACAGAATAAGCTCTCAACGGTGGCACCCCTACATGCGTTAGAACAGCTCAATACTACAGGGGCGCCTGGGTGGCTCAGTTGGTTAAGCGGCTGCTTTCGGCTCGGGTTATGATCCCAGGGTCCCGATATCGAGCCCCTCATCGGGCTCCTTGCTCAGTGGAGAGCCTGCTTCTCCCTCTCCCACTCCCCCTGCTTGTGTTCTATCAAATAAAATCTTACAAAAAAAAAAAAAAAAGAACAGCTCAACATTGCAGCCAGGTTCCACCACCGCATCTTTCTTGATCATACGGGGAACCTCAGCAAGGGCTTACATTCAAATTGTGGCTAAATTAGCCTCTGCAAGCTCCATTTCCCCCCCTGACCCACTTGCTGTTCCGTGGTGTCAAGAACAGCGCCTTCCACCAGAGAGCAATTTACCAGAGCTCAGCACCGGGACATTCTGCAGCGTGTAGGCCAATGAAATGTCAGGACAGCAACACACGGTGGTCAAGCTCACCAAAGAGAGGTCAAAAAAGGACGTATTCGTGGCTTGATCAACGAGCACCCTTTGGAGGGGCACAGTGGACCGTTAGCGCCCTTGAGCAATTTGATCTTTCGCGTGGGCCATTTGAATTTGCACGGATCCCGTGGACAACAGGTTCCAGAACTCCGCCCCAGCAGGGATGCCGGGAGACCGGCCCAGAGCTTTTAACATGCGGGTCTCGGGAGCAAACGTGCGTCTGAGCGGCCGCGCGGGACCCTTCCGTCTTGTGGGGCGCATCGCACTAATTGAAACCTTACCCACCGCAGGACTGCAGCGGCGTCTATAAATACCGCCTTACTGCTGACAAACAAAACGCGGGCTCCCGGCACCGCGGAGGAAGAGGCAGCGGCATGTGACCGAGGGCAGGGGCAGGGAAAAAACCCTGTTGCCTACCAGGGACGCACCCCAGCGCCGATTCCTGAAGCACAGTTTGCAAGCACACAGCCTGATGTGACCCGGGGCGCCCGCCCTCGGGAACAGAGGCCGAGGGCCGGGAAGGGAGGGTCTCGGCCGCGGGGGGACCCGGGGCTCCGGAGCGCCCCCAGCGCGCAGGGGGCCCCCAGCATGAGCACAGTAGGCGTGCAGAGGACAGCCTCGCCAAATGGAGGGCGGGCGGGAAAGCCGGCGCGGAACGGGGGTGCCGCCGGCGCCTAGAGCCGCCCGCCCCAGCCGGGTGTCTTCGCGGGCTGCGCCCCGGCCCGCCCCAGTCGGCGGAGCCTAGCGGAGCGCGGGACAAAGCGGCTGGCCTCCCTGCCCTCCCTCCCACGCCTGCCTCTGCAAAAGGGGGTCGGCAGGAAAAGATGGGCTGTCTCGGGGCGCCCGATCGCCCGCGCCCCAGCCGGGGCAGCTCTTTAGATTTGCCGCCTCAGGCCGAGGGAGAACGAGAGAGGCAAACAAGCAAACTTTCTTTTTCGA
>NC_138379.1:20756391-20767502 GCF_054177405.1 Leptonychotes weddellii
CCCCCCCCCCCCCCCCCCCGCCGGCCCGTGCCCCGCCAGTCTATGCCCAGAGTGCACGGCGATTTCGTGCTTAATCCTGTGCGGTCGCTGAGCGGACAACTCCAGCCCCTCCCCGGGACTTCCCCACTCACCCCCTTGGGGTCCCGGGGCTGAGTCACCTCGAGTTGCGCACACCCGCAGCTCGCCTCCGCCCGAGACTCTGCGCGCCCAGGACAAAGTTTCCGGTCTTCCCGAGAAAGTTTTCTCACCGGAGAGCGACGAGGGACCTGGATAGCTCTGCCGCCGCGCTCTGCCCAGCTCTCCCTCCTCCCTCCCGGCGCAGCGCTGGCCTCTGCGGGGTCGCGTCCAGCCTCCCGTTCGCCAGCGCGGGTCCACGAACGCCGCGGCCGCGGAGCTCCCCGAGCCCGGCTGGTGACACGTTTCCCTCCTCTCTCCTCTCAAGGCCGCCTCCTCCCCCTCCTTCTCCTCCTCCTCCTCCCACTTTTCCTGTCCTGTGCTCATCGCTTTAGTTTCTCTCCTGCGCCCCCACCCCACCCCATTTCAACCCCTCCTCCTCCTCCTCCCCTGCAGCGATTTTCACCCGGCTGGGGAGGGGCGAGGGGGAGGAGGCGCCTGCACTTTCATCCAGATCAACAATTTCAGGAAATCCAACTCTTAACTTGAAAAGCCTGGGAGGATGCAACAGGTCGAGAGAGCTCACACAAGAGGAGATCCCCCGCAAACCTCCACCGTGGGATCTCCGCCGCAACCCCCTACCAAGGGAAACTCTACCAAGAAGCCATGGGATTGTTTCTAAGGCTCAGTAGAGTCCCCGAGAGCCTGGGACTTTCGCTGTTGTTTCAAGGAACAGTCCCCAGGCCGATTCCAGGAACAGTTGTTTTAAGTGCATTAATGAAAATATAATTCCAGTGAGGTCTCTCCCTTAGATTTGCAAAACCCTTTTAAAGCTCCCAAATTCTCTTTCCAGCTGAAGGTTTAGTGAATTGGAGGGACCCTCAGAGTTTGAAACAACAGAAAACCAGCCAATCTCAAAATTAAAAACAGTGTAAAATTATTTTCTTTTTCTTTTTTTTTTCTTTTTGCAGGTGGTAAGAATTTGAGGCGGTTGTTTTCAGGAGCCACTGGCTTGTATAATTTCACCCTATGGTTGAGCAGGAAATACTTTTAAAATGCTGCCTGCTCAAACATCACACTTAGGCTTTGAAACCACAGTTGACATTTGCTGAAGAAAAGATGTGCCTTTTTATGTCAAAACTGAGGAAAAAATAAATGTTTATTTTGATCACTGTACCCTTACAAGACCTGGGTAAGCGAGGGTTGCTAGTCAGGGTTTGCCCAAGGGAGGGGGCTTGAGGGGGTTTGATGAAGCTTCCCCAGCCCCACTTGTCCAATGATAGTAAAGGATTCTCAATACAAACCCCAGGGGGGTGAAGAGACCTTAAATCTCATCCCAGGAATCACACACATGGAGAAGCTCCAGGCTCTGGGCACGGGCTGGGGAAAGGAAAGCATGAGGGGCAGGGACTTGAGGGATGTCCTCAAGGCAGCTGTGCTGAGGTCTGAAGAGCCAAAGCCTAGAGCCTGAAGGTCAAAGCTTGTATCCCACCTCCTCCTGTTACTGGCTGCAGGGTATTAGCCAAGTTATTTAGCTGTGCTACACCTCAATTTCCTCCTATGAAAATGGGGATCAAAGTAGTAGTGATCTCAGGGTTGCTATGAGGATGTAATGAATTCATAAGGAGAAGGCGCTTAGAGTCTCTGCCCATTTCAACCGAAATTAAGCCATCATTATTACTATTATTATCTCACAGGTCAGGAAAGTGAAAAAGGAGCTATTTCTACAGGGTTGCAGGAAGCCCTGGTTGGGCAAACTCCTTCTACATTCTAACTCCCTCACCTCCTTCAAGTCTTTGCTCAGGGAGGCCCACCCTGTTCTATTTCTATTTTTCCTTTTGTCCATTGCATCTATCACCTTGTAAGGTATTACAGAATTTATTTTTTTTAGAAAATGTATCTCTCTCCCACCACCTCCTACTTCCAGGCCAGAACATCAGCTCTACAGGAACATGGATTTGTTCTGTTCACTGATAGGGTTCAAGATCCTAGAACAGTGCCTGGCACATAGTATGCACCGAGTAAATATCCACGAATGGAAAAATCCATGAATGGATTCATTCAGCAAATTGATACCGTGCTGGTAAGATGGGTTGGGCACTATTCAATAAGAAAAAAAAACTTAATCACTAGGCCTATTCAAGGATAAAAGAGGCTCCTTCTGGAAGAAATGTGCTCCCTAGTAAAGAGAAGTACCCGAGATGTAGGCGATGCTACCTTGGTGGGGAAGCCATAAAAGAGTATTCAAGGACCAGAAGGGAGGTTTAAAGAGGTTAAAGTCTCTTCTAAACCTAAGAGTTGCAAATTTTGTAACCTGAGTTTTCTTAAAATGAGAAGTAGCCAACATTTGGTGTAAATCAAATTAGATCTTCTCTCTAATAACTATTACTACCAGTATCTTCTACTTGTCACCACCCACATTTTTACCAAAATTCTATCTAAATGCCAATGGAACATTGCCGTTTTTTAAGAAACAGAATTTTGCTAGGAGAAACCAATACAGATCATTCTACTTACACATTGATTTATGGAGATGAAAACTGTAGGTCTTTGTTAGATATATCAGGTATGCAGCTTGCCATGGTCACAGCCTCTGGAATGGAAGGTGGCTGAACCAAGGTCCCTGCTGAAAAGGCTGGCCTTAGGCATCCCCTTTAAGATCAAGGGCAGGTACCTAACCCAAATGCAGCCAAACTCTGTAACAAACCTCTGTGACCAGAAAGGGTACACTGGGCCAATCAGATTCCATTTCAGGAATGCAAACACACACAGGTGCACACGTGTGAGCACACACACACACACACACACACAGCTAGTATCCAGAACAGAAGCTGAGAGGTCATGACTTTATCTAAACTCTCGATTCTAGAAGCTGCATCCTCTGTGGACCAGCTAGATGTAGATTACAGGTAGCATATTTTCTTAACCCACGGTGTCAACATTTTTTAAATTACTTGCCAATATGTAAGAATCAGAACACTTCATGCAAAATTGTGGATTTTCAGCTTGCCTTGACAAATCTGAAAGGCCTGGCGCTGTTCATGCTGCGAGCTCACACAGCCACAATAAGCTAGTGTTAGAGCCCATCTCCCTCTAGACAGGGCAGGCAAGATTCAGATTGCCACAGTCTCAACCACTTCTTGACCCCAACCTGCTTCATCCACTTCCCTGCCATCCCTGGTACAGCTAGAGATGGGATGCTGTTAGGAGGGGCCAGAGCTTTGAGGAAGCAGACATAATGCAAGAGAATAGCATGGGTTCAGATCATTTTTCTCCCCAGCAGGAGAACCTTTCCTTTTAACAAAACCTCGCTTGACAAGGCATGAAGTGCACACTACTGAAATAAAGGAAACTCTGGAATAGATATGGAGGCAAGTGGGCATCAAGACAGGGAGAAGCAGAGGCCCTCCTTGGGGCTGCCTTGGGATCAAAACCACCCTCCAGTTTCTGTTCTTCTAGAGGTGTATTGTTCTCCTTTTCCTTTGTTCCCATAACAATGCCTGCCCACCCCATCTTCATAACTCATTTCTGTCCCCCAAAGCCTAGCCAGACCAAGTTCAGAAAGGGCGAGGTGACTTGTCCAAAGTTATACAAAAGGTAAAAAAAAAAAAAAGGATAACGCAGGGATTCCTGATACCAATTCAGCCCTCTTTGTACTACACGATACTCCCTCTTGGTAGGATTAAGTGCGTCTGTCTATGAATGATAATTAAAATCACTTGAATTTCCAAAATCATAGTATTGAATGCCTCAAGGATCTGTAGTATGCAATAGGTGTAAAATAAATATGTGCTAACCTTGGGCATTCAAGTTTGGACCTCCCCTTCCATAATACTCCAATGTCTCATACAATGTCTTAAAGGCATTCAATGAAGAAAAGCATCATATTTTCATACGTTTTCTCCTTTTTGCAGATGGAAAACTGGAGGTCCTGAAAATCCAAGATCCTTTGCACAGAGTTTGTGAGGAGCACAGGCAGGTCCCCCAGGCGCGGGAAGCTTTAGAACATACAGTGTTTCAGGTTCTCAGAGCTCCAGTCCTAAAATAAGTTAATGTAGTTACTCATGATAAATGCCAATCTAGATACAGAACTTGCGTAAGTGCTCAGAATATGTCCACAGCTCTGCACCATCCATAAAAACATGACCATTTGAGAAATAAGCTCAGCATCTGATCTAACACCAGGATATAAAATCAGTGACCTCTGGTACAGCAGGAAGACTTCATGCACAGTTGAAAAAAAAGCTTGCCCTCCTGTCCTCTTTTTAACTTCCACAGCACACAAACTGAGGAACCTGAAGTTTATTCTTTGAAGAATTTTGGATGATACAAACAAAGAGTTGTCATCCTTTCCTTGGGAAAAATGGAGTGTTTCTGGTATGTTGGTTGTTGGTCTCTTTGACTTTTGGTATGGGGAAGTATCCAGCCTCTACTCGAAAGGGGCTGGCAATTAGTTTGAGATTGTATTTTGAGAATGACTTGAATGAGCACATCTTAAAAGTAAAAAGAATTTAATAATCCTACCCGAATTTTTCCCCGGGTAATCCAGATTTCAACTATTCCTTCCCACAATTCCAAGTCAGTCAGTTAGTTGACAGATACTGACTGGTCAACTAGTAGTACCAGCTACTGGGGATGCCAGTGAATAAGACAAAGTCTCTACCATCGAGGGGCAGCAAACAAACAATAAACATACAAATGAACACACAAAGGAGATAATTTCAAGAACTGGCCTTTGCTGTGAGGAGGCTAAGGAGTGCTGGAGTGACCACAGGGAAGAGAAGTGCTTTATCCAGGGTCATCAGGGATGGCCTCTCAGCCAGGGTAGCTTTGGCCCTGTGATTTAAATGATGAAAAAAAAAATCCATAGCAACAGAGGGATGTTCCAAACAGAAGACATGGCCAGTACAGAGACCTTGAGTTGGGAAGAAGCTTGGCAAGTGACAGGGATGAGAAGAAATCCATTATGGTGGAAGCATAGAAACCAGGAGGAAAGGGGAACAAGAGGGGGACTACGAAATAGATCGGGGTCAGATCCCATAGGACCTGATAAGTAAGGGTAAGAGTTTGGCTACAGTGGGACGTCATCAGAGGAGTTTAGAGAAGAAGTAACATCATCTGGCTGATGGTTGGCAGATGAACTAGAAGAAAGGCAAGAGGGAGGGCAGCCCTTTTGAGGAGGTGGCCTCAGTAGACCAAGAAGAGATGACGATGTTTGGATTCAGTGTGAAGCAATTATATTTGTCAAACATGGACTTGGAGATGATGGAACTTTCTGACGGATTGGCCGCGTGAGGAAGGATAGGCATCATGGGTGAGGCTTCGGTTTTTTGTTTGAGCAACGGGGTGGATAGTGGTGCCATTCACTGAGATGGGAAAGACAGAATGGAGAGTGCAGTCAGAAGGAGAATCCATAGTTCTGTGGTAGCTCAGTAGAGTTTGAAAAGCCTGGGTGAGAGCCAGGCAGAGATGTCCAATAGACATTTGAATATATGAGATGGTGGTGAGGGATGGATAAATTTGAGGGATAAATTTGAGACCTCTCAGTGTATATAAATGGTATTGAAAACCAAAAGACTGCATGTGATGCTTTGGGGGGTGAGTATAGACAGAGAGGAGAAGCCAGGAAGAATAGAGGAGTCTAATAAAAGAAGAGCAACCAGCAGAGGAATGAAAAACAATGAGTTGCTAATGAGATGGGGAAGTCCAAGGGAGTGTGGTACAGAGCCCTAGAGAAGATGTACCGGGAAGGAAGAGTCAGTCAAGGATGTCCAATGCTGTCAAAAAGTGAATTGAGAACAGAGAATTAACTTTTATTCGACAAAGCCATATTGGTGACCTTGATAAGGGTCCTTTCAGTGGAGTGGTGTGGGAGGAAATCCCATCAGAGTGGGCCGAGCGGAGAAAGAGTTGGAGAGGAGACAGAGAATACTAAACTCTTTCAAAGAGTTCTGCCATGAAGAGCAGTAGAGAAATGGGACTGTACCTGGAGGGGGGTACAAAGTCAAGAGAAAGTCTGTTGATTTGATGGTTTGATTACTTTTAAATGGGTGATAACCAGTAAGGCATGTTTTGAAGGCTGATGGGAATTATCCAATGGAGAGGGAAATTGATTTATGTCCCTACTCACAGTTCGGTGGGATGGGGTAGGAGAAGTAAATGCTCTTTTGAGTGCATTCTCCAAATGTGGCACCTTTAAACACACTTAAATTTTTTATTTTTTATTCACTGAATGTTTATATTTGCAAGCTCTTTTACTTTTCTGCGATTATGGAATTGTGTTGATCTGGTTGGAAGATTTAAACATTTTAAAATGTAATATATTCACATGTTGAGACTATGATCAGATGTTAGGGTGAACACTGCCCAAGTAAGATTTTGATATGCACAGGGAAAGTTCTCGTGTCAGGGCTTCTGCATCACACACTGTGAGAGACATTAGTCGCTAGAATTACAGTATGAACGGTGTCTTCTGCAATCAGGCAAAACGGCAGGCTTGAGTTAAAGATTTTTGGGCTAGCTCCTCTGCCAACCAACCACGGGTGCAGATCCAGGTCCAGACTTTCTCCACTGATGTAGGAATCTGGCTGTATACATCAACCCACTCACCACTGCCACCTCCAAAGATGCCGACATTGTATTGCCCGATCCACCTCTAAGAAGGCCTTTTGCATCCAGAGGCAATGGAAGACATTCATAGCAAACCATGTTCCCCAATTTTTTGTGTCACAATGTAAGACCAGCACATGCTCAATCCGGCTCTGCACCTTCAGGCAAGACTGAATGGGAAACATTCCAAATAAATACTCAAAGGTGTTCCCCAAAAAGTTCTTTCATCTCCTTAGTCATTGGAGCAGGCATTTGGGAATGCCTGCCCACACCTTACCCTCTTCCCCAGGAACATACCCTCTCTCCCAGATTTTGCAGGATGGGGCAGTGAATCATCCTACGACTTGTGACAGGTGACTGGTCTTGGGAGGGGGCACCTGACAGAAGAACAGGTGAGGAGCACCAGTCAGACTACCCTTTAAGGATTCAGATACTATGTAAAATGGCTAGTCTCCTGGCACCATGTCTCCCCCAGCAGAACCTGGCTCGGTGTGCTCCTGGCTTCCTGGCAGCACTCAGATTCATCACTACCCTCTGCCTTCAAGTACTCAGGACTGGCCTCCCTAGGGCCTTCATCCCCGTCTCTGCCCATCAATGCAAGAGGCCAGGGCTCAAGGTTACCCTTAATCCTCCAGACTGTCATCACCGTATGGCCATTTCCATTCCCATTTGTGATCTGTCTCCCAGCCCTTCCCCGTTCCCCAGAACCTTCTGTTGTGTGCTCTGGAACCTGCAGTCAACACTCTTAGAAATCATTGAGGACCCCAAAGAACTTTTGTTTGTGTGGGTC
Organism: Leptonychotes weddellii; assembly: GCF_054177405.1. Taxonomy (NCBI): domain Eukaryota; kingdom Metazoa; phylum Chordata; class Mammalia; order Carnivora; family Phocidae; genus Leptonychotes; species Leptonychotes weddellii. The sequence continues at coordinate 20,763,905 of NC_138379.1, forward strand.
ATATCCATCAATACATACTGGATTTGAAATTAAACAGGGAAATTAACTTATTAACTTTAAAATAACTGATAAAACCATGAAATATTTTATGAAAACCATTTTTTTTTAAGGCAAGGGAAGAATGGCATTGTTCTACATTTCTGCAAAGCTCTTTAACTTCTGGCTTAATAGAAGACAGCTGGACTCTCCTATCCACTTCTGCATTCAATCTGTGGGGTTATCACACATCACATGCGTGGCCTCTGGAAAATTCCACTGTGCACTTGTGAGAGAATGAGAGTGAAAAGGCAAATAATATCATAGTCTTGCTATGAAAATAGTTTTTGATTTATGGATGTCTGACAGGATCTCAGAGACTCCCTGAGGTTCCTGAACTACACTTTGAGAATCACTGTTCTAACTGAGCCCTCGTTCTCCCCTGAGGACCTTCCCTCCCCCAAAATCCTCTCAAATGGTGGTGGGTTCTCTCCACCAATCCTTCTATCCCTGGACTGTGAAGGAGAGTGCTTGCTTTCCTTGCTCCTTGTGCCACTTTCGAGACCACATTCCCTTCTTAAAACTCCCCATCGAACTATCAGATGAGTCTACTCACTTCCCTTCCTTGTTATGGTCATTGCAGGCTCCCAGGTTTTTCCCCTCTTCCCTGGAAGCTTTAAGTCCCCATTCATGGTCACTGCCATAGCTACCGCTCCTGTTGTGATTCCTGATGATTTCAATATTCATAGACAAAATCCTTCTAATGTCCTGGCAGCTCGGTTCCTTGACCTCTGCTCTAGTGACCTTTTTCCCCAGTCTACTGCAGTCACTCACTCTAACGGTCAACCTTGACTTTGTCATTTCCTCTTGCCACCCTCTCCCACTAACTTTCCAGTTCACCCCTCCAGTACCCTGACTCCCATAGTTCTGCAACTCCCTGAAAGGCCTATCATTCCTCACTTCCCTCCTCACCCAGATTAGATTTTATTATGATATTAACTTCCTTGAATGCATCCTACACTCCCTTGCCATTTCTCACTTCATTGTATTTGCTTTGCTAGGTCAAGGTTGTCCAGTCTGATTCTCCTCCTCCTTGGTGCCTGCATCAGTTTAAGCGTGCCTGGAGAAACACACCCAACCACACTGCTGGATTTCACTTTAAATCCACACTCACCACCCTCCTGGGTTCTAATGCCACTCAGCACCCACACCAGTTGTCTCTAGTGTAGTCACTGTCCCGCTGTCTCCAACATTCCCAAATTTTCTCACACATCCTCACTCTCATCTGAGAACCTTTGTACCTTCTTTGATCGAGAACATAGGAACATAATTTCTATAATGCTATGGCCTGAAGGTCTGTCTCCCCCCAAATTCATATGTTGAACCCCTTGTCCCCAGTGCGATGGTATTTGGAGAGGGGCCCTTTTTGAGGCGATTAGGGTTAGATGAGGTCATGAGGATAGGGCACTCATGATGGCATTAGTGCCCTTACCAAAAGAGAAAGAGACACGAGATCATTAATCTCTCTCTCTCTGTCTCTCTCAACCAAGGAAAAGTCATGTGAGTGGGCATCTGCAAGCCGTGGAAAGGGTCCTCACCAAGAACCAAATCTGCCAGTACCTTGATCTTGGACCTCCCAGCCCCCATACATGTGAGAAAATGATGTCTGTTGTTTTGGTTCCCGGCCTATTCATTATAGCAGCCCGAGCTGACGAACACACCTATGTTGCCACAGCTGCACCTATCTACCTGTCAGAGTCAGCTGCCGTGCTCTGCCTCCCGCCTCTTGCTGGAGACCGAGCTGCTGGTGCTGAATCTGAGGCCAGCCTCCGTTGTGCACCAGACCCCGCCCCCCACGCTCCTCATCTTTTCGGAGGGAATGTGGTAAACCATCTTGGTTTATGTAGAGCAAAACACCTTGAAAGAGTTTCCCATATTCATTGTCCTTACTATTCCTTCTCTTTTTCTTTCTTTGACCCTCTCCAGTCAGGCTTTCATCCTCTCCGTTCTGAGGAAACCACTGTCAAGGTTGTCCATGATCTCCACGTCACATGGGAGCTCAATAAATACTTGTTGAAGGAATGAACGAACGAGTCCTCAGATCGTGAGGACCTCACAACAGAAGAGTTGCACCAGCGTGAGCATATGCACACAGAGACACACACAGTTAGAGGGAGATGGGGAGGGGTGGTGGGAATCCTCTTCCTGGCCCTAGCAACCTTGAAACCCAGCTTGTCCTTGTTTCCCTGAGAGGCCCCGGCCCTTTCATTTGAGATAGTGGGGTGCAGGGTACGGGGCGCGGGTGAGGCTGTCCTTTGCAACGCATGTCTTGATCAAGACAGTCATCTTACTATAAGCCAACCCTTGCAGTCAAGAAGTGTCTCCTTGTGGGGAAGAAGCCTACATTTTGGTACTTTTGGGAGCAGTTCCTTAATCTATTGGGATCCCAGGTGCAAACACAAGTTGGTTTTCAGGGATTTTATAAGGTCTAAATGAGATTTATGAGAGTTATGTGAAAAATGTATATAGTACTTGCCACACTTGTACGATCTGATAGAAAAGTAATGAAGCACCACATTCAAACATTGTGTGTTTTTTGTCCATTAATGTTTGCTTTTCTAGATAAATAATCCCAATTCCTTTATCGTAAAGCCTAGGATTGTCTTCAGTTCCCAACTTGGTTTACATATATTTTAGCCTTTCTTTATACTGGAATATTTATTGTATTACCACAACACAAACATACCGTCGTGTTAAAAAATACCGTTGAATGTAAGGGAGACTTCAACCAAGAACATGGAAATAAAATGGCAATCTTAAAACATGACATTCAGACCCTCCCCACGTCGAAAACAGGTAAAATAAAAATAAGGAGCATAATCACATTAATATAATGATGTAAGATCGCAGTCTGTGTTGGATATGTACAGAGGCAAATGGAATAAGCAAGAATGTGTTTATGCTTATTCATTCCTGTCTGAGGGGGAGGTGGGAGCAGCAGGAGGAAGTGGGGGTGGGGGGGTGGACGGGAATGGGAGAAAGAAGGAGATAGGGAGAGAAAGACAGGGAAAGCATCCTAGCCAGGATAGTTCATCTAGGCTGTGGTCAAGAGGCCTGATGAAAAATTCCTTGGGACAATCTAGGCCATGTTCCTCAGAGTCAGAACCCCCCATGCAATCCTACCCATGAGTATGGTGTCCTGGGTACCCTGATATGCCCCCAAGGTGCATCCTGTGCAAAGTAAGCTTTTTGGGATTGACTCATACTAACTAGATTCTCCAGAGCCTAATGTATAAACTAAGATACTAGTTAATCTATAGTCAGTAATATTGGTTTCTAGGACTCTTCCTAGAATCACATTGGTAAATGATCTCTTCAGGTGAGTTAGCATTAGTAGGAAATTTATTCATTTTCCATTTTAATATAAATCTTCCTTTGCAAGATGGAATCCCCTTTATACCAAAAGCACTGCACATTCTTTCCTCTTCTTTCCCTTCTACCTCTTCCTCTTTACCCTCCTCCTCCTTCTCTTCTCCTTCTGTTCCCCTTCTCCTTCTGTTCCCCTTCTCCTTCTCTTCCCCTTCTCCTTCTCCTCCTCCTCCTCTTCCCCCTCCTCCTCCTC
>NC_138379.1:20768002-20906950 GCF_054177405.1 Leptonychotes weddellii
CTTCTTCTTCTTCTTCTTCTTCTTCTTCTTCTTCTTCTTCTTCTTCTTCTTCTTCTTCTTCTCCTCCTCCTCCTCCTCCTTCTTCTTCTTCCCCCCATCTCTCTCTCACACACACACAGGAAAACACAAATATGGAATCAATAATAACAACAATTACAATTGACATAAAGGTATGATGTACTGACACTGTGCCAGGTGTGTTGAACGCAGTATCTCCCATCTCAGACAACGCTATGACATGGGTGCTATGATTACTCCCATTTTACAGATGAAGAAATCCAGTCTCACGTGGGTGGTTTAGTCCTTTCTCAAGGTCACACACTTGTCAGAAGTAAAAATAACCCCAAGGTTTTATTTCCCACTGTAAGAGCTTCCCTCCCCTCAGTCAACTTGACCTCCAAAACGAGGGCGAGGAAGTTGCATAGCTGTTTGCGGAAGATAAATATTCTCATCCAAACCACCAACTGCAGGGAAGTTTTGTGCTGGACATGGGAAATAAGGAGAATTCTGCAGTAGTAGAAAGCAAATGGAGGAAAGATGCCCTGTCCCCTAGGACCGCAGTACCCAGCAGTGCTTGAATGTCTCCTGCAGTCAAGGTGAGCCAAGCCAGCGAGTGGATGGCCGCCCTTCACAAAGAACTCTCTGTTCATTCTCAAGCATTAAGTGGGGCAGTTCTGGACTGATAGGAACACAGACCAGCCCATTACTCACCGTCTGTTCTATTTCTCCTCCTAAGTATGATATTCATTTATTGGAGTTTGGGTGTTTCGGCATAGTTTCCATCAACGAAGTCTAGCTTAGATCTCGACGATGGGTGTCTCTTAGACTGTTCTCTGAGGAAGGGTGATACCACGAGACACAGCTACTATTACTGGAGAAAGGCTCCTTAGCTAAATAATTTTGGGAAGTACTACATACAATAGCATAACACGCATCAGTATCCTTCCCCTGCATTCCGGGCAGGCTGCCTTAGCACTTAGCACACCCTCCCTTAGAGCCTCGCCTCCGTGTGTCACTGTGATAGGTCACTTGTCTCCACTCACAAGTTATGCAATCAAGAACTTGGAAGTGAAAAACAAAAAAAGAATTTGGAGGTGGTCTGCAGGAAAGAAACTCAATAATTTCATTGCTTTTCATGGAATACTATCAACAGTTTGAGGGTATGGTGCTCCTCAGAACGTGAGTGGGGAGATGCTGTCCTAGGCAGAATTGAATGCCAGTCAAATTTGCTTTGAAGAGGGCCCGGGATTAAATAAGATCAAGGCAGGATCTTAATTGAGTCTACTCAGTAGACTCTGCCTTCTGATTTTTAATTTCTTGGATGACTAATCTACTGATAGTATCCTAAATTTATAGGGAAAAAAATATCCCTGCTTCACTTTCCACTGCAGAAACAAACTGAGTAACCTTGAACAATCATTCCCCTGACCTGCCCAAGTACCTCATCTGGGCTGGAGAAAAGAGTGAAGAAGCAGTCACCTTCTTCCTAAGAAAGGATGACGAGACCAGAGAGAGATGTGAACTAAGGACCTCTGCTAGTAAATTAGCACAAGCAGCTGTGTCTGTTGGGAACACACTGGGTAGCAGACACCCACTGAGCCCTCAGAAGACAGGCACTCATTTCCTCCCTCCAGTCTGCCTCTGATGCACCGCGGACCCATCCATGTGGGGAATACCCAGAACCTAGCACTGAATACCCAGAACCCAGCACCGTGCCTCTGCTGAAGAGACACTCAATAAATATTTATTAACGGAAGGAAGGGAGGGAGGAAGGAAACAGATTGAGGTTTGTAGATGTTAACTTACCCAACGTCACACCTCTTTTTTTTTTTTAAAGATTTTATATATTTATTTGACAGAGAGAGCGAGAGAGCACAAGCAGGGGGAACAGTAGAGGGAGAGGGAGAAGCAGGCTCCCTGCTTGTGGGGCTCGATCCCAGGACTCTGGGATCATGACCTGAGCGGAAGGCAGATGCTTAACCATCTGAGCCACCCAGGTGCCCCCAACATCACACCTCTTGCAAGCAGGAGAGTCAGGACCCGGAGGCAGCGTGGCTGGGTTCTTCCACACCTCACCGAACTGCCGCATCTTTGTTAACCAGCACACGACCAGCCCTGAGGAGCCGGCTTGAGGCTCCAGCCACACTTGCTCAGAGCGTCAGCTTTGGCATTATTATAGCTGGTGCAATCGAAATTGGTGCATTGATAGGGCACTTTTGGGGGGCTGCCTGATAATAACAGCTAAAACTTGTTGAGCGCTTACTATGTACTGGGCACAACACTAAGAACTTGACACAACTCATTTCCATGACCATCCCGGGAAATCGGTGCAATTATAACCCCCGCTTTACAGATGAGGAAACTGAGGAGCTGAGAGACTAGGTGACCACCCCTAATTAAGTGGTGGAAGGAGGATCTGAACTGAGGCTGTTTAACTCTCAAATCCCTGCTCTTAGCCTCTTTTCCTAAATCTGTTCCTTCTGTCTGATGACAGACATCCCGAAGGAAAGAAAAGACAGAGGCAAGTACCACCCAAAGCTGGATAATTAAATAGATTTATTTTATTACTTTACCCCTTAAAAGTGTTTGCATCATTCTAAGCACATCACAAGTATCAACTCATTTAATTCTCATACTACCATGAAACAATAGCACGAGGCTGGTCCTCTTATTATTCCCACTTCATAGATGAGGAAACGGAGGCATCGTCTCTGTAGATGGGAAACTTGCCCACACAACGGGTGACGCAGATGGGATCCAAACCCAGACAGCCCAGCTCCTTAGTCCTTAGGCTAAACCACCACAGAGTGCTGTCTGCTGAGAGCAAGTGGGCACCTCATTTAAAAGTGAGATACCGGGGCGCCTGGGTGGCTCAGTCGTTAAGCATCTGCCTTGGGCTCAGGTCATGGTCCCAGGGTCCTGGGATCGAGCCCCGCATCAGGCTCCCTGCTCTGCAGGAAGCCTGCTTCTCCCTCTCCCACTCCCCCTGCTTGTGTTCCCTCTCTCGCTGTGTCTCTGTCAAATAAATAAATAAAATCTTTAAAAAAAAAAATGAGATACCCTCCCACTAGCAGGGGGGGAGGATGGCCGCAAACAGGAACACAGAATCATCCTGGAAGTTAAGGGGCCAGGGAGCTTGAATGACTTAACCACTGTTCAATTTAGATTTCCTGGCTGAATGGGTTCCTGTTAGTCCCACTGGAAATTAATAGCTGATTGTTTCTTTGCATTCTTGTGGGAGGGGTGGGCCATCCTCGTCGGGCTGCTAGCCATGGAAAAGTAACCTCTCCACCAGCGTCAGGCAGGTAAAGAGGACCAAATCCCTGTGGCAGAGATGGACCAACTCCTGCTTACTCGGCTGGTCTAGGAGCTGGGCCCTGTTCTCCCCGCGGCAGGAAACCTGCCCTGGGCTCAGTTCACAGCTCTTGTGATGGAGGGAGCAGGAGGATGGAGGGAGGAAAGAAAAGACGAGTCCAGTTATTTGTTAGAAGGGACATTTCTAAGGCAGTGATGAGGAGCTGCACCCACAGCATCGGTGGGAGGGACAGAGCCAGCCACAGTGAATCCTGCTTAGCTCTGCAAGACTGTCCCCAGCTACGCCGTGAAGAGGGCAGACGTGAGCTCCAGAGGGTGGGAGTGATATCGGTCCAGGGGCAGGACAGGTGCTCAGTGAATATATGTTAAATATCTTGGGACATGAATATAAGTTCATAGCACCTCAAAGAGTTGGACCTTACTTTTCTCTGGCCCATAAATATTTCCCTCCCTTTTCTGTTTACCCCTGTGACTAAAGGGATGCTAAATGAAGCCTGAACCACGGACCTCATTCCCAGCCACTCTTTGCCCCCACCTCACCCTATGCTGGGTCTCAGGAGCTGCTGGTGGTCTGGGAAAAGGCAGTACCGCATACAGGTCAAGGGTGCAGGCTATGGAGGCGAGCCAGGTTTCAGCGCTGGTCCAGCAACATACCAGTGTGAACTTGGGCAGTTTACTTAACTTCCCGGGGCCCGGAGCACCCCGATCTCTTGCTCTCCCGGATAAACACCGACTTCCCCCTCCACGACCAGGTCAAGGGCTTATCCTTCCCCTGCATCCCAGGCAGGCTGCCCTAGCACTTAGCACACCCTCCCTTAGAGCCTTGCCTCCGTGTGTCACTGTGATAGGTCACTTGTCTCCACTCACCAGTTACGCAATCAACGACACCATGTTAGGTATCTCCAAATCCCAACACCTAGGCGATTCCTGAGATATCACAGAGGCTTTTACGGAAGAGGAAAAGTGGGAATGAAGAAAGAAAGACAGATGCAGGGAGGAAGGGAGGACAGGCATACTTGCATAATTGATTACCCCTTTAAAACCACAGGCATGGTTTGAGAAGTACTAGGAAAATGTTCTTTCCCCCAAATGTCTGCACAGCTTGCCCAGCCTCTAACATTTCCTGCTTAGGAGATTTGTTCCTCGGGGTAAAGATAGTGTCTCCAGGGGGCGCCTGGGTGGCTCAGTCGTTAAGTGTCTGCCTTCGGCTCAGGTCATGATCCCAGGGTCCTGGGATTGAGCCCCACGGTGGGCTCCCTGCTTGGGGCGCCTGCTTCTCCCTCTCCCTGCCACTCCCCCTGCTTGTGCTCTCTCTCTGTCTGTGTCAAAATAAATAAATAAATAAATCTTTAAAAAAAGAAAAAAAAGATATGGTCTCCAGGATCTCCTTGTTTCTTTTCCAAGGGTGATGTGTTCAACTATTAACAGCCAAGCACCTCAACATTCATTTATAAGATGGATTTTCAAAAGACAAGTGGCAGAAAAGGCCGTCAGGACTTTGGTGCTAAAAGTGAAGGAAAGAGGCCCCCAAAAAGGGAAGGGAGATACCAGTGACTTAAAAAAAATATCTATCTCAGTGAGTAAGTCATAAGAATGAGAACACAGGATTCCCATTCCCACTCTGCCCGCCACCCCCCAACCCCCACGTGCCAGTTCTCCCTGGTGCACACCCCTGGGAGAAAGTTCTCTTTGGGCTCCAGCCAGTACCCAAGTCTCACAAGCAAGATTGGAATCTCCGGTGACCATTCCACTGCTTTGGTGCTAACAGAATGTCCCTTCTCTCTCTCTTTCCTTTTGAGACAGGGACCCATTGGTGAGTTTGGGCTCTCTCATCTGCCATTCCAGAAGTGCAAGAGACCTCAGAGTTCACTATATCCTACTCTCTGCCTCATGCCAGCCCCTCTCCAGCACCCACAGGAAGGGGGCAGCCACCCCTCCAGAGGCGAACAATTGGCTTCTGCGTGGACCCTTGGAGGGAAGAGATGGAAGAGATGTTCACTGCCTCTTGAAGCAGCCATTCCATTTCGGGACACTCCAGTGGCTAGGTATGACCCGGAATCAGCCAGCCTGAAACTTTAATGAAGGAGGAAAAACAAGTAAAGCAAGTGATGTGTGTCGGATGCCGCTTTGGGAATTCTGCTGAAGGTCAACAGTAAGGAATGGATAGTGTCTTTGCCTCATTTTTTGATAGACATAGATTTGCCTACATAAATGACCAAGTGCAATGGTTAATTTTGCGTGCCAACTTGACTGGGCTAAGGGGTGCCCATGGCTGGTAAAATGTTTCTGGGTGTGTCTGTCAGGGTGTTCTGGAAGGGATTAGCCTTTGAATTGGTACACTCAGTAGAGAAGGTCATCCTCACCAATGTGGGTGGGCCTCACCCAAGCCCTTGAAAAGTGTGCATAGAACGAAAGGCAAAGGCAGGGTGAATCTGCTCTCTGCCTGAGCTGGGACATGCATCTTCTCCTGCCCTTGGACGTTGGTGCTCCTGCTTCTCCATCAGACTCAGACTGGGATTTACCCACCGTTTACATAAATTAACATTTTTATGAAGACTGACTATAGTTTCCAAAAGCAAACTATATGCAGTGAGAAGAGTGGCATTGTTTTTCATTTCTGCCGATCTCTTTAGTGCCCGGCTTAAGAGAAAATAACCGGATTCTCATATCTGCTTCTGCATTCAGTCTGTTGTAATAGCCATGTCCTATAGCTGCTGGAAAACTCCACTGTGTTCTATGGGAATGGGAAAAGGCAAATAATGGTGCACTGTATCATCAATGTCTTAGTATTAGAATAGTTTTGAGCTCATGAACCCCATGAAAGGGTTCTCAAACAACTAAGAGTCTCGGATAAATAAGACCAGCTACATAATCTGCGGTGCAACTGAAAATGTGGGGTCCCTTGTCCAGAAGGTATTAAGAAATTCAAGGTAGCCGCAGCAGAGCATTACACAGAGCACAGGGCCCTCTGAGCATGGGTTCCGCGGGCAACTTCACAGGTCCCCAGACCACACTTTGAGAACGGCTACTGTACAATACTGTTTACATCTTGAATCAGAGGGCTGGCTTAGGGCCACAGTGTACACCGAGGTGCTACAGAGGTGGGAGTGTGCGTGTGTGTGCGCGTGTGTGTGTGGATCTAAGCTGCTGGATCACTAGATCTAAGTGTTCTTGAGCAATAACGAGAGAAAGGTGTCATTGTGCAGGTTTTTCCCTGGGTGCCTGCAGAAACTTCTACCCTATTCAGCCTCTTATTCCATACTGACCACACACACACACACCTCGAGCTGAGGCACCGCACCCCTTGTGTTCCAAGTGGCTGCACACCAGAGAGTCAGATACTTGACATGGTTTCCTGTTTTGTGTTTTTATTGTGGTTATGGGCTTTGATCAGCAAAACTGATATATGTACAATCCTCATTTTCCTGTTTGGTGCCTGACACATAGTAGGTACTCTGTGCGTCTCCTGAGTTACAGTTCTCGTGGCTGGGGCAAATTCTACTTGTTAAATGCTGTCACCAACAGATGGCTGGCCACACAAATACACCCTTTGGTCCTCCTTCCTGACCACGGGGCTCTTAGGGGGATCTGCAATCCCACTACCAATGCCTCGGCTAGTGTCTCCAAGTGACAAAGCTGCTCTCCAGCAGTGAGCTAGCGATGCCCTGAGGGGCCTGAGGCTCACACATGTATATGGCTAGTAAAGGACATACATTGTTGTTGTTGTTGTTATTTAAGCAGGCTCCACACCCAGCATGGAGCCCAACGCAGGGCTTGAACTCATGACCCTGAGATCAAGACCTGAGCTGAGATCAAGAGTCGGACACTCAACCGACTGAGCCACCCAGGCGCCCCAAGGACATATGTTTTTGTAGCATTTAGAATGATGCCCTTAGAATTCTGGTAACAAATTAATCCATTTAATGAACAGTATACACATTTACAAATATCATGCAGACCCATTTATGATTCTGGTCAAATCACCTCTCTCTCCGGCACAGAGAGAAGCGACTGTGGCTACTCTCCCACTCAAACAAAAGTCACACAATAAGGGAATTACTCTGTTACTTAAAACAGCGGGACATTTTTCTATTCATATTAGAAGTTCATCCTGCTGCAGGTGCAAGGACCCAGGATCTGTAGTTCAACTCTGCCACTTTACAGATGGGGAAATTGAGGCTCAGAGACAAGAAGTGACTTATTTGGGGTGCCTGGGTGGCTCAGTCAGTTAAGCGTCTGCCTTTGGCTCAGGTCATGGTCCCAGGGTCCTGGAATCGAGTCCCGTGTTGGGATCCCTGCTCAGCAGGGAGCCTTCTTCTCTCTCTCCCTCTACCCCTCCCCCTGCTTGTGCTCTCTCTCTCAAATAAATAAATAAAATCTTAAAAAAAAAAAAAGAAGTGATTTATCTGTCCAAGAACACACAGCTATCTAGTGGCAACTCTGGGATACACACCCACTTCTCCGAACAGTTAGATAATGGACCATCCACACCAGGAGAATGTGGGCTTTCAGGACAGGGTGAGTCTAGATTACTGAACATTTCACCACTGATTCATCAGGGGATCATTAACAAGTAAAGCCAAAAACATCTCTTCTGAATCCAGCTGGACTTCAAACCCTCCACTCGTGCCCCGAGAGCAACATCCCTTCCCAGATGTTTATTTGAAATATCTTCCCTCCGTCTTCAGCATCTTCATCCTCTTCCCCTCCACTCTCACCATTTCCCTCTTTACAGTGTGTATTCATCACCTTGGGGAGAAGAAAAAACAAGCCTTCACATGGTGGGCTGCTCCAAGTAGCTGCAATTCTATTTCTGTCACGCCTCTTACTGCCAAACTCCTGGAAGTGATATATACATGGAAGGTCTCCCTTTTCTCACCTCCCTGGATGCCCGTAAGCCTTTGCAGTCTGGCTGCCATCCCAGCGCTTTACAGAAACCACCCACTCAAGGGTCAATGATGTGCTTGTTTCTAAATCAAATGGCCTTCTCCTTGCCATCAGCAACCATGCCTCCCTAATAGCGATAGTTGTCGTCATAATTTAGAAGGTTTTATACTTAAACATAGGTCAGGGGTTAAAAGGCCATTTGTAAGTTCAGTAGTTAAAAGCATGGGCTTTGGAGCCAGACCACCTGGTTCACCTCTTGCTCGCAAAATTGACTGGCTGGTTCCCTTAAGCAAGTTGTGCCTTCAGCTTCCGGATCTGTGAAATGGGAACACAGCAATACCTAGCTCATAGAGTCTTGGTGAAAGTCCACGACATGTGCTTAGAACACAGCCTGGCACATAGTACATGCTCAATGTTAGTGAGTTGTTGTTGATGTAAAATTCATAAATCTAAGGTGACTAAGAGTTTACGTTTACAGTACCCATTCACATAGCCACCAAATCGAAGTGCTTGTTTATGCTCTGAAGTTTATGTTCCTCCTGGCTGCTCTCATACATCCCTCTCTTGGGCATATTTCCTTAAAATAGATCCATTTGGAAATCTGTTGAGGCGAATGACACTTCCTCCCCAGATGGTCTCCTTAAGTGTCTCAGGGACCTATGGGATCTATACTCTGATCACCCAAGATTCCCTTCAATGAAGAACAAATTCAAATGAACCTTAAATTCATGGGACACCCATGGCTGGCAACAAGCATCTCCAAGTGGCACTTTCCACTTCCCGAAAGCTAAGCCCTTGCATTCTCCAATACCCAGGCAGCTCCTAAATTTCCATGAAGTTTCCAAGACTGACGTTCAGCTGTAGCCATCTACTTGAGATTTTTTTCCAATTTGCTGTTCACTCTTCCTTGCCTCTGGCTGATAAGTGCAGAGTGCATGAGCTCAAAAATATTTCAGGTACTATATGATTCCTTCCTTGTTCTACATAATGATAATGATGGTGATGGTGGTGGTGGGTGGTGGAAGATATTTCTAGACTGCTTACTAGGTGCAAAGGTTGTTTCTAAGCACTTTGTATGTATCATTGTCCCCACTTTCCGACGTGTTCCTTCAAATGCACATGCAGAACTCTGCATTTTCTCACTTCCAACTTTTAAAAAATGACCTGTGCTCTCATTTCCATTATGAGCAGATCTCTCTCTAAAGTGGCACGTTCAACAATCTCACTGCTTTTGTGCATATAGGAAATGAAGGATTTAGTAGTGGTTGTAAGATACCTCAAAACCAAGCACACATACAACCCAGAAGCCATAAATAAGGGACAATCAGGTGGCTGAAGCTGAAAAACTGCCCCGGTGACTTACTCCTCTTTGGTGGTGGTGGATGTGCTTTTACCTAGAGCGTGACTTTCTTCTTAATTATAAAACAGGATAACCTGAGCAATGATTAGAGAAGCTTCTACAGCACTAGTCTGAGTGCTTACCAGGTCCCGAGCTCCGTGCAAAGAACTTCACGTACGTTACCTTACGGAATCTTCAAAAAAACCATGAGCTGAGTATTGTTATTATCTCTATTTTACAGATAAGGAAACTGAGGTTAAGAAAATAATTTGCCCAAGTCATACTAAGCTGAGGTTCAGTCACAGGTGCATCTGACTTCAAAGCCCAGGCTCTCAAGGGCTCAGTTTCTAGGTTGATTTGTGCAGCAGAATGTTCTCCCTGTTGTCCATCCACACTGGACTGTCCATTGTCTCCCCTGGCTTCTCTCCCTTCTCCTACTCCCTATGGGACTCTTTCAGTCCTAGAGGTGAGCGTTTATTTTCGTGGTATCCCTGATCTTGCCTAGAAAACTCTTTAAAGCCATCTCATGCACCCCATCCCCCTAAAGACTTCCACAGCACCCGGCACACGGCACATAAACAGTATGTATTTGTGGAATGAATGAACAAATCACCTGCCTAACGATTATTTGGAAAATATGAAACATTTCATTCTCGGTGAATGATCTAAGAGCTTCAACGTTTAAGATTTTGTGGTTTGGGGCCCGTGCAGGGATGGAACTCACTGTAAGCATATCGGTACAAGGCATGGGTTCTCAACCAGGAGGGATTTTTTACCCTCAAACCCTCCTGCCTGGGACATTCAGCAATGTCTAGGAACATGTTTAATTCTCATGACTGGGGGTGGGGAGAAGGGGTGAGGATGCAGGTGGCATCTAATGGCAAGGCCCTACAGAATGCAGGGCAGTCACCCACAACAAAGAATTTTCAGACTCAAAATGTCAATCGTGCTGATGTTGGAAAGCCTGGTGTAATGGTTTGTCTTCCAAAAACTGGTGTCCTGGTGGCCGAGATGGGTCAGGAATGCAAAAGCCCTCCTGTTTATCTGAGTGCCCAGTGCTGAAACCCAGGTTGGCATTGGCCTTTTGTTTGAATGGAAGGAACAGGGAAAAATTAGGGATCCAGCTTGAGGATCCAGAGGTCTAACTTCCGGCCCTGACACCCGGAATTACCATGATGTGCTACTCTAGGTGAACTGGTGGGTCCAACTTCTCATCTGTAAAATGTACATGTGTGCATGCAGCGTGTGGAGTGGAGAGCCCTTCTAGCTCTAAAATTCTCTAGTTTTGGGGCGCCTGGGTGGCTCAGATGGTTAGCGCCTGTCTTCGGCTCAGGTCATGATCCCAGGGTCCTGGGATCGAGCCCCGCATGGGGCTCCTGGCTCAGCGGGGAGCCTGCTTCTCCCTCTCCCTCTGCCTCTCTCCCTGCTCATGCTCTCTCTCTCTCTGTGCATCTCTGTGTCTCAAATGAATAAATAAAATCTTTAAAAAAAAAATTCTCTAGTTTTAACAAATTCTGAAGGTTGAACTTCTTTTTTAAACTTACCCCCTGATTCACATCCAATCTCAAGTCAAGCTTTATGTTCACTTTTAAGATCCTCTTGCAATTGCCTCTTTTCATTCCTGTCCATCCCCACCACCCCTACACACATACCTATGATTCCTCCACCTAGGCCCCCACTATCACTGCCTGGATTACAGGACGCTGTTCCGAATCGACCTCCCTTTCTCCAGAGTAAATCCTCAAAATCGGGAGCTTGACCTGGATTCCCAGCAGCCCCTCATCTGTGACCTGAGTCACGTTCTCTCTCCTCTTCTTGCTCTCCACCCTCCCTGGAGGGCAGCTTCAGAATCCTTCTTCATGGAAATTTCCCCAAAGTCAGCAGAAGGGCCTCTTCTTCATTCACACTCTAGTAGCCCTCTCTGTCTAAAAGCAAGACATAAATTCCCCTGTGAAAGATGCCCTCCTGGTACCAGGAAGAAAAGAACATTCTTATTACCTAAGATGGGGAGCTGACACTGAGATGAGCCTGCACTATAAATAGCCCTTATCTTGCCTTAGTTTCCCCCATATGTTTCCTAGTCACGGTCCCACACTCAGCCACCCCCAGAAGCCCAAAGCCCTCTCCTTCGTCCAACTACTTTTCCGCAATTTATCACCCTTTGTTAAATGGCATCCAAGCCCCCTAATCAAACTGCTTCTTGGAGATTTTCATTTCTTTTCTATGAAGCTCCTCATGCCATGTAACATCGAGTAAAATGTGTGTGCTTTTCTTCCGTCACTCTGTCATTTGTCAGCTTAATTCACAGTCCTGAGTCTCAGAACCTAAGAGGGTAGAGGAAAAGTTTTCCCTCCGCTACAAAGGCAAAAGTATTATGAAACAACTACCAGCCACAGCTGTTTCTGCATTATGTGCACAGTTAGGGATATTCTCTATTGTCCCAATGGTGGGAGAGTGGGGGAGGAGTGGACTGATCTTTTGTTTAGAAGAACATGGTGATGAACCCTTAGGTATAGAAGGTTCCCTGGCTCAGATCAGAATGAGGAAGCAGAAATAAAGGAAGCGGAAAGTGTTCTCTGTAATTAAGTAATAAGAATTCTCTTTCCCCTTGCAACCTGGGCCATACACATATCCGAGAGGCCCAGGAGTTCTATAGGGAAAGAAAATGAAAGCTGTTGCCCCTCAGGGTTAGGGCCCGCACAGGCCCCAACAACACAGAGCCGGACTAGGGCAAAGTCAGAGACCTCTTAGATGCTATGGCAGTTATTCAATAAGATTATCTAGTGCTTTCTATGCACCAGACACAGTTCTGAGCCCCTTACAAATATCAGGTCATTTAATCCCCACAACAATCCCATTGGTGTTGTTACCTCCATTTTACAAATAAGGACACTGAGACACAGAGAAGTTAAGTGACTTGCCTAACGCCACCCAGCTAGTAGGAGGCACAACTGGGATCTGAAACCTGGGTAGTCTGAAGTGAAGATCTGTGCTTTTCACTACTTTACTGGTATTGCACGTGAGTGTGCTTGCTCTGTGATGTAATTCTGTTAGTTCAGAAGAATATGGGAAGTAAAACTGAGAGAGAACTAAATATACTCCCTTGCCCCAGGGGCTAAGTGTGCGGATAGCTGAAAGTAGCCCCAGTGTCAGTGAGGAGGGGACTGGTGGGATGGAGAAATGCCAACAGCAGGAAGTCCGAGATGGTGCTGGACTCTCTCCTTTGCTGAGTCCTCTGTGGGGATGGGCAGGTCTCAGAGCAGTTTTTTTCTGGTTATTGGAGGAAAGAGTGAGCCCAGTTACATCTGGACCACCTCAGGACGCCTTAGGTACGGTAGGGTTCAGAAGATGATGAGTTGTTAAGAAAAGTGATAAGCTAAACCTTCCCGTCCTTGCCATTAAGGAAGCAATGAAGGAGACTGCACCCCCATTCCCACCACCCCGCTTCCCAAGAAGGAGGGGAAAATGTGTGTGCTCTGGGGCGGGGGTGTGCATTATTCCAGCTTGCTTAAAGAGTGGGCATCACGGGATTCCGGAGAAAGAACAGAAGGCCCCTCGCCTTCCTTCCCACGAACAATTGACCAGAAGGAAGCAGGGACGCTCAGCCCCTGGATTTCCCCGCAGGAAACCTGGACCCTACTAGGGCCTCCTGCTTCCCCTCCCTCGGCGCCCTGGGTCAGTTCCAGGTGAGCTCTCTGCGTGTTTGGAAAACAGATGCCAGAAGAGGCCAAGTGCAAACTGAAGACAGTGTGCGTGTGCGTGCGTGCGTGCGTGTGTGTGTGTGTGTTTAACTTTAACTCAGATGCTTTTAGGAATAGCAATTTTTCAAATCTCCTATTCATCAGACAGGGAGCACAAAAGGCATTTTTCTTCCTATTTCCCCTGCGCCTACTGTGTGCATATACTCTGCTTGGCTCAGGGAGGGAAGGAAAGGGTCGGTCTCTTCAGGTGCGTGGCTGGTACTTAATTACTGAAGCTGCTTAATGACTTTCCTGCACCCTGTTTTTCATCAATAAAGTGGGAACATTGATACGGCTGTTTTGCAGGGGTGTTGGGACAGTCGTAAATTTTAATTCCGTGTGAAGGCATCTAGTACCGTAGCTGACACACAGCAATCTCCTTGAGTTCCCCGTTGATCCTTAGTTTTTCATGAATCTCTCATTAATAGTTATCACTTGAGCATACCTAGGACAGAGTCCAGCTCTCCGAGATCTCTCTTTCAGCTGGGGCTGTGACACATAGACAGGAAATGACACACGTATGACACAGGGCAGGACGGTGGAGCATTACCAGCCCAGATGGGCACAGGGACGGAAGTGCCCGAACGTTCTGTGGAGGGAGATCCCCACATGATCAGAAGAGCAGGACTCGCGTGTGCAGCTGGGTGAGGTGGGGAGCTCCAGGCTTGGGGTGTCCTGTCACTTTCCACTAGTCCCCCGCACTGCACTCTCCCGGGCCGCATCCCTGGCATCTTTCATGCATCACCTGCCTTACTGGAGAGGCGCAAGAGCTACGACGAAATCTGTGTTCTAGATGAGAAAACTGAGACCCACAGAAAGCCATGCCACCAAGCCACGATCAGCTTGGTTTTGTCAAAGAAGACCACGGGGTAGACAGTTGTAAGGTCAAGGGGGTGGGCCGGTCACACGCAACTTCAGGGGGAGGCACAGAGAGTAATCAGGCAGTTGTCATAGTAACAACCTGAGTAGTACGGACGATGACAACAAACTATTAACCGTTACCAAGCACTTACTTGTTGTGCGGGGGATCATGGAAAATGTTGTGTATAGACTCATTTGGTTCTCATGGTAACTCTATGAAATAGGTGGTATTATTACTATTATTATTAACTTTCTTCCCTTTACATAGGAAAAGCGGAGGCGTAGAGAGGTTCAGAAACTTTCCCCAAGGTTGCTGGGCTCTGAACTGACAAGGTCAACTGCAAACCCAGGTCTGTCTACCCCAAAGCTCGGGCACTGAACCACCACAGCAGCTGCCTCCTGGGTCCTGCGGAGACCAGCATGTTCTGGAGTATTTTAGAAAGGGGCCCTGTAAGGAACATCAAGCCTGCTCTCATCCAATAACTCTCGTGGCTGGACCATCCTCTGCCTGACAAGAGATGATGGGTCACAGTGGTTCAGGCACAGACTCTGGAGCTTGGGTGAGCAGCTCCTTTGCACTTCTCCACCATGTGAGGACTCTAGCATCCTCCATGCCCACCCTCTCTGCAGGTTAACCATGCTCCTCTTCTCGGAACTTCCATACCCCTCACCTTCCCAGGGTCTGTCTCTGGAGATGATCTAGGTTGCCCATGCCTGCCTTACAACCCGGCACCCCAAACTCAAAAGAAAGCACTGCATGTGATTTGACTGGTACAAAAACATTGGGACCCTCTCCTTTATTTATCAAAAAATCACACTTTCACTTTCATGGTCTCAAACTGCTCTAGGTCTTAAGAAATTGCTGATTTGTCTGGAGCTTGTGGTCAAATAAACCTCTTTCAATCAGGTCAAAGCTTTTCCAAAACTTTATGGGCAAATGCACTCTGATACAGCTGAAAAATCCAGATGCTTAGTGATGTCATTTTAGGAACTCGAAGAAGAAATTTCAAAAGCAATACACGGTGTTTCATTTTAAATCAAACAACAGAGAATTGAGTAAAGGAAAAGCGAATGATCTTCCTGCTCCCCTTATCACCCCTTTTCTCTCCAATGTAACCAGTATTAAGTTTGGAGCCTACCTTTACAAAACATACACACAACATACAAGGGTTCTCTTCAAAAAGATTACATCCTATGCCAAGTGTCAGCAAACCATGACCTGCAGACTAATCTGGCCCACTGCCTACTTTTATAAATAAAGTTTGATTGAAACACACCCAAGTCTATTTGTTTACATATTGTCTATAGCTGCTTTTGCACTGCAATGGCAGGACCTGAAATAGTTGACATTTGGCCCTTTACAAAAAATGTCTGCTCCTTTCTGTCCTATGTACTACACTCCAACCTTTCACTTAAGACAATATCATGAACACCTCTCAAGTCACTGCATACAGATCTAACATTCTTTTTAAAAGCTATCTAATATTTCATAATACAGATGAACTACAATTTATTCTCTAACTTCTCTATTTGTGATCTTGTGATTCAATAAGAAATGTAAATTTTGTCTTCCTCTCTGGTTCCTGGCACAGAGCTTCTAAAACCCTTGGAATTTCCTGAGTAATGGGCTGAGAGGAGCATTTTTATTATTCATTACAAAGCTCTTTCCAAACATACTTGAGTTTATGCTAATGAGGAGACACTTGATGGGCCCCTAGAGAATTTCAGGATGGGGGGGGGGCTGGTTGCCAGAGGAACCAACCATGTGATTGGAAGGCTGAAACTTTCAACCCTGCTCCCGTACCCCTCCCTACCTCCAGAGAGGGGAGCGGGGCTGGAAACTGAATGAATCACCAATGGCCAATGATTTAATCAACTGTCATGGAACCTCCATAAAAACCCTATACGAAGGAGTTCAGTGACTATCTGAGACGGTAAGCGCATCGATGTGCTGGGAGGGCGGTGCCCCCCAAACTCCACAGACACAGAAACTCCTGTGTTCAGGATCCCCCCAGACCTTGCCCTATATACTTCTTTATCTGGCTGTTTACTTGCATCCTTTATAATATTGTTTACAATAAACTGGCAATAGCAAGAAAAGTGTTTCCCCGGACTCTATGAGCCCTTATAGCAAGTTATCAAACCTGAGGAGGGTGTCACGGGAACCCCCAATTTGTAACCAGGTCAGACAGAAGTGTGAGTAACCTGAGAACCCACTACTTGTGAGGGGCATCTGAAGTGAGGCAGGCCGTCTTTTGGGAGGGGGCTCTTACCCTCTGGGGTCTGGGCTAACTCTGGGTAATCAGTGTCACAATTAAACTGATTCGTAGGACACCCAGTTGGTGTCCACAGAGCACTAGGGAATTGCTTGGTGTGGAAAATCCACACATTTGTCAGAAGCTCACATTTTACATACAGCCATAGTACCATGGACGGTACCCCACCCCTCCATCCAGGCAGGGTATTTGTGCCTTTGGAACAGGGCAGAAGGAGTTTGGCTCTGGGCACAGAGTGCCTTGGATCCTAGAAATGGAAGGAATCCACACAGATCACTTGTTCCTAATATTTTTGTGGTTGTAGATGCCTGAAAGCTAAAGATCTCCAGCCCCCTCCACCCCAGAAAAACCTGTGTATTTTTTCTGTATGAATTCAGCATAAATTCAGAGCATGCACAGAATTCCTGAAGATGCTATCCATGGCATCCAACCCTTAGGTTAACGACCCCTGCCCCCGGTTCACGGCAGTCACGTTCCTTATTGAGGCTTACCCACCCCTTGTCATCACTTTGACACAGCAAATTTCTCTGTGATTCATTAACTCTTCCTTCCTTGCATCACTGACCCTGTGCCTGCTGTTCCAAAGGCGGGCTGTCACGTGCCTCCTTCTTCCTCTGGCTATCCTGTTGGGCAAGAGAAACTCATTTCCCAGCCCTCGGGCACCTCCTGCCTGGCACGAAATGCCCACTGACCAACCCCACCGACAAGCACCATTCTTCCTGCTTCTCTCACCCTGACCTGCTTTCCTAGCCTCCAGTGTGCGCCTACATTGGAAAGAGCCTTTTCCCTCCAGACTTTTGCCATCTGGATCAGTCTTCCAGAACATTCCTGAAAGCCGTAAATCTTTCAAGTAAACTAGATTTTCCTTTCTGGCTCTTGCCTGTAAATTTGGTGGCTTTGTTGTTCCTAATTTTAACAAAGGAAGTTTGGCAAAAAATGCGACAAAAATGTCAAATTCATTGGCCAAGGGGGCTCTCCATTTGTTTGTGCTGCCCCCTACTGGGTAGAAAAGTAGCGCCACATAAACCTGCCTGCTGGTCAGTCCATTCTTGGTCAAAATGCTCACGGGTCTATCTTGATTTTTAAACGGAGTCTTAGAAAGTAATGCTTAGAAAGTAATGCTGATCTTCCTTATTTACAAAGACGGAGTGCCCTGTGATCTATTTTAATACCTCATAATGTCCATGGATGAGTGACTCGATCTCTACAGACCTGTTTTCTCAGCAGTAAGTGGAGGTCTCAATAGTGCCTGCACCAGAGAACTAGTGTTAAAACTTGAGTATGCATTGCAAAACTTCCCGAACAATCCTTGTCTTCCATTCATTCCCCCCATATATTTACCTTTGCACAATTTGCCACCTCGAGAAGCTCAAGCCCTCTTCCCTTTGTCTTACGATTTTCCCACAGTTCATCACCCTTTTTAAAAAATGGTGCATAAACTCCCAGGCTTAACCACTTTGGGGGGTTTTCACTTCTTTTCTGTGAGCCTCCCCCCCATACAAAATAAACCTTTTTTTCCTGTTCACCTGTCTTTTATCAGTTGAATTCACAGTCCCCATATACTAAACGTAATAAGATAGAAGAAAATGTTTTCCTCCCCTACACTACCCACATTTGCTAAACTCTTAGTAGGGAGCAGGAATCATGTAGTTCCTCCAACCTGCACTATATGCTCAGTTAAAGTCCCTTCTTGTTGTCTTTTTTGGCTGTTTAGACCAACCACTTTGCATGTGTTAAAAGATAAAGTGAAGCATATTAAAAACATTAAGTTTACTTGAGCAAAATCAACTCAAATCAGGCAGCATCTAATCCAGCAGAAAGATAAGGGTTCCAAGGAACTCTATGAAATGAAAATTTTTATAGGCAGAAGGAAGCAGGAATAAGGAAATTATACTAGGAAAAAAAGGGGGGGTGGCTATTGCAAGGTTACTTTCCCTTAGGGGATGGCAAGGACCTATCAGGCAGAGCACCAGTGCTGACCAGGAGATTTCTGATTGACTTGTTTAGGATTCCATTTCTGGGAGAGTCTTGGTTTGGGGAAGGGGGTAGGATCTCCATTTTGGGAAAGAGGCTTCAGTATTTCAGAGGCAGGATCGTGGAACTTTTTTAGTCAACCTCAGGCAACCAAGAAATTCTTGAAATAGATAGAGGGCCATTTAAGGGTCAAGACTTGAATTCTTACATACTTTTCACACAAAGGTGGGGGTATCAATAATAAAATATTTTAGCCAATCTACAGACCTTGAGTAACACTCCCTGATAATAACTGAGACCCTCTTTCTGACCTCCATTATTCCCATCAACATGTTGCTAATTTCACCAAGGCAAACCCATTTCTGACACTTAGCTAGCTAATTGGCAAAACATTTGGTGTCTTTCAGAGGTATAGACAGCCCTTCAAATGGCCCCTTCTGGAATTAGACTTTTCTGACATAATGCTAGCTGACAGCTCAGGAGCATGGACATCTGATCGGAGTGGTAACTGCCCCAGGTGTCACTTTAGATAATACACATAAATATCATGTGCTCTATGCTGCCATGATTCAGAGTGAATTACAGACATAGCACCTGTAAACAACACCGCTAGTCCCTGACACGTGTCCGCACACAGCAATTACTGATTATTAAATCTGGTGCAAAAATTCTAGGTACCACTATATTCTGAATTCTGCATTTCCTACATGTACCCCCTTACAGATTATGAACTAGGGATTCTTTCCTTCTTCCCTCCCTCCTTCCTTACCCCTTTCCTCCCTCCTTCCCGCCCGCCCTCTCTCTTCCTTCCTTCCTCCCTTCCTTCCTTTCTTTTCTTCTAATGAATTCTTTCTCCCCATTCCTTTCTGAAGTGTGGCCACGGTTAATGGGGAGGTAGGCTGTATGTTAAGGGTCCCCAGTCAGAATACTGAATGAGTCAATGCTGAATCCAAGGTTCCCAGGGCAGAAAGGTGATACCCACCCCACCCCCTCCCCTTCCAGGTCTCACTGCACCTCAGGAATCCCATAAAAAGGCCTCCTTTGGTATTCTGAGAGCTCTCCATTCAGGGTGGTTTTATCAGAGAAATTAAACCAGAAAGCATTCAGCTCAGATAACAGGATTCATTAACATTCTTCTCATTCTGCAAACAACCCCTCTGGGAGGAGTGCCCCTCCAGTCTTGCTGAGGTAGGACTGGGGCAGTCTTGGAGCTGCCCGAGGCTGGCGGGGGATTTCCTGAGGCTGGTTCTGCTGCACACTAGGCTTTCCGAGGAGTGGTGAGTTAGAGTACAACCCCTCCCTCCACCTCGTCCTCATGGGGCAATTTTGTTCTCCTGTGTTCCCCCCACCGCCCCGGTTTTCAGCTTTGTGTTTCCAGGTTGGTGTTGATAGACTGAACGTGGCCTTCATAAGAACAATCGCAGTAAGAAGAGCACGAGGTCACATTTATGGCACCTTCCCTGTGATCTGCACAGGCTGAGCACTTGGAATTTGGGAACTCCAAAGGAGAGGGCCTTCAGGAGTGGGTGGTCTCAGCTCTCACCACCCACCCACCTTGAGTCTGCTGCATCCTCCCAAAAATCTGCCTCATCAAGGATTCATGAGCAATGGCTCTTCCATTGAAGACCTCATGTAGAGATGGGCCCACAGGCTTGGAATCACAGGGCACACTGCACAGCGGTAACTTAGACAGTTTTCCATTCGTTGTCGCCTGCTCCCACACCCAAATTTCTTTCCTCTTCCAGTTGTCTCTTCATTTCTCCTCTTTCTCTTCCCTGCCCTCAGCCTCTATTAATTCCCTTGATATTCCAGAGCCATTAAGCTCTAGGGCTCACCTTGCAAAGCCCACTGGCATCTCAGCTTACAAAGCCACCTTAGTCCCCAGAGCCCAACTACTTGGCCTCAAGCCCTTCCCTCATGGGGAGGGATCTCTCAGCACATTCCAACCACGTTATCTGATATAATCCTCGCAACATTCTCGAGAGGTAAGAACTCAGGACGGTTATCATCCCCATGTACACAGGAAGAAACAGGCTCAGAGGTGAACTTGCCCATAACAATTGTCCAGAGCCATGAGGAGTCTTAAAGGCTCTGTTTGCTGTGACCACATGTCCCAGTGAGCCCAGATCGGCCCACTTTAAGCCTGTGTGCTTCGCTCTCCAGAGTGCTCTGGTCTGGAATCTTACGATCACCCTAACTATGCCATAGGCTTATTCATCTCTGCATCCACAGCTTCAGAGAGGCTTGTCCCTGGTGGGTCTTGGGACAGCCATCACCCACCGGAAGCAGCCATACTCCCCCACTCCTCTGCCTCAGAGTGCTTGAAGAGGGCTCAGTTTTCTGAGGCTGACAGGCAGGTGACCTGACCCAAGCCATCCCTCTCTGTGCTGCAGGCTCCATTCATCCCCCTGTGCACCCATTCCGCAGCCCAGGGGGGGCTCGGGCAGGCTGGGGACCACGGAGGGCGCCAGCCAGTGTGAAGGCTGAGACGCGTGCTCGGGCAGGCATCACCTGCACCCACCTGGGACTGAGATGAAGTACACTTGTTTACGGGCTAACGTTTCAAGTGACGGTGGGAGGGAGGCTTAATAGAATCAATGAATTCTCTTTTCCAAGAGGGATGGAATCGGAGTCAAGGGAAAGCCGTCCACCACAGTTGGCCCTGAGATGGCCCCAAAGACGCTGCAGGTGTTCACCCGGCTTCCCTTTAGGGCCCTAATTTCCTCTGCTGCAGGTTCAGCTCAGTTCAGAGCCTTTCTCTGCTTGCCTGTTATTAGTATCGGGCATCAGCTCTGTGGGGCTGTGTTTTTAATGTGGGGCAGGGACAGGTCCCCTCCTGCTTTGCTGTCCCTTCAGAGCAGTGGAGGGCTTAAACACAAAGACCGGAGCCGGAATGCCTGGGTGAGTCCCAGCCTGTCCACGACGATTAGCATGGGCCTTCATTTCCTCATCTGTAAAGCGGGGACAGGAACAGTACCTCTTCCAAAGCTGGCTGAAGCGATGGAAAGTAATGCACGTAGCCCAGTGGCTGACGCGGAGTGTATATACACGCGCACTTTGTGTGATGAGTAGTATTCGCTGCCGACGGGTCAGAAACACGAAGGTGGCCGTAGGTGTCTGGCTACCAGGGAGGAGGACGCCGTGCCAGTTCAGAAGGAACAGCCCCCATGGAGCCTGGCAACCCGGGCCCATGGGCAGACAGACCCACTCTTTCTGAAATCTTCCAGTTTTTCAAAAGAAGCCAAAGATCCAGAGTTTTGCATGACATCTTCCAATTTGTAAACACTGACAACAAATTTAAAAAGGGTTATTAAACACTAGGCTGCACAAAACGAAACAAGTCAGGGGGTCTGATTCCTGCTGGAGACTTCCTGCTCCCTTCGGTCCTGTCAAGGCAGACCAGGTGGGAGCGAAACTCTGTGGGAACCGCGAAATACAAAGGTGATGAATTGTCTTTGGATGATCAAATCAAAGTGGGATTTGATTATCAAAAGGGAAAAGAAAGGACATGGCGGGGGCGGGGGATGTGCAGTTGAGGCTCAGAAGGGGCAAGGGGAAGTTACAGTGCCCTGCCTGGGGGGCACACCTCAAGGAAAGGCCATCCCAGCTGAGGAAAGCTTCTGGTTGGGACAAGGTGACAGGAGAAGTCCCAACTGTGGATGGGTAGTTTCAATAAGGCCACTAAATCTTCAAATCATGAGATCACCCTTACTTTCTAGCTACCTTCTTAACATGGTGACTCAGAGCCTGGGCTCGGGAATCAAGCTGCCTGGATGAAATCCTAGCTCCACCCCTTACTAGCTGTGTGACTTCGAATAAGTGACCTAACCTCTCTGTGCTTCATTTTTATTTGTAAACATTAGTAGGGTCTATCTCATAGCTGTTGTAATAAAGAAATGAAGTGAATGCATGTGAAGGGCCTAGCACATAGTAATTACTCTATAAATGTTATTTTGACCATAAGTAATAATCATTTAAGTAAATGCCAGCTCTTATTGCTCAACAATGCAATGGAAATTTGTGAAGTACTTAACGTGTGCAAGTTTTTATTTTTTAAAGTTTATTTTTAAATTTATTATTATTTTTTTTTAGTAATCTCCACACCAATGGGGGGCTTGAACTCATGACCCAGAGATCAAGAGTCGCACGCTCTTTCAACTGAGCCCACCAGGCACCCCTACATTTGCAAGTAGTTTTTAGTTTGTTTGTTTGTTCATTTGTTTTTAAAGTAGGCTTCACACCCAACACAGGACTTTGAACTCAAGACCCTGAGATCAAGACCTGAGCTGAGATCAGGACCTGAGCTGAAATCAAGAGTCAGACGCTCAACCAACTGAGCCACCCAGGAGCCCCTGCATTTGTAAGTTTTTAATAAGACTCCAGGGGAAATATTAGGACTTGGAAGACAGGCCCCATGCCTTATTCACCACTAAATCCCCGACACTGAGCACCATGCCAAATGTAAGGGAGGAGGCCAATGAATGTTCACTGAGTAACGGGCAGCTGTCCTCAAGGAACCTGGAATGAGGGATGAGGGTGGGAGACAAGACCTGAATGTATAAAAAATTAACAGTGAAAAATTTATGCTGTTCAAGTCATCAAAAGAAGAGCAGTCTGCAGTAGAAGTGTGTGGATATCTGAACAATTTAAATACATACTCATTGCTGGAAGAGCTCAACTTCCAAAGAAATCGCCTCAGATTCAAGCAGAAAGGGGGAGGTCTCATGGTGACAAAGGTGTGGCTTGGATATGAACCAAAAAGGCATTCCAAGAGAGCTAAGTAAACAGAGACAGGGTGATAAAGTACTAGGTGTGTTTCACAGACAGTAAGCAAAGGAATTTGATGGGGACAGAATGTTCCAAGAGCTAGTAGGTGAAGGAAATCTGGAAAACTGGGTTCAAAAAGGCTTTTAATGCCAAGCTAAGGTAAAGCTTACTAGATATCACCCCTTCCTTTTTAATAAAGCATCAAATGTATTTGCCCAGAATGCACTATACTCCTTAACCTCACTGTTAGCTGGATGCAACCATGTGACTAAGTTATGATTCAGTTAAGACCAAGTTCTGATTTAGTTAGGACTTAAGGTAAAGTCCTGCTTGCAAATTTTGGAATGTGGGCACAATGGCTGGAGCTTTAGCGGCCATCTTAGATCATGAGGCAGACTGCTAAGGTTGATAGAAGAGGAAGGAAGGAGCCAGGGTCCCTGATGACTCCACCAGTTTCAGAAGTAATGGTCACACAAGAGAGAAATAAACTGTACTGTCTATTTTAACATGCAGGCAGACCTAATCCTAACTGATGCACAAGCCAAAGACTTCATACTTTATCCTGGGATAAGAGGCAAACATTGGAAGTTTATGAGCAGGCAAATAACAAGATGAATATATACATATATATTATTCATATTTATTTTTATATATTCATATATATTCATACACACACACATATATTAATTGGCTCTTGCAGTTATGGAGGCTGAGAAATCCCAATATTTGTAATCAATAAGGAGAGCCAATGGTACAGTTCCAGTGTGAGTCCAAAGTAGAAGAAGACCTGGCACCTGGGTGGCTCAGTCAGTTACACATCGCACTCGATTTTGGCTCAGGTCATGATTTCACGGTTGTGAGATCGAGCCCTGCATTGGGTTCTGTGCTAGCATGGAGCCTGCTTAAGATTTTCTCTCCCTCTCCTGCTGCCCCTCCCTCACCCCCCCCACTCTCTCTTTCTTCTCTCTCTCTCTCTTGCTCTCTTTTTCTCTCAGAAGAAAAAAAAAAAGGAAGAGGAGACCAATTTCCTAGCTGAAGACAGTCAGGTAGAGAGAGTGAATTCTCTCTTACTCAGCCCTTTTTTTTTAATGCAGGACTTTGACTGATTGGATGAGGCCCACCCACATATGGGAGGGCAATCTGCTTTACTCAGTCTACCAGTTCAAATGTTAATCTCATTCAAGAAAACACCCTCACAGACACACAGAATAGTGTTTGATCAAATGTCTGGGCACCCAGTGGCCCAGTCAAGTTGATGCATAAATCAACCATCACAAATGAGTATGTGCTAAAAACTGTTTAGAGGGAAAATCATACTAAGAATTGGCATAAAAGCATTAAAACTACACATCCTTCTTGATGGGTCTAACTAAAATCGACAGGCTTGCTAGCTCAGATGGACCAGAGAAAATCAAATAATCTAGTGTACTATTTAAAAAGAAGGGCTCCTGAGTTAACTGCCTGAGATCAGATCCTTGCTCCTTCAGTTACCAGCTCTGTAGCCTTGGGCAAGTTACTGAACACCTCTGTGCCTTGGTTTCTTCTCATCTGTAGGACAATGGGGATAACAGTTTATGTACTAGTGTTGCTGTGAGAGTCAAATCAGGTCAGCCGCTCTTTCGTTCACGGGGCTTGATCCCAGGACCCTGGGATCATGACCTGAGCCGAAGGCAGTCGCTTAACCAACTGAGCCACCCAGGTGCCCCTCATCCTCTCTTTATATCTCAAGTCTTTGGTTTATTTCTTTGACTACGTTCTGGGGTGTATGCAAGAATAAGAGTATTTCCGCTTTGAAATTTAAGAAAACCCACTAATCGGATTAACTGTGGCAAAACTTTATAAATTGAATAAGAAAATATTTCTAAAGAGAAGTGATTTCCACTTTTGCTTATTATATAGTTGGCTAACCAGGAGTTGCACCATAAAGAACCTGTTTTTCTGAATCTATTAATATCCTATAATTATCCTGTCAAAGCTCCCACTTAAGCAGGCCATAGTGTTTCTGCATTCTAAATAAACACCATGTACCTGAGAATAATTTGTCCCTCAAGTAGATGAACAGAGCCTCACTCCCCAGTTAAATGAACAACATAAATATGTTGCTGCCCACCCCCAGCCCTCTGCACACCACTCCTGTTCCCACACTCAATAATTCCAATTCCCCCCCAGGGAGATGGGAGGTAGTGAACTGTATAGTAACTTTTATTTCCACAAACTTTACTCATTTCACACACACCCCCCCACATACACATACACCCTGCCACCCAAGCAGACAATATTTATAGAAAGATTGCCCCTCAAAACATAGATGGTGACTGAAATGCCCATTTAGGGTGGAGGTATACAGAGCAAGTGACCCAATGAAAAACTACTAAGTCTTTCAAAACTGACACCTAACAAAGGTAATCAGGGCTCAGTGGAACTACAAAACTTCTCCGTAGTCACCTCACTTCGGTCACCAGTCCTGGATAAAGTGCATTCATTCATTCACATACTCAATAACAGTGTATTTAGCTCCTTCCGCCTTGTCACGTACTGGCTTAGACCCTGGCATACTGAGGCGACCAGAAAGGAGCTTCCAGTCTAGTGTGTGAGGAAGAATGATCCTACTGTCACACAAATACAAGATTACAAACTATGAGAGGCACCTTTTAGGAAAGGTATGTGTAAAACAAACAAGGAATTTACCCTAAGCGGAGGAGTTAGGGTGAACGGAGAGCTTAAGGATAGGGTGGTTAACTAGGCAAAGAGTGAGGGACAGGTGTTCCAAACAGAAGGAAACAGTAAATGAAGCCCTGATGTGCTAGAGTGGCTAAAGGCAGTAAGTACGGGGTGGAGCTCTTCAACCCAAGAGAGTAAGGCACAAAAGTAGGCAGGGACCAGAATCCAGTAGGCTTGGGGAGGCCGTGCAAGGAGTTTGGCCTTGATTCTGAGACCAGTGGAAAGCCACTTGAAGAGCTTTAAGCAGAGAAGATTCTATGATCACATGCACATTTTGAAGACAAGATACAAGCAGCCGTGTAAAAAACTAAGTCTGCTAACTGTCCCTCTATTTCTATTTTCCCCTTCCTCTATATACATGTGGCCATCTGAGATAAAGACTACATTTCCCAGCCTCCTCTGCAACTAAGTATGTGCATGTGACTAAATTATGGCCAATGGCAAATAAGCAGAATTGTCAGGAAGGAGGGGCTTCTAAGACCCCCTTTTAAGAGGCAAACTGCATGTGCTCTTTGCCTTCCTCTTTGTCCCTTCCTCCATCCTGCAGCTTGGAGATTAGATGCTGTCCTCTTGGACTATGAGAAAGAAGCCATGCAGGGAGAAGCAATGAGAAGAAAGATGCTGGATTCCTGACATTGTGGAGAGCTTACCAGCCTCAGACTGCTCCTTCAGCTTTTTAATTTATTGAGGTATAACATATATACAGTTTTTATACACAAAAACTCCTGCATCCATTTGAAGCATATAATTTGGCATATCTGACAGTTGTATACATCCATGTAATGACCAAGATGGAGAATATTTCTATCATCCCTAAAAGATTTTTTTAAAGATTTTTTTTTTTATGTTTAAGTAATCTCTACACCCAACATGGGGCTCAAACTCAAAACCCTGAAATCAAGAGTCACATGCTTTACCAACTGAGCCAGCCAGCCCCTCCCCCCAAAAAGATTGTTCCATGCTCCTTTGCAATTTACCCATCCCTCTATTCCCAGCATGAGACAACCACTGATCTGCATTCGGCCGCTATAGACTAGCTTTCATTTTCTAGAACTTTATATAATGAAATCATATAGTGTATACTCTTTTTTGTCTGATGTCTTTCATTCCCCATAATTATTTTGAGATTCATCCATGTTGTATCAATAATTCCTTCCTTTGTACTGCTGAGTAGTATTTTATTGTATAGATGTAACAGTTTGTTTAATCCATTCACCAATTGATAGACATTTGGGTTGTTTACTGTTTGGGGCTCTTGTGAAAAAGCTTCTATGAACATCTATGTATAAATCTTTGTGTAGACACAGGATTCATTTCTCTGGGTAAATACCTAGGAGTGGAATGGCTGCATCATATGCTAGATGTCTATTTAACAAAAGGAGAAATAGCCAGTTTTTTCAAAGTGGGTATAGCATTTTACATTTTCATGAGAAATGAATGAAAAGGCTGGTTGCTCCACATCCTTGCCAATACTTGATATAGTCAGTCTTTAAAAGTTTAGATATTCTAATGGGTGTGCAGTTGGGCTACCTAGATTTTTATATGAGAAAAGAAAATTACCATCTTTGTTGTGTTTAAGCCATGTTATTTTGGATTTTCTGTTACTCTCAGCCAAAGCTACTGCTATGGATTGCAGAAAGCAAGGCTGGAAGGAGGAATACCAGTTAGGAGACTCCCAGGGTTCAGACAAGATATGGTGGTGGATCCAAGTAGGGGAGGGCAGTGGGGATGGAGAGAAATAGATAAATTGATGAAGCAATTAGGAAATAACGAACTTAGGATCAGAAAAGTAGGTATGGATTAGGTATGGAGGGTTAAGAAAACCACTTGGGTTACACAGCCGAGGAGCTGGGTCTCCGATCCAAGCTCATTTAATGCCAGAGGATATTCCCAACCACCGCTCTCTTTGCCCGCTAGATGTCAAAGTCATATGAAGGAGAAACCAGCAAGTGCTCCAGCTTCCACTGTGGCCAGTCTCTGGTTTTTGCTGGTCAAGTTGTTTGTGTCTTTGTTTTGATGCAGAGGAGAATGTTTTGGACAGAAAAGAGGAGGATGTAGGATGGATGGATGTAGGAGGAGGATGCTGATGTTGGCATTCATGAAGATTTTCAGTAATATTGTTACTATTTTTGTTAATACTTATAAAATTATTATTGTTAATATTGATTTCTGTGTGTATCTCCTCTTTTAACTCCAATTCCATGGTGGCAAGAAATCAAAGGACTTGAATATGTATAATCCCACCGGAAGCCAAAAACTAAACTAGGAGCTCTCGGTGGATAATTTTTATTTCATTCTTATAATAATCCTGTGTTTTTCTGCATTTTACAGATAAGGGAAACTAAGACTCAGAGAGATTAAGTGCCTTGCCCAAGGTCACACAGCTTGTACGAAGTGATGCTTCCTGTGTTTTGGAACGTCACTCCCAAAGCAGAAGGATTATAAAGAAGGGTCTGTTGGGATTCAGATGGGTGGAGAAGAGCACAAGAGATTAACCAAGAACAGCCAAATGATGATTAGTGAAGCTGGGAAATAAAGATATGGGGGTTCACGGGACACTCTCTAATTTTACATGTTCGAGATTTCAAATAAGCAAAAGTAAAATAAGACAGCACACATCATTGATGCTAGTGTAAATAAATACAAATTTTTTGGAAGGCAATTTGGAATTCACATCAGAAGTACTAAAGATGTTTACCTCTTAAAAGAAAACCTCAGCATTTTTGCAGACTTCAACAATGGACTCATGGGCACGCATCCTAAGGAAATAATCCCAGATATGTGTAAAGATCACTGAGAGGATGTGTGTTCCAGAGGGATTATTATATCAGAACAAGGAAAACAGTCCTAATGACTATCAATAAAAAACGAGTTAAAAAATTAAAAACAAGGGCGCCTGGGTGGCTCAGTCGTTAAGCGTCTGCCTTCGGCTCAGGTCATGATCCTGGAATCCCAGGATCGAGTCCCGCATCGGGCTCCCTGCTCGGCAGGGAGTCTGCTTCTCCCTCTGACCCTCCCCGCTCTCATGCTCTCTCTCTCTCATTCTCTCTCTCATATAAATAAATAAAATCTTTAAAAAAAAATTAAAAACAATAAAAATTTTAAAATGAGTTAAAGAATTCATGGCGAAGGAATTCATGGCGAAGGAGCATCTTGAAAATGGTGCTGTTGGAGAATACTTACCGACATAAAAAATGTTCACAATAGGCTAAAAAAAAAAAGTAACAAAACAATCGGTACCCTATGATCAGATTTTTCCTTGGCTTAAAAGAAGTGAGCACTGGGTGTCTTACACAACTAATGAATCGTTGAACGCTACGTCAAAAACTAATGATGTACTATATGCTGGCTAGTCGAACATAATAATAATTTAAAAAAAAAGAGAATGGAAAGATAGATCTCAAACGTCAACAATGGTATTTTGTAAGTAGTGGGAATGTGAATGACTTATTTTCTGCTTCTCTGCATTTTCTAAAATTCTAACAAGGAATATGTATTTGCTTTCGGGTAAATTAAGAAAAGAATAGGTTAAAAAGAGTTTTAATGTTAAATAACCATGTTTTATAGACTCAAAAATCAGTATATTTTTCCTAGAAATTTTGGAGTGATAACACACCTGAAGTAAAGCTCACTAATTTCAAGTGCCCAACTTGATGACTTTTTTTTTTCATATGTCCACACCCAGGTAACCATTACCCATTCTTAACATTCAGATAAATCCTGACTCAGGCCATGTGTTCAGTCCTTCAGTTAATCACCGTGTCCCAAGGATACAACCCCATGTTTAACCCTGTGATGAGGCCAGAGTAGTAGTGATAGTGGGCAATGATTTGACAGTTTAATACCCAAAAGTCACTTGGAATAGAGAAGGAATTCCCCCAAAGAACCCAAAAGAAATGGTATGACCAAAGTGTGCTAGGCAGATGGAAAATAATAGCCATCACAGTTCACTCTCAACTAGTAGGTTAAATCATTCCATTTTCTAGAGTTATATGTATTACCAATTCATTTTGAGAGGTTCACCAAGTATTTATGTTGAGTGTATTGGTGTGGGCATTTTACTGAGATACTTTCTAAAAATAGGTATTTGAATTACTGGTAACACCCACCTTAAAACTTTTCTAAGGTAAAACTGTCAGGCAGACAAGATTTCCTGACTGTTGAGAGAATCTCATGGATAAAATGGTTGCCTTAATTTCTGAGGCAATGTCAGTGTAGGTTCATTTCAAATAATGTTTTTGGAACAATTATAAAGTATAGATATGTACCAAACCATTAAGAACGTTATTCCGAGGAGTAGTCTTGGAGGTTGTGAACTGTTATGGGCTGAACTGTGTCCCCCAACACTCATATGCTGAGGTCCTAACCCCCAGTACCTCCGAATGTGACTAAATTTGGAGATAGAGCCTTCAAAAGGTTATTAAGGTAAGGTTTTTAGGATGGGCCCTAATCCAATACGATGGGTATCCTTATAAGAAGAGGAGATTAGGACAAACACACCCAGAGGGAAGAGCAGGTGAGGAAGAAGCAAGAAGGCAGCCATCTGCAAGCCAAAGAGGGAGGCCTCAGAAGAAACCAAACCTGCCAACACCTTGCTCTTGGATTTTTAGCTTCCAGAACTGTGAGTAAAGAAATTTCTGTTGTTTAAGCCACACCCAGTCTGTGACATTTTGTTACAACAGCCCTAGCAGACGAGCGTGGGAACTGACAAACCACAGAGAGGATTAAACCAGGTGGAGGAGAGGAGTGGATGCTCTGCTCCTACCAT
The DNA here is from genome assembly GCF_054177405.1 of Leptonychotes weddellii. Lineage (NCBI taxonomy): Eukaryota > Metazoa > Chordata > Mammalia > Carnivora > Phocidae > Leptonychotes > Leptonychotes weddellii. The sequence continues at coordinate 20,798,651 of NC_138379.1, forward strand.
GCGGTCATGGTCACGGTGGAGGTTCCCCCGGGCATGCCTCTCCTGCGCTCTCGGGGGTTGCTGGTTGGCCAGCCAGGCAGCTCCACAGGTGCGCCTGGACTAGTTTAAGCACATTAGTGATGCCCAACCTCGATGGGCACAATTTCTTTCAAGAATGAGTTCATGACCTCATCTGGGCAAATGAGGCTTGAAAGGACTTTTGTTAGAGGCTTATGGGAAAGAAACTTTCTTGCTCTTCTGAGAGCCACGTGGAGAGATCTTTTCTCTTTCTCTAGGATGTGGAAGAGGATGCAGGGAGCCCCTAGATCTATTTGCACCCATCTCTGGCCATGGATTGAGAATGTTTTACCATTTCATGATCCCCAAAGAAGGCAGAATGTAGAGAGAGGAAGAAAATAATCTTTGAGGACATTTTTGAGTGTTGTATTAAGCCATAGAGGACTTTGTGATGACATGGGACAATAAATGCCCTTTCTTATATAAATCTGTTACTTTAACTGAAAGCATCCTACACTAATGGTTAGAAGTTCAAATATGTTTTTTTTAAAATAGGCCTGTTTTACCTTTACAATTTTAGAGAAGTAACTAAAAGCAACCAACAGCACTGAAACTCAAAGAATTACTTTTGAAAAATTGCATAATAAGAACAGTAAAAAAAAAATGGGAGGAACTTGCTAGCAGGAACCTATTTCTAAAAACCAAATAAAATTGTTACAAGCAACTATAATAAACAATTACCCTTTCCAGATTATCTACTATGTATATGCAGTATCTCACTGAATCTACACAACGATCGCATGAAGAGGGTCCTATAAGTATCCCCATTTTACAGATGACAAAACAAAGGTTCCAAAAGTTTAAATAATCTGCTCAATGTTATAGCAAGACAAAGGCTAAACAAGGATTGAGTCCTGCTAATCTATAACTCTGAAGCCGGGACTTTGAAAGAACACACACACTACTTCTCTAAGCATGTGGCATACATAATCCTAATCCTAACACCCTTTCCAGGGTAGAGCCAATAACAGATGAGGAAATTCATACTCACAGAAGTTCACTAACATGAGGGAGCTCCCCCAGCTAGTGATTATGCAAACAGGTGAACCACAGGGCAAGGAGTATTAAATCTTAGAGACCAACAGGCAAGATAACTGATATATGGAAGGAACCACCAAACCTTAGCACTCAAAGGGGCCTTAAAGATCCTCATTTCATCACCCTCTTTTTATACTTGAATTAAGGCCCAGAGAAGTTTCGTATCTTGCCCAAGGCAACATAGCATGTTAGTGGCAGAGTACAGCTAGGATCCAGGTCTTCTGTCAAGGAGAGCTTTTTTCTAGCACACAAAACTGCCTTTGATGAGCTTCATGTATAGGGTGCTTGCTGAATATGTTTGATTTTGGAATCTTTTCCTGCCTTTTTTTTTTTTTAAATATTTTTATTTATTTGAGAGAGAGAGAGAGAGAGAGCGCAGGGGGAGGGGCAGAGGGAGAGGCAGACTCCCTGCTCAGCGGGGGCTCGATCCCAGGACCTGGAGATCATGACCTGAGCAGAAGGCAGATGCTTAACCGACTGAGCACCCAGGCACCCCCTTTTCCTGTCTTAATGGAGTAGAGTCAACCCCCAGTGCTGGTTCTCCTGATAATAGCCCCCTAATTTTCCCTACAGAAACACCCCCTTCCTTGCTGCATGTGGCCTTAGAAGGACAGGTAAATGGCCTTCCCATGATCATGTGACCTTTGAATTTTGGCTACCCTTTTTTTGATAATAAATCTGTTTTTCCTTAAGGAGTTCAGAGTCAGTTTCTAGTGTCCACAACCCAAGAAGCTGGATCAGTTAAAGTTTTTTCAGTTACAAGTATTAGAAAACCCAAGCCAAATGTGCTTAAGCAAAAAAGGGATTTAGTGCCTTAGATGAGGGATCTGCAAACTATCGTTCTTGGGCCAAATTCTGCCCACCACCTGCCTTTGTAATAGTTTAACTGGGACATAGCTATGCCCATTGGTTTGTTATTATCTATAGCTTTTATGCTGCAATACCTGTGATGAATAGCTGTGACCGAAACAAAGCCCCAAACCTTTATTATCTGTCCCCTTCCAGGAAATGTCTGCTGATCCCTGACTTAGAAGCAAATCAGGTGTGGCTTGATCCAGGGGCTCAATGACATTTTTAAAAGCCAGGCCTTCCATCTCAACTTCCGGCTGCTTTCCTCCATGTGTGAGCGGGATTCTCGGACTGACTCTCCCCTGTGGTTACAGCCCACGCAGGGACAACAGCTTCATCCCCTCCACACGCAAATAAAAGTCTTCCCTCAGACACTCATCAGCCCTTATCAGCCTTCTTCTGTGTTCAGAGTGACGTGATTGGTTTAAGTCAATCAGGATTCATCCCCTGAAGCCACGAGTGGGGTAAACCAGGATTCTGGGGGAGAATGCCCTGATTTGCTACACTTTGAATTCCCGAGTGTAAATACTCCTACCATGGCTGACTTCAAGCCATCACTTGTCACTGAATGCAATGCTGGGAAGAGATGCATAGTTGCACACTGGTAGGTGTATTTCCACCATAGATAAAATAGACAAATATTCTCAAGGGCACAGATAATACAAAATATAGCAAAATAATTAGGAAGTGGTAAACTCTGAGCATTTATTACTTTTGCTCTCCGTATGCTATTTAACTGCACATTTATATAATTTAATTTTTACTAATGACCATGTTTGACAACTGGCTTATCCTTAACCATCAGCTCTTATTCACCAGCTCTGGCACAGCATCGGGTTAAACTCACCCAAACCATTATGAGGACTTCTTTTACCAGGATAAAAATAAATAGACAATAGATGGTAAATAAAACAAATGAACAAAACCCCCCACAAGTATTCACTATGGAACACTAACTGATAAACCAGGTAAGATGGGAAATAGCATGTGGTTTTAAGGAAACAAAATACTTATACGAGTAGGTGAATCCAATGGTGGTGCTAAGCAGAAGAGGCTAGAGATCTGTGTGTTTATACGGACTGCCCATTATCCCTCAAGGACCTCCATAAAGCATCGGTTTATGCTGACTTCAGGTGAGCCCCCAAAGTAGGTAAAATAACACTTTACATCACACTGATGGCTCATTCAGACAGCTCCATAGAAAGAAATCAGACCATTTAGGAGGGCCAGACTCCAGAGAAATTTAAAAGCACAATACCATGGAAAAATGGGTAAGTATTAGATGCCGTTCCCATGGAACCCAATTCATTGATAGCACACGTGGTCTCTGGAAGCATTATTAATAAGTAATAAATGTCTTAAGTATAGTGCTTGACAGCTTTCAAAGGACAGTCCTATGCACTGCCTGATTTTGGCCCCATGCTCACTCTCTGGAGAAGACACCATCTCTACTTTATCAATGAGAAAATAAGAATTGTGTAGTGGTTATTGCTAGAAACTGAGCTGTGCCTGTCATTCTAGTCTTTTAATTCCAAACTCTTTCTAGTCTACAAGCTGTAATCCCACAAATAACATGCTTTCATCTCGGGATGTGACCACACACCCGCAGGTCAAAGGTTAAGAATCAAGTCACCACAAGAAAAAATACCCACATAATAAATGCTTCTATTTAGGTTTTACTTTCACAGCTAATGAGTCTATTATTAATGTGTTTTGTATTAACTAGCTATGTTAGTGCACAGAAAGGTGTTGGTAAATTTGGCTTCACTAAGTGGTAGATTTCAACACCCTTAGCTATGGATAAAATAGTGGTTCAGAATTCAGATTCCAGGAACATGGACCTGAATCTCAGCTCTACCAGCTATCTGGGAATGTTTGGCAAGTTGCTTAATCTCTCTGCAGCTTATTTTCCTCATCTGTAAAGTGGGGATGATAACTCATAAGGTTATTTGAAGATTAAATGAAATAATATATGAAAAATGCTTAGGGTCGCCTGAGTGGCTCAGTCGGTTAAACGTCTGCCTTCGGCTCAGGTCAGGATCCCAGGCTCCTGGGATCGAGCCCTGTATTGGGCTCCCTGCTCAGCAGAGAGCCTGCTTCTCCCTCTCCCTCTGCTGCTCCCCCTGCTTGTGTGCTCTCTCTGTCAAATAAATAAATAAAAATCTTAAAAAAGAAAGAAAAATGCCAGGCACATAGTAAGCCCTCAATAGATAATGGTGGTTAGTACTTTTACCATAATCAACACAATGATCCTGATCATTATTAATGATGGCCCAGCCAAAATTTTACCTTGTACGAATATTAGCTTCACAAGTCAAATTTTAAATGGAAATGCTGCATTTGGGATTTGTTTTTTCCCGCTAGGGTCTTTTAGTAGTAAAAACACCATACGTTCATATCCGCGTGTTTGTTTTTATATTGTTCAAAGCCTTTCGAAAGATATTCTCTCATTTACTCCCCCAACAACAAGAGGACTGGAATCCTTTTCACACTGGACAGATAAGGAATCTGAGACTCGGAAACCTAATTATTAAGCATCGGAATCACAATCCAGCCAGGTCTCCTGACTCCGGCAGTCACTTCAGGAAGTTACGCTGCTTTGTTTGCTTTTTTAGCTCCTAAATCACATGTCTGTTCTTTGTTTACAAAGCTTCTCGAAGCTCCAAGTTCCCTGCTAGGTATAATGGCCCTTGTTTGATACCTCCCCGGTGTCAGATTTCTACCTGTTACTGGAGAATTCCCTTGTCCCCTGTGCTCAACCCTGCAGTTTGGGCGGGACCAGGTTGGATCCTGTCTAATAAAGATAGCCAGCCTTTGTCTGTTGGCCACGTGATTGGATGAGGTGAGGGCACGTGACCCATTGTGGGCCAATGAGAGGTTGTGAATCCCAGGTCTTCAGTAAAGAGAGTAGAAGAGATTCCTTGTCTTTCTGTGTTCGGTGGAGGGTGAGGGCTCCAACTGCCATAGTTATTTTGCTCTTATGAGGAGGGAGTGAGAGGGTACCCAGGGGTGGGAGTGACCATGCATATAAGGGAAGGATGAAGTCAGCCGTAGTGAACATAGAGCGAAGTTATGGCGAAAATCCCAATCCTTGATGATGTCATTTGAGCTGCTGGTTAAAGCCTCACCCGAAGCCCAGCACCCACTCTAGACTTTTCCCATATGTGAGTCAACAATTTCCTTTTATTGTTGAAGCCTTCAAGTTGGGTTTTTAGTCACTTACTTGCAACCAAGAGTTCTTTCTGATAGACTGGGCCTCCCAATACGATCTACACAGAACCCTCAAAGAAAAGGAAGGATTTATTTTAGGCTGGACTAGTTGTATAATCTTGACATGGGACATACATTCTTCACAGTGCTGGCTTCCACTTCTAAATTTCCTTTATAACTTTTATTTTATACAGCACCTATTCAAAAGTTAATAACCCATTTTATTTCCCATCAGAAAAGAAAAAAAAAAAACTGGTGGGTATGAAGTGCCTCCAGTATAAAGAAAGAAAGAGAGAGAAGAAAGAAAGAAAAAATGAAAGAAGGAAAGAAAGAAAAAATGAAAGAAGGAAAGGAAGGAAGGAAGGAAATTCAGAAAGGGAAGGTAGGGAAGAGAAGGGAAGGAAAAGAAAGTCATTACTATGTGATTTGTACTTTTAGGACCTCCTAGTAAAAAAATGGGGAAAATTTAAGAAAACTACCTCCCATGAACACCTTCTTTTGTTCTATTTGAGTTTCTGACATTTGCTACCAAATTTCTGTCTTTTCCTTTCATCTCTCTTCCCTCCCATCTATCCTGTGACCCACCACATCTCAATTCCTTTTCAGTTTTCCAGATATCCAGGACATTCCCCTGGCTACACTGCATGGATGCCCAAACTTCCATTTCCCTATATCACTTCACCTCACTCCTGAAATCCTGTCCTAGTGCAGCCTTCCCATCTTCTTTGTACATAATGATTCATAGCTGACAGTAGCTCCATGCATCTATATCCACCCTTTTCAGGTGTGTTGAAAATGAACCCAAATGAATACCTACTGGCTGGGTTTCATGGATTCATCAAATCTCAGGATTAAAAAGAAATTAGCCCATCCAATGGTTCTAACTGGTGTGTACTGATTAGCTGTGTGAAGTAACAAGCAAGGGCATAAAAATAGTACCCAGTAATTTACTTAAGTCACTGAACTTAAGATAGCAAAACAAAGGTTGATAAATAGCGCTATATTAAAATCGGAGATTTCTGTTTGTCAGCAAACATCTGCAACAGAAAGAACTGTTACAAATCAGTAAGAAAACTTGGCACTCAAACAGGCACTTAAACGGAAGAGGATATTCAAATGACTAATAAGTATGTCAAGTGCACAAACACATTACTTACTTGGAAGACGCCAGTGAAAAACACCAGAAACCAGAATGATCAACAATTGGAGCTCTTATAACAAGGCTCATGGGAATATAAATAGGTATAACCATTTTGGAAAACTACTTAATGCCAACTAAGCAGTTTGATATCTACTAAAGCTGTACGTGCACAACTTATGACCCAAAAGTTCCACTCCTGTGTATATCATGGAACTAATAAAATAACTCTGAACACAGATCCAACTCAGGGGAAGTTGTATGCTAAAGTTTGTAGGAAAGGTGGGGAAAAAAATCCCCAAAAAGCAAAATTACTCTTGAAGCTTCCTTAAATTGCCTGTAAAAGACAGTATTCAGACACACTACGTTGTCTTTACAAAACACAGTTCGTTTAATCCTCATAACTCCATGAGACAAGTTCTAACACCCCAATTTTACAGATGGCCTCAGAGGGGTAAAATCACTTGCCCACAGTCACACAGCTAAATGACAACAGTGCTAGGGTTTAAACCTGATCCCAGTCAGTCTCCACACTCTGACCCATTCTGTACCACCTTTCTAGGAGGTTGCCTTCATTAGAATAGGCAAGTCCTATAAAGGAGGGGAAGAGAAAATGAGTTTTGAAGTCTCCCCCCACCCCAACTTCCCACACCCCTATTTCATCCATCAATCCAGATGTTAGCCTGCCTCAGGAAAGTGTTGGTTTGGATTCTCTTCTCCAGTTTCCCATTGAGAGCCTTAACCTAGACCAGGAGTCCATGAACTACAGCCTATAGGCTTAATTCAGCCATTTCTTTCTTCCTTTCTTCCTTTCTTCCTTCTTTCCTTTCTTTCTTTCTTTTTCTTCCCTCCCTCCTTCCTTCCTCTCTCTCTCTTCCTTCTTCCTTCCTTCCTTCCTCTCTTTCTCCTTCCTTCCTCCCTCCCTCCTTCCTTCCTTCCTTCTTCCTTTCAAAGATTTTATTTATTTATTTTAGAGAGAGAGTGCACAAGACAGGGGAAGAGCAGAGGGGCAGGACAAGCAGACTCCATGCTAAACACAGAGCTCGATGTGGGGCTTGATCTCATGACCTCTAGATCATGACCTGAGCCGAAACCAAGAGTTGGAGGCTTAATCGGCTGAACCACCCATGCGCCCCACCTGTTTCTTTAAAGTTTTATTGAAACATAGCCAGATCCATGAGTCTATGTATAGACTATGGCTGTTTCTGGCCTACAATGGCAGTCGAGTCATTGCAACACAGACCATATGGCCTTCAGTGCTTAAGTATTTGTTATCCGGCTCTTTAGAGAAAAAGTTTGCTGACCCCTGGCCTAGCCTAATCAACTTTCCTTGCAGCCAAACCCTTCTAAGGACCAGGATGAGGTTGCTTTCATCATCTCTCAGTTCCAAACAACAAGCTTCCTGGTCACCCAGGCCCTATCCCAAAGGAGAGACATCTGGACTCTCTGAGTTCCAAAGAATTCTGAGGGGCCCCAAAGCTGCTTTCCGCTCCAAAATCCCCCACCCCTCTTCCTCTGGTAGCTAATCCTGGAAGGACTTGTCTGGGAGCAAGGTAACTACAGTCATTTGTGGGAACTGCATTTATGTCTAATTAACCCACAGCACAGTATTGATTTTTCATATCCTTTACAACATCACATTAAGTTTGTTGCAAGCCTTATTTGATTCCAACACTAAACTCTGCTCATGCATATTCCATCTTCATAACTAGTTGTTCGTGGAATATGGCCAATTGCTCACAGTTTACACAAAATCAAAGGGAACACTGGTCAGAAGTCCTGAGCTATTAACTCATCCCCCAAATTAATTCTTAATGTGTGGCTGATGAAAGGAGACTACTACAAAGCTAACAGCCCACAAAGAATTTAAGATTTCCAAAATGAAATATCAAGAGAGAGCCATTAGTAAGTTTATGAATTGTGTAGTGATTTAAAATTTCTAAAGTAGAAGCTATCAGCTTAAATTAATCAATTTCTGTCTTGACTACAGCCATCAGTTAAATAGCATTGGGATTTCCTAAATGCATCTGAACTTTGCAAATTTGAATTTTATACCTGGAAAAGAGGCAAATGCACGTCCCTATCCTAGCAGTTCAATTCAAGGCATAAGCTTTTAATAATAATAGCTACAGTTTTCTAAACTTTTACATTGTACCAGGCTTTGTTTTTACATGCATTATCTCATTTAATCCTCCCCACAGCCATTTAATAGGTACTGTTATTATCCCCATTTTACAATGGAGGAAGCTAACGTGCAGAGTGATTAAGTAACCTGCAAAAGTTCCCAGCGTCATCTAGATAGACCTAAGTGTTCATTATTTTATGTCCCATAGTGCCTTATACACATCTCATAAAAAGTTATGGATGCCCATTTTCTGCTGGGAGAAATCCCATTTATATTTCATGAGAGATGAGGCTATTATTTATTCAGAAACATAGATTGCACTGCCATGAAACACCAGGCAGTGTTCTGTGTGTGCAGGCACAATTTCACTTTGTGTCCACAACAGCCCCTCCAGGCCTAGCATTACCTTCATTTTTCAGATGAGGAACCCGGGGGCTCAGAGAGGTTGAGTAACTTGCCAACCATCATGGAGTTAGTAAATAACAGAGCAGTAGGGACTCAACATGGGTCTGGGCATTCAGATGTCTGCAAAGTGCTTTGATACACCATCTTGATACATCAACTGAATCAAGTTGGAGATGTTGGGCCACCATTTGTTTGATAGGGTAAGTGTGCACCAAGTGCTGCCAAGCAGGGACTCTAGAGGGAAGAAATACTAAAGGAGGTATGAAAGTTGTTTGCGGTGGTGCGCGCACATGTGTGTGTGTGTGGGGGGGGTATGCACTGTGATATTCCTCTCCTCAACCCCTCCTCACACCTCGCTAGAATACTGTCAGTAAGTCCGCCTTGCTCACGGATGTGTAAGGAGGGTCTTCTAGAGTAACTCGGTGAGGTGCCAAGATCTGGATTGTTGCAAGGCCAAGACCGAGACCGTTCCTGTGGACACAAATGCCCAAGTCCAAGGGACCCACTGACATCCATCCATAAGTCATTTATGGGGAGCTTATTTTAGTTCCTTCTTGCCAACCACACGATTAAACTGAATTAAGTACTCTTTAGTGCCAGGTACTAAACAGAGGGAAAATAAAAGGGGATACTCATCACAGGGTGTTTGAGACCAAACTACTATATCACTTACTATGAAACAGCACTTGACCTATATTTTTTTTTAAAGATTTTATTTATTTATTTGAGACAGAGAGAATGAGAGACAGAGAGCATGAGAGGGAGGAGGGTCAGAGGGAGAAGCAGACTCCCTGCCGAGCAGGGAGCCCGATGCGGGACTCGATCCCGGGACTCCAGGATCATGACCTGAGCCGAAGGCAGTCGCTTAACCAACTGAGCCACCCAGGCGCCCGCACTTGACCTATGTTAACTCATTTACCCTAACCGCAACCCTATGAAGGGGGAGCTATTATGACTGCCATTTTCCAGAAGAGAAATTGAGGCACAGAGAAGTTAAGTGACTGGGTCAAAACCACTCAGCTGCTGATAGGCAGCACAGCAGGGACTTGAACTCAGGCAGACCAATTTCAGAGCTCATGATCTGGACCCCTACACTAAACCACCCAGGGCACACTGCCTGGAGTCTGGTACACCGAGGAGAACGGGCGCAATTGAGGGCGCTAACCTCCAACCTCTGGTTGCTGAGTTGGCAGTGTCTATACTCTCTCTAGTATTCTTTCTCAAAGTAGAGTTAATTGGCATTGTACGTAAGGTCAATGGCCCTAGGCTGCTGCTGGGCACCTATGTTGACATGTTGGGCTTTGTCATACAGGAAAGACACTGGGGCTGAGGTGGGACTGACAAGTCAGATATCTGGTCCCCAAGCCCCATCCCACTCTGAGCACAGCCTACTCTGCCCAATTACATCCGAGGGCAGGCTTGTCTGTCATCAGCTCACCTGCTGCTTCAACAAGAGTCAGTATGTAGCAACACAACAAAGCAAAGCTTATCTCTGACCAGAACACGGGGACCAGAACAAAACTATCTTTGATGTATTAAACGGTTTTAAACCCTGAAACACACTTAACTCTTTGAACCTTGAACATTGCTGTGGCTTAAAACTTCTTTCGCAAGGCGGAGTAAAAAACATAACAGAATTAATCAAGGGGTCTCTCCAATAACACCTGCTTTACTTCTTCTTCACCCCAACTAAGATAAATCACCACCAACAGAGGTCCAAGTAAACTTCTCACCCAGGGTGTCGTCAGGTCCATGGCTCCTTCCCACGAGACAGGAAAAAGGCTGAGAACTAAGGACCTGGTGCCATTGGGAGGGGGGAGGAGGGAGGAGGTTTCTCCTATTAGAGGAACCATTAACTTTTAGAGTTGCTTCCCCAATAACGTTAAGCCATTTACTTTGCAATTATGCAGAGAATAAACATTGATAAGGTGTTCTGTGAGCACAGCTGCATGCCAACATCTGGCATCACCTCTGGAATCCTACAGGACACATCTGCCAGCGGAGTTACTCCTCCGGGGAGCCCCACACCAGGCCCTTAGATGCTGGAAGTCACATGCAGATGCTGCATCAGCCAATGCTGTCGGGAAGGGCCAGGTTGCCCTACCCAGGCAAGAAACTGTAGACTCTGTTCTGTCTTCCATGAAGAGTCGGGATCTGTGCTCCTGACCACACAAATAAATGCGAAACTAGCAAAAATAAATATCAAACGCTCTGGAGCGTCCGTAATGGGCCAGGTGCTATCCCATGCACTCTGTGTGTCTCTTCATGACAATGAGGTGGGTGCTAGTATTTTTCTTGTTTTACTCATGAGGAGGGGATGAATTAGACACCCACACCCACACATCTAGTTAGTGGTGGAGCCAGGAACATGCTGGATCCCGTGCTCTTAACCATCACCCTATACTGCCTCCCAAGTGGGTGGCGGCAAAGAGTTGTGTCAACAGACTGTTCAGAGTCCTGGTGAGCTCAGACCCTAGCAGTCGTGTTTCTGGGCACCTACGCAGCGTAAGGCATGCCCAGTGACTGGAGATGTGGGGAGCACCGCAATGGCATAGGCAGCAGGTGCACATGGTATTTCCCCACCTTCACAAAGAGTACTCATCCTCCGTTCTTCACTTGTACCTTCTCGTATTTTCCCACCTACTACTCTTTCCTTCTCCCTTCCCCAGAGTCATGACGAGAGATAATCAGGTGACTTGCGAGCAGGAGTAACAACTATTTTAATCCATACCCTCTATGTCTCCCCCCTCCCCCGTCCTGAGTCATTTTCTAGGTGTCTAGCTATATACAGGTAATGATCTACATGTTTCTCCGAAATGGTATTCCCTGAAAAGTCTCCCCCCCACCCAGGCCCCTACCTACCCTGTGCCCATCCCCAAGCTCTGCCTTTTAGTATTTTTTTGTGATTCCCTCCAAAACTTATGTATACCTAGGACGCACCACACTTATATTACCCTCCCTCATTCCTTCCCATTCTTTTTAGAGTTCTTTCCATGTGAATACCCAGAGCATCTTCATTCCTTTTTTTAGCTGCATAGTATTCCATTTTATGGTTATACCATATTTATTTACCCTTCCACCTATTAATAAACATTCAGATTTTCTCCAATATTTTGCTATTCATAAGTTGGTACTTCGGCCCCTTGTGTCTGTATCTCAATTGGTTAGAATCAGTGAGGAGGGAGGTTGATGGGCAACCCCAAATTCTCACACTATCCACCACTACGATCAGAGCAAAGAAGCAAAACACACTCAGCAAAAGCCCCACTATAAGAAGATCTTTCTATGCCAGGAGAGACTGCCATGTCTATCTTTTCCCAAATATTCCATTTCTCTTCAGCCCAGAGAAAAAGTGACATCTTGAACTAGGTAATCTATACAGAGAGCATTTTTTTTAAACTATAATTTCAAGGCATTCATTAAGATAATATACAGTTCAACCCAGCCTCACCTACCAACTCAAGAGAAGGCCAAGTGGGAGGCCTTTGCCTTCCTGACTGGGCCCATGAGGGGCTCAGCAATAGTCCTTCTGCACTAAGACCTTCGCTTCCCCAACCCTCCCCCATCCCAGCCAGAAATGCATGCCTGCAGTTGTGACAATGTCCTGTCAATGCTAGATTTGTCACCAAGGGATGCTATGTGTTTCTTCTCCTATTCCTTTAAGGTTTTTGCTAAAAACAGCTGTGCCGAGCAGCCCCTCCTTAGAACAGGACTAGCCCTAGAAAATGAGAATTAGGACAATCTGGATGCTCTTTGATTTGTCCTAACACCCTTGCCATCCCTAAACTCAGTCACTGCATTCTCAATCTCCCTCATCTCCCTGAGCCTGCAGTTGATGGTGTTGGTGTCCTGCTCACATTCCCTTAGGTGGTAATATTTCAGGGCACACTGGTCCGATTTTCCATGGCCAGAATCTGCATCTTTTGTCTAAGGGCTCTCTCTGGCTACCAGAGTCCGTTTTATACATGCACGAGGCAGGCTGCAAGGGCTCAGTAGTTAATACCACCACCATGGCTGCCTGGCAGCCTCCAACCCATGACTCACCCAAGCTGGTGTAAATAAATAACCCAGTTCCCTTGCCAGTCAGGGGGCTAAGTCTAAGGATGGCATCCTATATTGTTTTCCAGTATCCCCCCAGCAGGATTAAGCTCACTGTGGTAACTTGCTTGATAATGTGCCATTTACTGGCCTTCCCTTGCCAGTCTCACTTCCCCCCTCCCATGGACTATTGGCTCTGGAATCCTTGTCTCCAGGTCTCCTTGGTACCAGAAGCCCTCCTAAGAATCAGTGCCTCAGGATGGGACTCTGGAAGTTGGATCACAGATGGCAACAAGGACCAGTTGCTGGTGGCAAGTGACGTGTTGCTAACATCACAAGAACTAAGACTACAGGTAGTGAATTGGGATGGGCCACAGGTGAAAAAGAATGCAACCTCCAGGGGCACCTGGGTGGCTCAGTTGGTTAAGTATCTGCCTTTGGCTCAGGTCATGATCCCAGGGTCCTGGGATCGAGCCCCGCATCGGGCTCCCTGCTCAATGGGGAGTCTGCTTCTCCCTCTACCCTTCCCCCTTGCTCGTGGTCTCTCTCACTCACTCTCTATCAAATAAATAAATAAATAAAATCTTTTTTTTTTTTTAAAAAGAAAGGATGCAATATCCAGCATTGGCAAGATACAGGGTTAAGGGTAATTACAAGGACTCTGGGGGCGGGTTGGTTGCTTAGAGGTGAAGTACAATAGGAGCACTGAAAGAGAATGACAGGCTCCGATCATCCAGCTAGCAGCTCAAGTTATGGTGTAAAAGCCAGAGAGTCCCTACTGAAACCCTTAAAAAGAGCTTCATGTCCTGCAGCCAGACAGCAGACATGTTTAACATGAAGCGCAGGATCTGATTGTGCAAGCAGCAAAGTTGTGAAGCCTGTTGAATTCATCGCCCCAGCAAGTCTCCTACGCTGAAGAGCAAGTCCTGATAGGGCTGGGGGGACCGGGATTGACAATGTATTCCAGATACGGGTTTGCCTTTCCTGGGTGCAGTGCCTCAGCTAGCAGGACCATCTGAGGGCTCACAGAACGTCTGATTTATTGTCCTGGGATCTGCATAGCATTGCCTTGCCAAAGGACTCATTTTACAGCAAAGAAGGTATTATAATAACCACAGGATCTAGTGGTCCCACTTCATACCACATCACCCAGAAGCTGTTTGCCTAAGGTAAGATTAGAATGACTCCATAAAAATGCAGGTAAAATGCAACTTTGGTTTGATGCAGGTAAGAGGACACTTTGTGGAGTGAGGTGCTTTAAGACGTAGTGTGAACTTTTAACCATCGGTCACTATACGATGCTGGGCCTCCGGTGGCTGGACTACATGGGTTTGGATACCAAGGAGTTTAAGTAGGAGTAGTTCCTCTTGCCATCCTTCCCAGTGACCCACGTAGAGAATTTGTACTTCTCATTCTCCCACCTTCAGGATCTGCCAGGTCCTAGTGCACAGGGAAGAGAATCCTTCTACCAGAGACACGATAAGAACCACACACTAAACCTAAAACTCTAACTGATGCCTGGTCATTTTGGATCCCTAATTGCTAGTGAACCAGGGTGCAAAGAAAGGAGTTACTATCCAGGCAAAGATGTCAATCTTGATTATTATAAGGAACCTAATGAAGGCAGGGAGGAGTATGTCTGCAATTCAGAGAATCTCTGGGGGCATCCGTAGTGTTCCTATGTGCTGTGATAATTCTGAATGGTTGGCTACAGTAACCACAGCTTGCCAAAGACACAGTAATCCAAGGCTCAGATCCTTCAAGGATGGAGGTCTGGGTGGCCTCAATGTATAAGTCACTTCAAGCAGTGGGAGTGCTGTTGGGGGTGAGGGGAATTAAAATAGGGTAGCCATCTGTGATCCAACTTCCAGAGTCCCATCCTGAGGCACTGATTCTTAGGAGGGCTTCTGGTACCAAGGAGACCTGGAGACAAGGATTCCAGAGCCAATAGTCCATGGGAGGGGGGAAGTGAGACTGGCAAGGGAAGGCCAGTAAATGGCACATTATCAAGCAAGTTACCACAGTGAGCACAGGGCAGCAGTGTGGACCTCAGTTCCCTTAGCATGTGAATTTGTCCCACAAGTTTTCTGTTTTTATCATTTTTTTTAAGATTTTATTTATTTGCGAGAGAGAGAATGAGAGACAGAGAGCATGAGAGGGAGGAGGGTCAGAGGGAGAAGCAGACTCCCTGCTGAGCAGGGAGCCTGATGCGGGACTCAATCCCGGGACTCCAGGATCATGACCTGAGCTGAAGGAAGTCGCTTAACCAACTGAGCCACCCAGGCGCCCAAGTTTTCTGTTTTTAGTCTTTTAGTTTACTTTAAAGGAAGTATGACATGTGTTGTGATGAGCATTGGATGTTATACACAACTAATGAATCGTTGAACACTACATCAAAAACTAATGATGTACTATATGTTGGCTAACTGAACATAATAAAAAAATAAAAGAAATATGACTGGCCATCATCCTGAAGACTCAGTGACAGAACAGAAAGAACTTAAAGAGGACAAGGGGAGATCTGAATGGTACAAGGGGTGGATTGTAGCGGGTACTCTCAGTATTCAAGCCTTACCATTTAGATGCATCTCTTTACCTAAGGACATTCTTTGTCACCAGGGTTCACTCTGCTCATGCACATGGCTAGAAGAGTCAGGAAATGTGTGCACTGGGAGCAATTCTCACCCTGTGGCTAAGGAAGTTGGTGTGTAAATACCCCAGCTCCTTTTCCCCTTGGGTGGGATAACTGTAAGATGTGTGTTCCATGCTAATTCTCAGAGTTTCTTAGGATTTGTCTTCAGTCACCCACACAGAAGTTTGATTGACAACATACATTATTGGTTACTTTGCCTTGCATACCTCATTTCCCTACTGTTATAATAGTGCTTCCCTCATCTTCCAAGTAAACTACTTGTATGTGAATCCTTGTCTCACGGTCTGCTTCTGGGGGGGATCCAAACTAAGACACTCTGCTCCATCCTCATCTAATGCTCCTGAGATAGACTCTGAAGAACTATTTCTTACTAAAGTGTGAATGACTGATAGGGCCCAGAAAAGTGAGTTTAAAAGAAGAACTATCCTTAAGGCAGTGATTCTGAAACAGTAGGCTGGACACACAGGAGCCCTCTACAGGTGTGCTGACGAAGTATGATCTAAGGGTAAAATCTATTTTTGTAACAACTGATTGCATTTGTTATTACACTGTCAGACAGACTTGTAAGCTAAGAATATCCTTGGGGACAGAGTAACATGGGGTACAATTTGCAGCATGTAAGAACAAAGAAACCCAGCGTTATATGGAGCCACAGAATGATCATGTGTTCCTTTGAGAGAATGCAACAGATTTCTAGGTCAGGGTGGTACATGACTTTGCCCAAATAGTGACATAAGGTTGAAGAACAACCATGTGACTAGAGGGATAACCACAGATGATTGCACATACACTAAGTCACTGCAGCAGTGACTTTGTTGTAATTATGGTTGACTTGTTGAATGTGGTTGAGTCTCTTCACCTCTTCAAGCTTCAAAGTGTGTCAAAAACACACATACACACACACACACACACAAATGTTTACTTTTGGTTTTCAGATTCTAGTCAGTGGGAGAAATCTGGGAGGAAGAGAGGGCAGGGAAACCTTTTGGGAGACTGGAATTAAACACCACCAAGGACATTTGTGGAGTGGCTTTACCATATAAGTTGTTTTCAAATTGGGTTTTAGGGAACCCTAAGGGCTCTGAGAACCTGGCAGGTTCTGCCAACAATGAAAGACTTGGTGCCAAATAAATATTTAAGCTGACTATGGTAGCCAGTTATTAGTTTTACATATTGATTTTGTTAGGAAAAAACTCACCCACTAGAAGTACAACTTGGAAACCAGAGATATATGCATGATCATTTTATTCTTGTAACCACCCCCAGCTTGCACAGGAGGAAAATGAGATTCATAAGGATTAAATGACTTACGTTACGCACGAGACATGAGCTGAACTGTGGTACAAAACCACACCACGTCCAGCGCTCTTTCCTCTACATTCTACCACATTTGAACACTGATGATGAAACACGTGGTTTAGCAATTTCTTGGCCAGTAAGTCTGTTTTGTTGAGAAGGGGTCAGAGAACAGTTTATAAAAAAGTTCTTAGAATTTGGGCCGTTCCAAGAAGCTTTCCAAAACATCTCCAGTTCATTCCCTCCCTGAGCTATATTCAACACATGCTATTCCAGGGGCTGCTTTGGTGGGACGTGTTCTCACAGCTGGTCCTATGTGTCTGCCACACCATCCAGACCCTTTGGGCAGCACTCAGAAATATCCCTTGTAGCAGTCAGCTTTGCTGTAGAAGAAAGACTTGCGACTTATGAAAATAAGCGTTTATTTTTCTTGCACACAGGTCTGCAGTTTGGCGAGGGCGAATCTGCTTCAGTTGGAGTTTGGGTCTGCTCCATATGGCTAATCCTTGGAGGCCAGAGAGAAGGGGGAATGGCTACCCAAGGTGAGCACACGGGTAGCCAAACAGTGCACACACTACTTAAAGCCTCTGCTAGAATCGTATCCATTCATATTCCATTGGCATGTCAGTGGCCAAGCCCAAAGTCAGTGGGGCAAGAAATATACTATGTCCTAAGCGCCAAGGGAGGTGAATTAAAATTTGCTGACTGATACTCCAATGTATCGCGTTAGCTAAAAAAGTGATTCCCAGGAAGGGAGGCCAAGTACCTCTTTCCAAAATCCTCTAGATTCACAAACTGATAAAGTCGGTCCTGTAAGCTGCCAAGAGGAGACCATCCCAAAGGGGCCTTTCCTGAGACCCCAGGGGAGTGTGAAATGGCAGTTTCCCAGACTAGCAATCCCCAAGATGGAAATTACCTAGTTGCCACTGGGATATTTTTAAAACCCACTACTTCACTCCCAGGGATCTGCCCTAAATCAAGTTCCCAAGCTTCCTTTCATAGAGGATGGGACCTGCAGACAGACAGAAGGGGCAGACGTGGGTGATTTATAAGCTTCACCTTAAAAAATAAATTTCTAGCAATGGAAGTCTTGGCCACAATGCAGAACAGTGCAGTAACTAGAAATAGACACTCCCGACTTTGACAACATGAGTCCCTCCTTATGTTGGATAATATTGCTTCGTCCACCCAACTCCTCAATATCCATTTCCTCTTCTCCCTTCCAAATACACTCCTAATTTTGCTAAGGGAACTCCCTTCCTCAAGGAACAGTGATCCATCTCCAACACAAACCCCAGGGACAGGCCAAATTGGTCGAGAGGTAATTCCATTCCTTTTGCCCATGATTGGTTCATAAATAGATAAATGACCTAGAATCAGCCTATGAAACAAATTGTGCCTGTGGGAAAAGTTTGGTGGAAGGACAGGGGTGGCAGGGCTTCTAGAAAAAGTTACTTCATTCTAAGGAGAAAGCCCCAGAAAGAAACTGACCCTTTCTCTTTCTCTCAACACTGCTCTTTCTAGATATTCCTGCTAGAGCCCCATTTCTTCCTGAAGATGGAAACAACAGGAAGATGGCAGACAAAGAGTTGGAAAAGACAGGTGTCCTGAGGATATCACCGAACGGCTGAATCAGCCTCTCCCCTAAAGCTTGCCCTAACTACGTCCGGACTTTAAAAAAAAAAAAAAAAGTTTCTTTTTTTTAAGATTTTATTTATTTATTTGTCAGGGAGAGAGAGAGAGCACAAGCAGGGGGAGCGGCAGGCAGAGGGAGAAGCAGGCTCCCCACTGAGCAGGGAGCCCGATGCGGGACTCAAGCCCAGGACCCTGGGATCATGACCTGAGCTGAAGGCAGACTCGAAACCGACTGAGCCACCCAGGCGTCCCTATGTCCTTACTTTTAAATGAGATAATAAAAGATTCCGGTGTGTGACCCTTGACTCACAGCTAAAGGCACCTGCAGCCATATCTATCTCAGCCACCTACTAGCAGTGCATTTGGGCAATCGCCTGATTTCTCTAGCTCCTGCTTTGCACCAGTACCGATGACATAGAATCCTTGCAGAGGTTAAATGACGATGCACGTGAAGTATTTGCAAACTTGTGGGGTCTGGTGTCTGGTAAGGGTGCAAATGACGCACAGGTATGATTTTTTGGTACCAGTGAGCGAGAAAGTGCAAGCCTGGGCTCATAATTGCGATTTCTATACTTCCCTATATTTTGTCCTCTGGATGTTGCAATAAAACCTTCACAGTGGGAAGGATCTGTGTCTTTCTAGGATAAGTATAAGGTCTCCCATCCTGACCAGTAATGCCTGCAAAGGGTAAAAGTCCCATGGTGAAAAGTCGATGGGAGATACTTTTACTTATAAATATTATATAATTATTACATGTTCTGGGTTTTTTAAAATTTAAAAATTTAAAAATATTTTTATTCAAGTATAATTAACATATTTATATGCTATAGTATATATAAATATATATAGTATATATAAATATATAAGTATATAGTATAGTGTTATAGGAGTTTCAGGTGTACGATATAGTGATTCAACAATTCTATACATTTCTCAATACTCCTCATGATAAGTGTGCTCTTAATCCTCCTTATCTAGTTCACCCAACCCCCTACCTACCTCGCCTCTGGCAACCTTCGTCTGCTGTATTTAAGAGTCTGTGGAGTTTGGGGGTTTTTTTTGCCTCCTTTTAAAATTTGTTTGTTCAGGGGTGCCTGGGTGGCTCAGTCGGTTAAGCGGCTGCCTTCGGCTCGGGTCATGATCCCAGGGTCCTGGGATCGAGCCCCATGTCGGGCTCCCTGCTTGGTAGGAAGCCTCTCCCACACCCGCTGCTTGTGTTCCTTCTCTCGCTGTCTCTCTGTCAAATAAATAAAATCTTTATTAAAAAAAAATTGTTTGTTCACTTGTTTTGTTTCTTAAATTCCACGTATGAGCGAAATCATATGCTATTTGTCTTTTTCTGATTGATTTATTTCACTTAGCATTACATACCCTCTAAGTCCATCCATGAAAAGATCACTAATCATCAGGTAAATGCAAATTAAAACCACAATGAGATCTCACTTAACACCTGTCAAAATAGCTAAAATAAAAAACACAAGAAATAACAGTGTTGGCGAGGATGTGGACAAAAAGGAACCTTTGTGAACTGTTGGTGGGAATGTAAACTGGTGCAGCCACTGTGGAAAACAGTATGGAGGGTCCTCAAAAAAATTAAGAACAGAATTGACATATGACCCAGTAATTCCACTACTGAGTTTTTACCCAAAGAAAATGAAAACACTAATTTGAAAAGATAGACACACCACTGTGTTTATTGCAGTATTATTTACAATAGACAAGATGTGGAAGCAACCCAGTGGCCATCTATACATGAATGGATAAAGAAGATGTGATATATATATAGATATATATTCCATTGATATCTATATCTATAGATATATAGATAATAGAATATTACTCAGCCATGAAAAAGAATGAGATCATGCCATTTGCAACTACATGTTCTATTTTTGAAAATATGAAAAAAATTCAGATAAGCACTATGAAAAAAGAAAAGAAAATTCATACATGATCCCATCACCTGAAAGAAAACCACAGTGAACAGTGATAAATGTTCTTCCAGACTTTTTATGGTGGTCGCTTCTTTGAAAAGAAAAGAGGAAAACAGGCATCCTTTGCACTACTTTTGAGAGTGAGCCGGTGAAGATGGTTTTGGAGGGCAACTTGGCAGTCTTTGAAAATTAAAAAATTAAAATAAAAAAAAAATACACCAGCCCTTTGGGTCAACACTTCTGCTTCTGGGAATCCATGCTCCAGAGGCAACACCAAAAGCAGCAGATACTTAGAGCTTCCAGATGCCAGGGACTGTTCTCCACATTTTTACGCCATCCCAGTTCATCCTCATGACCTAGGAGGGAGGTCTTATTATTATTTTTAAATAACACCTCTGTTGAGACACAATTCACATGCCATACAATTTACCCATTTAAAGTGTACAGTTCAGTACTTTTTTAGTGTATTTGCAGAGTTGTGCGATCATCATCACAATTTTAGAACATTTTCATCACACCCCAAAAAAGCCCTGTACCTATTAAGAGTCACTCCCCATTATCTCAACCCCTCAACCTCCTGGCAACCACCAATCTACTTTCTGTCTCTGTGGATCTGCCTATTCTGGACATTTCATATCAGTGAAATATACAATATGTGGCCCTTTGTGATTGGCCTCTTTCAGTTAGCATAATATTTTTAAGACTCATTTATGTTGTAGCATATATCAATGCTTCATGTCTTTTTAATGCCAGATAATATTCATTGCATAGATATACCACATTTTGTTTATCCATTCATCAGGTGGTGGACATTTGGCTTGTTTCTAGCTTTTGGCTAATATGAAGATTGCTGCTATGAACCTTTGCGTACAAGTTTTTATGTGGCCATGTGTTTTCGTTTATTATGGGGATCCACATCAAAGTAGAGTTGTTGGGCCATACGGTGTAATCCTCTGCTCTACCTTTTTCAGGAGCTGCCAAACTTTTTCCCAAAGTGGCTGCACCATTTTATATTCCCACCAGGGTATACAAGGGTTCTAATTTCGTCAGGGCCTCGCCAGCCAACACTTGTTAGTACCTGTCTTTTGATTATAGACATCCTGGCGGGAGTGAAGCGGCGCCTCATGGTGGTTTGTCTGCATTTCCTTGATGAATAGAGGGAGGTACCATTCTTACTTTCAGTCTATACATGAAGCAACTGAGGCACAGAGAGGTTCATTAACTTCGCCATGGTCACTCAGCACGTGTGCAGACTCCCATGTCTACAACAGTGTATGCAGAAGAAAGTTTCCTGCAGCACTGTTGTTGGCAAATATCAGAGGAACCTGTATGTCTATCTGCAAGGGTTTATCCTGCAGAATACCATTACACAGCTATCAAAGACGAGGCACGTCCGTTTGGGCTGACGTGGAATGGGTTCCAAGACACACTGTTAGTGAAGAAGCCACTCACAGTATCGCGTGTACAACATGAACCTATAGACCCAGGCCTAGAGATAGACGTGATACAGGCATAGATAGGGGGGCTGCACACAAAGCTCCTCACAATGTCCCCTGGAACGTAAGCTCCCAGGAGAGCAGGGATTTTTCATTCGGTGCACCGCCATATGGCCAGCACCTAGAACCGGATGTCGCGCACAGTAGCAGGTAAATAAGTACTTGCTGGGAAATGAACGATTCCCTTGGAGAGAGATAGAGGGCAGTATATACAGAAGAGCTCATGTACTCTGCAGACCCAGGTCCTCTGCATATGAATTCATGTCGTATTTGCATTATTTTTGACACACACACATATAAAATAACCTGGAATTCTTGGGGCCTTTTGCAAGAAAACAACAACAACAAAACAAGGCCCCAGAGATCGGCGTGGAACTGAGAAGTGGCCCCAGTGGCTTCCCAGATGCCAAGAGATCCCTCCCGGGCCACAGTGCCCCTTGCTTGAAGTACTGCCTTCCTCCACCCCCTCCAGCCCCCTCCATGCTCCATCTCTGGAGCTGATGACCTAGACAGGAGACAGGCCCACACCCGCCCTGCCAGGCACCCCACCCTGATCGATGAGCCACTCTTTGAGCTCACAGGAATCCGATGTCATGATGACGGCAATGAATCTCGTTTTCATGCCTGAGAAGATCTTAAAAATCAATAAGCATTAGAAGGACACAGCCACGTGTTTTCCTTTTTATCATTTTTCAATATTTGTTTAATTCGTCATCCTGGCTGAGCCCAGTGAAGGGGGCCTGAGGATCAAGGGCTTCTGGTGGAACAGCACAAGTGTCCACCTGGCAGCATTTTCGGCTAATGGTGTGCTGGGTGGGCTGGGGACGATTAGGAGGGGCGCCTGGGTGGCTCAGTTGTTAGGCGTCTGCCTTTGGCTCAGGTCATGATCCCAGGGTCCTGGGATCGAGCCCCACATCGGGCTCCTGGCTCAGCGGGGAGCCTGCTTCTCCCTCTCCCTCTGCCTCTCTCCCTGCTCAGGCTCTCTCTCTCTCTGTATCTCTGTGTCTCAAATGAATAAATAAAATCTTTAAAGAAAAAAAAAAAAGAATGCCACCCTCTACACCTCATGACCCGGAGGAGGTCACTTAACTCCAGACCCGCCACAGGGCTGGGTAGGCTTTAGAGTCACCCAGCACTCCGGAGAGACCTGAGCTCAAATCCTGCCTCTGCCACGTGACAGCTGTGGACCCTCGGAGAGTTACTTAACTTCCCTGCACTTCAGTTGCCTCCTCAATAAAATGGAGACCATAAAAGTATCCATCCAATGAGTTATTATGTGGAATAAATGAGGACATAGAGGCGAAACCCCGGGAACGTTGCCCAGCACAGGGCAAAGGGCTCAGGACACATAGTTATCATTATACATCACTGCCTCTCAAGGTGAGACCTTGGAATGACCTTGATTTATTGTACAAAACTTTATATAAGAAGCCTATGATGAAAAGCACAGATTCTAGGACCAGACTGCCCGGAATCAAGAAAGAATGGAAAACACATTGTATAAGTGTTTGCTGTAATTGCTATCAATACGGTAAGATACACAGAGTGATACATACCCAGATACAGTAAGTACAAGAAGAGCGTAATAATGGCAGCAGTGATTAAGGGAACAGTCATTTCCATCAATCCACATGGACCCTGAAGTTTCTTGTTACCCAAAGACATCAGAGGCACTGACGAAGGGTCAGAGAGGCAGAGTGTGTCCCTAATTGGGAGGCTGCTGAACTTGACCTCACTTTCATTTGTTTGCCAGCAGACAGTGGCTCTCCAGCAAACAGGATATCTAGAAAACAGAAACCCATCCTCCTCGGGCTGGACGCTCAGCCTTTGCCTCTGGCCCCGTTCCCCGCCAACAGCTCTCAGCCTGTCTCCCATGTTACCTGGTCTGATTCCTTCCTCCAGGGCAGGTCCCACCTTGCAGGGGAGAGGTGAGGGGCCACCGCCTTCCAGCCTCCTGAGAAGGTGACATTTTGATGGGCCCCGCTGTCTCCGGGCCTAGCTCTCCATCAGTTCCCACCGACCCTGGGCCTGAGGACTGCCAGAGAAACAGATGGAAAAGATGAAAAGCTGGTACCTCCCGCAGGAAATAATTGTCTAGCTGATCCCAGAACTGAGAAACACAAGTATAACATTGGAGAAAGGAGCGCAAAGTGCCATTCAAGGCCATTGTTACTGCCTCCTCTCTGTGAATCAGGGAAACAAAGAGGCCCTGTGTGTGAGGACAATGCCGTGTGTTACCAGCCACTTCTGTGTTACTCCTGGGGACGGGAGGGTGAGAAACGAGGCCACATTGCCCTCCCGGCCTGATGCGCTCTGGACTTCACTAATCATAACCTCCAGGCTAGCCAGAGCTGGGGGAGGAAATTTGGACTCCCAGCTCATGGGGTTCTGAAATGGGGGGACAGGGGACACCCCCTTTGGAGGGACCAGCTGGGTACCTGCTAGTCTTCCAGGCATCACGAATTGACAAATGCCCCCTCTCCTCTCCCTCCCCTCGTCTCTTGCTACCTCTCTGAGACTTACCACAAGTTAGAGCTGGAAAGAATGGCAGACATCATCTCTCCAAACACGGGTGTCTTCCACTCCAGCCCTTGGCTTTAGTGAGGGGCACCTGGCCAGGATGAGTGCCTGGCTGTGTAGCATGCCAGCAGCAGTTACCAAGCCAGGTGAATCATTATGTGGCAGCCTCCACTGAACCACCCTCCCCCCTCCCAGTGGACCAGGCACTCTATCATGAGCAAGCTCGCAAAATGACCTCATTTGCTCCTGCCTTCACATCCTTGGTCTCCCACTAATTACCCACGGATTATGAGTTCACTTTCTGGCCCTTCGTTTTCCCACTTGTAACCTGGGAATATTCATGGGTCACTGTGAGGACTGAATGAACTTAAACATGCAAAGCTCTTAGAACCATGTTTGGGCCATAAAAATCACTTAAGAAGCATGAATGGGAAATTAGATGTCCACCTGCAGCTTGCTTAGGCTCATGGTGAGACGAGATGCAGATAACCGGAAACCCAGGATCTCAAATACAAACTCGGCCTGGCCATCGACTATGGCCTCACTTTACCTCCTTAGGTCCCCGAGGGAAGCTGGGCACTAACGAATACTCTCCTGCAGGGATAAGGCAGGTGACATGGGGGGATGGCCAACTGTGACATAACAGGGAGCAGTGGGGACAGTGGGAATTTGGAGAGCCTGTGCCTATCTTCAGGGGGGCAGCCAGGACTCAGCTCCAGCCAACTGCTGCATGGTGGGAGCAGCATGGCTAGGCCCGTCAAGTTTTAGAGAAAAGCCAGAAATCTGGATTTTTAGGTGGCATTTCCCCATTTTGAAATGCGGCATTAACTAAGACAAATGTTAGTACAAAGGGAACTCCAGATCATGCAGCTTGTGTTGCCTGATCTGGACATAGACAGCATGTCCAAGCCAGTGTGCACCTGCCATTTTCAGGTCTTCTGTCCCTAATTTGCCTGCAGTCTTCCAATGAGCTGATCAGTCCACTTCAAAACCAGTCTTTGACTTAGAGCAGGTGGTATAAGACCAAAACAGTGAAGCAGCCCCTTTCTCTGTGGACACCCACCCTCACCTCCATCCCTGAAATGGGGGTGAGGAAAGGGGAAAGCAGGGAAATGAGGGGACTCTCCCTAAAGGACCATAGGCCCCTTGGCCTCATCCACGTCCTGCAGGTATTCTTCTGATAAAGAAGGCAGCCCAGACTTGGTGGTGGGACCCAAGGGCAGACTGGGCGCTTAAGCCCCCATAATCTCCATCAGTCACCTCAAACGAACATCGGTAGCCTAAATGACAACATGGGCTGGCTATGCAAAGTTCAACTCTGAGGCAAGCTTGCTCACAACGAGACACCGCCTCACACCTACCCATCTGACAGACAGATAATAACAAGTGTCGGTGAGGATGTGGGGAAATTGGAACCCTCAGACATTGCTGATGGGAAGGTAAATGGCGCAGCCACTCTGGGAAACAGTCTGGCAGCTCCTCAGAAGGTTAAACACAGAGCTACCCTGTGGCTCCTGGGTACATACCCCAAGAGAAATGAAAATATCAATTGACACAAAAGCTTGTTCAAGAGTGTTTACAACAGCATTACTCATGACAGCCAGAAGGCAGAAATGACCCACGTATCCACCATCCGGTGAACAGATAAACATACAACCGAAATTACTCAGCCATCAAAAGAAATGACGTCTAGGGGCGTCTGGGTGGCTCAGTAGTTAAGCGTCAGCCTTCGCTCAGGTCATGATCCCGGGGTCCTGGGATCGAGCCCCACATCGGGCTCCCTGCTCAGCGGGAAGCCTGCTTCTCCCTCCCCCACTCCCCCTGCTTGTGCTCCTGCTCTTGTTAGTTCTTTCTCTGTCAAATAAATAAAATCTTAAAAAAAAAAAAAACGGAATGATGTCCTGACACATGATACCCAACGTGGATGACCCTTGAAGACATCAGATTAAGGGGGAAATATTGATGAAAACAACCGCATCTGATTCCTTGTGTCTACCATGTCCAGAACAGGTAAATCGAGAGGAGAAAGAGGAGATTCATGGTGGCCTGGGGCTGGGGTGTGATGGAAAGAGAAGGGGGGAAGATAGCTAACGGGTATGGTTGTTCTTTTTGGTGGTATGTTCTTGCATTGTGGTGATGGTTACACAACTCTGTGAATATACTAAAATCCACTGAATTGTACACTTTAAGTGGGTAAATTGTATATGTGAATTACCTCTCTGTAAAGCTATTAACAACTACAACAATAACAACAACAACAACAACAACAAAAGAACTCTCAAACTAAGATTTCTGCCCCTAATCACCTTCTATTTAAAAAGTCTGCATTCGGGCGCCTGGGTGGCTCAGTCATTAAGCGTCTGCCTTCGGCTCAGGTCATGATCCCAGGGTCCTGGAATCGAGTCCCACATCGGGCTCCCTGCTCAGCAGGAGGCCTGCTTCTCCCTCTCCCGCTCCCCCTGCTTGTGTTCCTGCTCTCGCTATCTCTCTGTCAAATAAATAAATAAAATCTTAAAAAATAAAAAATATAAATAAATAAATAAATAAATAAAAAGTCTGCATTCATGCTGCTCTCTTCACATCAGCCCCACTAGAGAAGACAGGACAAGTGTTCTAAGAAGATGATTTTCCTTACACAAGGGTGACTAGCGAGGCTGGTTTGCCCAGGACTGTCCCAGTGTTAGCCCTGCAAGTGTTGTGTCCCAGGAAATCCCTCCTTCTTGGACAAACTGAGATGGTCTATCAACCTAGTGGCAACCCTTTCTCATAGCACAGGAACGCTCTGCCCTTCAGAGCTGCCAATGGCTCAGATGGAGTCTCCAAATAAGTAACCCTTCTCTCTCTGGGGTATAAATCATCCTTGAGCTCCCCATAATCGTCAAAAGGTATTTTAATTGTTGTTTCCATTTTACAGATGAGGAGACTGAGGTTCAGAGAGATGCAGTAACTTGCCAGAAGCACACAGGAGCCAGGAATTGAACCTGAGTCTTTTTCCAAAGGTACCCCCTCCATTCGTTATCTTGTCTCTCATCACACCACTGGGCGGATTATCCAGGAACACCCTCAGATTGTTCTTGCCCCCTTGGGAAGGGAGTCAGACATCCAGACAGAAGAAGCATGAGTTTTCAGCTCATAGTCTTCAGCTATGGGAAGACAAGGAGACATATACAGCCAGGCAATTAACAGCACAGACTCTGGAGCCCAACTGCTCGAGTTCGATTCTGGGCTCTGCCACTACTTAGCTGTGTGACCTTGGACAAATTACTTCACTTCTCTGTATTCTCTGTACCTCGGTTTCCTCATATGTAAATGGGAAAAATAATAGTATTGTGTGTGTGTGTGTGTGTATCACATAGGATTATTATAGGAAGTAAGTAAATCAGTTAGTGTGAGAAGCTTAGAAAGGAGGAAAGGAGCCTGGCTCATGTCAAGTTTATTAAATAAATGAAAGTAAGCACAAATTCATAGACCCAGAATTGGAAAGAAATCAGATAAGGCCTAACAAAAACCAGGTAGTGGGACCAAATTATGGAAATAAATTCCGTTATTCTATTCTGTTCCTTTCTGTGAAAACATTTATGGTTTAGGAATTGCTGTAAGCTCCCCAGACCATAGACAAACCTTCAAATGTATCATGTAGTGGCAGTCTGGGAAGCCCTACCCAAATGGGATGACATGGTGCAGGGTCACAGGCCCTACCCATCACTGACTGGATCCTGGGGGATCCCCTCATAACATACCTGCCCACAGGGCCAGGAGAGCTGAATAACCTCCCGGGGGCATCACCTATCACTCAGCTCTGCTCTCTGCAGTAGGTGTGATCGACATCAATTTACAGATGTGGAAACCAAGGCTCAGAGAAGTTTGAGAACTTGCTCAAGATACAGTTAATAACATGTAGAGTTGGGATTCAAACTTAGGTGGAATTCTGAAGTCTCTATACTGTATTGCCTCCAGGTATTAGTTATTATTGCTGTGGACAAATTACCAAACTTAATGGCTTAAAACAACAAACATTTATAATCGTACAGTTCTTGAACACCAGAAATCTGGGAGTGGCTTAGCTGGGTGGTTCTGGTTCTGAAAGTCTCATGAGGTGGTAGTCAAAGTGTTGGCCAAGGCTACCGTCATCTCAGAGCTCTGCAGAGGCTACTGAATCTGCTTCTAAACTCAGTAGTGAGGTTGTTGGCAGGCTTTAGTTTCTTGCTGGCTATTGGCCAGAGGCTTCAATTCTTTGCCACATGGACCTCTCCAGAGGGCTTCTCACAACACGACAGCTTACTTTCCCCAGAGCAAGAGATTCAAGAAAAAGGAACAGACAAAAGAGAATACCCCAAAACTGCAGTCTTTTATAAATAATTCAGAAGTGACATACCATCACTTCTGCCACCTGATATTGGCCACACAGACCAATCCTAGTACAGTGTGGGAGGGGACTACATAAGGGTGTGAATACCACCTGCAGGTGCATTCCCCAAATCAGCCAGCCCACCCACACAGGTGAAGGAAAATCAGTTTTCCCAGTCTTGGTAAGTAGACCAGCCAAGCCAAGCGAATTTCCACCCGGGAAAACTATCCCACACCTGCGTCCTCCAGACTCCACTGTCCTAGAGTCCCCAGGCTGAGCTATCATCCAGCGATCGCGTCCTATGGGCCCCTCCCCATGCCGCAGCACCAAAACCCGGGCAGTCATCGCCATCCCGAAGGACTACAGCCCCCAGCATGCCCTGCGGCGGCATCGGAGCCACGTGACGATCTTCTCCGCGTGTCGCCGTCAGGTGACTTGGGGAAGATGGCCGCGTTGACAGCGGAGAATTTCGCGGCGCTCCAGAGCCTGCTGAAGGTAAATTGGAGGGGTGGGGACATCGTGAGGCGGGCCTTTGTCCCCAGGCCTTGAGACGGAATGGGATTTGGGACCAAATGGACCCTGATTTGGAGCCATGACCCCGCTACTGCCTCTCTGGGTGACTGCGTCGTTGGGCCTTTCCGAGCTTTTAGAAAGCGGGCTCGAAATTAATACCGTCCTGACAGGATGGTGGGGGCACAGATAAGATAACGGACGTGAAGGTGCTGTACAGATGCCCCCTACTAAAGGGCTCTGGGGCTGGTGTTCAGGATTGGCGTGTTGAGGTGGTAAGTGCTAGATCCACGTTGCCAGTTCCCCATTTCATCCCGCAGCCCCTCTTCGCTCCATGGTTGAGGAATCTCCCTCTTCTGCTTCCTCTCGGCCCCCTGAGTGAAGTGGGCGTTCTGTTTCCTGAGTCCCGGGTTTTCTGTACTTGCTTTGACCGGTGTAAAGGCCCAAACACTCTCCTGATAATCATTTGAAAGGTTGTGAGGCTTCTTAAAACCAAATGAAACGATGGACTGGAATTACTTGTTTCATTTCTGATTTCCCTTATGGAAGAAGGGGCGGCTTTATCTTCCTGTGTAGACGTGATGCGTCTATTTGCTTGTTTTCTGCCTTTCTTGCAGAATGTAAGATCCAGTTGGGACTTTTCTTTTTTTGGTTTTAACTCCAGATGAAGAGGGTTGAGTTCGTAACACTAAGCAATTCATGGCACGGCATCATCGTTGATTGGTTCGTGGAATGGTCCCTCCTTTGTTTTAACAGTCCCAGCAGTGTTCACTTGTATTCTCCATCCCTAAAAGCAGCTACTCTATGATATTCACAAATGTATCCCCAACAAGTGTATCTCAACTTCTGGCACATAGCATGTGCTCAGTACATAGCTGTTATGTGAATTACTGAATGAAGTAACAAAGCTGAGATTGGAAACCTATGGCTCTCAGCTCACAGCCCTGGGCCTTTCCACCCTCATCCGTTCTGCCCACTCCCCACCCAATGCCTGCCTATTCATGGTATGGACTTTTTTAATACTTTAAAAAAGTATTATTAATGTGTAACACATAAAAGCACAGAAATCATAAATGCACAGCTCAGTGATTTATTACATACCCGTGTAACCATCACTATGGTCAAAACCAAAATATTACCAGTACTGCAAAGTCTCTCTATTGTTCCTTTGTTACTTCCCTCACTCATCCCAGTAGTAACCACTATCCTTGCTTTTAAAATCAATTTAATATTGCCCATGTTTGAACTTCACATGAATGGAATAATACAGCATATACTTTTTTTATTCCAGGCTTTTTTTGCTTGCTATTATGTAGCAATAGTTAATTCATTCTCATTCCTATTCTTTGTATTTTCTTTTTTAAAAAAAATTACTTAGGGGTGCTCAGTCAGTTAAGTATCTGTCTTCAGCTCAGGTCGTGATCTTGGGGTCCTGGGATCAAGCCCTGCATCAGGCTCCCTGCTCAGCAGGGAGTCTGCTTCTGCCTCTCCCCCCACTCTTGCTGTCTCTCTCTTTCTCGCTCTCTCTCAAATAAATAAAATATTGAAAAAATTACTTAAAGTTTTTATTTTGAGGTAATTATAGATTTACATACAGTTGTAAAAAGTAATACAGAAAGGTCCCATTTACCCTTTACCCAGTTTCCCCCTATAGAAGCATCTTGCAAAACTATAGTATGATATCCCAACCAGGATATTGACTTTGATACACTGAAGATACAGAACGTTGCCATCACTACAGGATCCTTCCTTTTGCCCTTTTATATCCACATCCACCTCCCCTCTGCCCTCACCCTCTCCTTACCCTCTGGAGGGTGGGGGGCTGGTAAGAAGAGGTAGAGGGAGAGAGAGAGAGAATCACAAGCAGGGTCCATGAGTGCAGAGCCTGGCTTGGGGCTCAATCCCATGACCCCAAGATCACGGCCTGAGCTGAAATCAAGAGTCCAATGCCCAACTGACTGAGCCACCCTGGAGCCCCTCTACTTCCCTTTTTAATTTCCCTTTTTAATAAGGACACTGGTCCTATTGGAATAGGGTCCACCCTATGACTTCATCTTAACTAATTACATCTGCAACAATTCTGTTTCTAAATGAGATCACATTTTGAGGTACTGGGAATTGGGACTTTAATATATGAATTTTAGGGGGACACCATTCAACTCATTACAGGAGCTTTTGCAGAGCAAAAGTTTTAATTTTGATGAAGTACAATTTACTAACAATTTTTCCTTTTATGAATTGTACTTTTGGTGTCATGTCTAAGAACTCTTTGCCAAGCCATAGATCTCCAAATTTTCTCCTCTTTTTTCTAAAAGTTGTATAGTTTACAATACATTTATGATTACGTTACATTTTACATTTAAGTACATGATCAATTTTGAGTTAATTTTGTATAATGCATGTAAGACAGTTTGAGGGGTTCTTTTTTTTTTCTTTTTGCCTGTGAATGTCCAGTTGTTCCAGAACCATTTGTTGAAAATGCTGTCTTTCCTCCATTGAATTGCTTTTGTAACTTTGTCAAGAATCAGTTGGGCAAATATATGTGGGTCTATTTCAGGATTCTTCGTTTTGTCCCATTGATCTATTTGTTTATTCCTCTGATAATACCTCACAGTCTTGAGGACTGTAGCTATGTAATAAGTCTTGAAATCAGATTGGCTGATTTCTCCTACTTCATTCTTTATCAGAATTGTTTTAGCTATTCTAGTTTCTTTGCTTCCTATATAATTTTAGAATGATTTTGTCTATGTTTAAAAAAACCTGCTGAGATTTTTATAGGAGTTGTGTTAAACTTGTGTATCAATTAGGGGACAGTTGACATCTTTAGTGTGTTGACTCTTCCAATCCATGATGTATCTCCCCATTTATTTAGATCTTCGATTTCTTTCATCTGTGTTGTGTAATTTTTTAGCGTACAAGTCCTGTACATGTTTTGCTAGATTTATACCATAGTATTTTTCTTTTTTTGAGCAATTACAAATGATATTATATTTTAATTTTTTTTTTAAAGATTCTATTTATTTGTCAGAGAGAGACACAGTGAGAGAGGGCACACAAGCAGGGGGAGTGGGAGCGGGAGAAGCAGGCTTCCCGCAGAGACAGGAGCCTGATGCGGGGCTCAATCCCAGGACCCTGGGATCATGACCTGAGCTGAAGGCAGACGCCCAATGACTGAGCCACCCAGGCGCCCCTATATTTTAATTTTTATTTATTCTTTTAAAGTTTATTTATTTTGGGGGCACCTGGGTGTCTCAGTTGGTTGAGTGTCCTACTACTCTTGGTTTTGGTTTGGATTATGATCTCATGGTTGCTGAATGGAGCCCTACATCGAGCTCCACGCTCAGCAGGGAGTCTGCTTGTCCCTCTCCTGCTTGTGAGTTCCCCTGTGCGTGCTGTCTCTCTCTCAAATAAATAAATAAATAAAATCTTTTTTAAAAGTTTATTTATTAATTTTTTAGTAATCTCTACACCCAATATGGGGCTCGAATTCACAACCCTGAGATCCAGAGTTGCATGCTCTTCAGACTGAGGTAGCCAGGTGCCCCTGATAAATGTATTTTTAATTCCAGTGTTTACATGTTCATTGCTAGTATATAGAAATACAACTTAATTTTTATATGTATCTCATATGTGCAAACATGGTGAACTCACTTATTCTAGTAGTTTTTTTGTACATTCCTTGAGACTTTCTGTGTAGACAATCATGTTAGCTGCAAATAGGGACAGCTTTTGTTTCTCCCTTCCTGATCTGTATATATTTTATTCCTTTTTCTTAACTTATTTCAGTGGCTAGAATTTTCAGCACTATGTTGAATAAGAGTGGTAACAGCAGACAATCTTGCCTTGTTCCTAACTTTAGCATTTCACTATGAAGTAAAATGCTATCTCTAGGTTTTTTGTAGATGCTGTATATAAAATTATGGAAGGTCCCGTCTATTCCTAATTTTATGAGAGTTTTCATCAAGAACGGATGTTGAATTTTGTCAACTGCTTTTTCTGCATTGATTGATATCATGTGATTTTCTTCTTGAGCCTGTTAATATGGTAGATTACATAGGTTTGTTTGTTTGTTTGTTTTAAATACTGAACCAGCCTCGCATCCCTGGAGTAAATCCCACCTGCTTATAGTGAATAATTCTTCTTATATGTTGCTGAACTCTATTTGCTAATGTTTTTTAAAGGGCTTTTGCATCTATTTTTATGAGGGATATTGGACTACAGTTGTTGTTTTTTTCTGTTTTTGTACAGTCTTTGTCTGCCTTTGATGTTAGGGTAATACTAGCTTTATGAAATGAATTGGAAAGCGTTCCATCATTTTTTGTTTCCTAAAAAAGATTGTGTAGAATTAGTTAATTCTTTCATTAAACGTTTGTTAGAATTCTCCAGCAAAAGCATCTGGGCCTGGAGATTTCTTTTGGGGGAGTTTTAAATTATGAATTCAATTTCCTTAATCATTATAGGGCTATTCAAATTATCAGTTGCATATTGGGGAACTGTGGTAGTTTGTGTTTTTTGAGGAATTTATCCATTTTGTCCAGGCTGCCAAATTTATGTGTATAGAGTTGTTTGTGGTTATTCTTATTTTCCTTTTGAAATCTTTAGGGTCTGTAGTGATATGCCCTGTTTCATTCCTGATATTGGTAATTTGTGTCTCCTCTCTGCTTAACTTTGCCAGTCTTACTAAAAGTTTGTCAATTTCATTGATATTTTCAAAGAACTAGTTCTTTGTTTCATTGATTTCTCTCTTTTTTTTTCCCCCCTGTCTTCAATTTCATTGGTTTCTGCTCTTTGTTGTTTCCTTCCTTCTTCCTTTGGGTTTATTATATAGCTTTTCTTTTTCTATGTTCTTGAGGTGGGAATTTAGATTATTGATTTGAGAACTTTTGTCTTTTCTAATATATGTGTTTTATGCTGTAAATTTCCCTGTCAACACTGTCATGGCTATGTCCCAAAAATTTTGTGGGTTTTTTTTCATTTTTATGTATTTAGTATAATTTTTATAGTATAATTTTTAAAATTTCCCTTGAGGCTCCTCTTTGATCTGTGGATTATTTAGAAGTGTGTTTAAGTTTCCAAGTGTTTGGATATTTTCTTGTCATCTCTCTGTGGGTGATTTCTAGTTTGATTCCATTGTGGTCACCAAAAACACACTCAATATGATTTCAGTTCTTTCAAATTTGTTGAGGTTTGTTTTATGGCTCAGAATATCATCTATCTTGGTATATGTTCAGTGGGCACTTGAAAAGAATGTGTATTCTGTTGCTACAGGGTTGTGTTCCATAAGCGTTGATTAGATTGATCAATGCTGTTGTTGAAATCTTCTGTGTTCTTGTCGAATATCTGTCTAGTTGTTCTATCAGTTGTTGAAGGACAGTGTTGAAGTCTCCAAGTATATTTGTGGGCTTGTCTGTCTCTTCTTTCAGTTCTGTCTCTTTTTTACCTCTCATGTTTTCTAGCTCTCTTGCTGGGTGCATACATAGTTAGGATGTCTCCTTAGGAGATAGAACCTTTCATCGTTATATAATGTCCCTTTCTGCCTCTGGTAATATGCTGTGAAGTCTACGTTGTCTGATATTATTGTAGCCACTCTTGATTTTATTTCATTAATATTTGCATGACATATCTTTTTCCATCTCTTTACTTTTGTCTCTAT
Organism: Leptonychotes weddellii; assembly: GCF_054177405.1. Classification (NCBI taxonomy): domain Eukaryota; kingdom Metazoa; phylum Chordata; class Mammalia; order Carnivora; family Phocidae; genus Leptonychotes; species Leptonychotes weddellii. Next base: position 20,833,556 of record NC_138379.1, read on the forward strand.
CATTATATTTGAAGAGTGTTTCTTATAGGCAGCATTTAATTGAGTCATATTTGCAGCTCATATTTAATTTCCCACTTACAGCTTATGTAATTATTGAATATTAGAGCTTAAGTCTGCCATTTAATTTTTTTTATTTGTTCTTTTATGTTTTTTGTTTCTTTTTACTTTTTCTTGCCTTCCTGTGGGTTATTTGAACATATTTTTGGAATTCCCTTTTGATTTATCTGTAGCGTTTTAAAATGGATTTCTTTTTATAACGTTTTTAGTGGTTGCTCTAGTTATTACATTTATATATGTAACATCACAATCTATCAGTGTCATCATTTTACCAGTTAGAGCTGAAGTATAGAAACCTTACTTCCCTTTATGTCCCTTCCCTCATTTGTAATATAATTGTCTTAAATATTTCCTCTGCATACATTTAGAGCCGCATTGGACAGTGCTATAATTTTTGCTTCATCCTTTAAACAGAATTTAGAAATTCAAGAGAAAGAAAGTCTATTGTATTTACCCATATTTTTGCTTGTTGTGTTCTGTCTTTCTTCCTGATGTTCCAAGGTTCCTTTTATTGTTTCCTTTCTGTTAAGAGAACGTCTTTAGTCTTGTGACATATTTTCATAGTGTTCTTTCATCTGAGAATGTCTTGATTGCTTCTTCATTTTCTGAAGGATATTTTTTTGCTGGGTGTAGGATTCTTGGTTGACAGTTCTTTTCTTCCAACACCAGAGAAATATTGTGCCATTTCCTTCTTGCTTCCATGAGTTCTGATTCGAAATCTGCTATTATTCTAATGATCCCTTATAGATAAGATATTGTTTCTCTCTCACTACTTTCAAGATTTTTTTTCTTTGCCTTTAGTTTCCTGGAGTTTAATTATGGTGTGTCTTGGTATGGATTTCTTTGGATTTATCCTGTTGAGAATATGCTTAGGTTCTTGAATGCATACAGTTATGCCTGTAGCTAAACTTGGAAAGTTTTCAGCCGTTATTTCTTTAAGTACTTCTTCAGCCTTGCCCTCTTTTATCCTCCCTTTCTAGGACTCCAATGACATGAATGTTAGATTCTTTGGTATAGTCCCACAGATCCCCAAGGCTCTGTTCATTATTTTCAGTCTGTTTTCTGTGTGCAAACTGGGTGATTTCTAGTGGCTCTGTCTTCCAGTTTACTGATTCTTTCCTCTGTCCCTTTCATTCTGGTGCTGAGCCCATCTACCGAACTTTTTAATTTTGGTTATTGTATTTTTCAGTTCTAAAATTTCCATTTTGGGGCACCTGGGTGGCTCAGTCGGTTAAGCGACTGCCTTCGGCTCAGGTCATGATCCTGGAGTCCCGGGATCGAGTCCCGCATCGGGCTCCCTGCTCGGCAGGGAGTCTGCTTCGTCCTCTGACCCTTTCCCCTCTCATGTGTTCTCTCTCTCTCATTCTCTCTCTCTCAAATAAATAAATAAAAATCTTTAAAAAAATAAAAAAATTAAAAAATAAAATTTCCATTTTGTTCTTCTTTGTATCTTCTGTTCCTTTGTTGGGACTTTCTGGTTTTTTTATTTGTTTCAAACATGTTTGTATTTAGGTGCTGAAGCATTTTTGCCATGGCTGCTTTAAAATCTTTGTCCAATAATTTTAACATCTGTTATCTTGATGTTGGCATCTAATGATTGTCTTTTTTCATTCAGTTTGAGATCATGCTGGCTCTTGGCATGATGAATGATTTTCAGTTGGAACCTGGGCATTCTTGTGTTATCGTCTGAGATTCTGGAGGGTTTCTGCCTCATTACTACCAGATGGAGATGAAAGTCCAGGTTCTGCCCTTGGTTCCTACTGACATGCAAAAGTGGGGGTTCCTCATTACTACTGGGCAGGGGTGGAAGTTCTGGCCCCCATGTAGTTACTATTAATACCAAGGGGTGGTGGGACTAGCTGCCCGTTGGTGGGGATGAGGTCCCAGCTCCCTCCTTAGCCTTCTCTAACACCACCCGGGTGGGGTGTTGGGATACCTCGTTGTAGCCCCAAAAGGGTGGAAGTCCGCATTCCCCACTCAGCCTTTGCTAACATAGGTGGGAGTGGGGCTACAGGTTTTTCTGTGGTGTTTGGCTCAGTAGAGCAGTTCTCACATAACAGTTTTCTGTCTTGCTAAGCTTTCTTGGTCCTTTGGCTAGAGAGAGCAGGTATTTGTCGGGAGTTGTTTGTTTGTTTTGTTTTTGTGTACCCATTGGCGTTCTGGGTTGCCCTGTTCTTTAGCTCGAAGTCCGGGATATATGAAAAACAAGAAAATCCAGGAGACTCAGCACCATGTCATTTCTTGGTCTGGAGGGGGAGGCCCACAGCAGATCTGTCTTCTCCCCATTCCGTCTCGGAGTGGTCTTACGTTTGTTCTCCACATAGTGCCCAGTGCTTTCAGTTGTGCTGAGAAGGGAAAGTAAGACAAACGACATCTATTTCACTGCCCTGGAACAGGAGATGTCCTGTGCACCTTTAAATCTTGAGTCTCAAAGGTATCACACCATGACTGAGACAGTATCATGTTCTGAAACATGTATTTTCAGAGTCTGAGTGGTTTTTTTTCCTCCCCATCTGTGAATTAATTCATAGGCCTCCTCAAAAGATGTTGTCAGACAGCTGTGCCAAGAGAGCTTTTCCAGTTCAGCCCTTGGCTCAAAACAACTCTTGGATATTACATGTTCCAGCTTGTCTGTGACCCAGGAGGAAGCGGAGCAAGTAAGTATGGTCAGAAATGACCTTTGGCCACTGGCTTCTCAGCTCATTAGTCTCTTTCTTAACTTTCCAATCATTGCCACATTTCAAGGAAATTTTTCCCCTGAAATGTCTGTTGACATTATAACAAACTTGAAATAGATTTTTGTTTTAATGCTAGTGAACTTAAAAGCTATTGTCTTTGAACCTTCACTTCCTTATGATAAATGAGGCAAGGATGGGTGAACTATACCAAGAATCAGAGGTCCCGTCCATTTCCTTTTCAGACTTGTTCCCTAGACAGTGTGGACAAAAGCCAACCTTTCTGCGATTTTCTTGCCCTCTAACTTGCCGCTGCTGATAGATTGTCAGCCAGATAGCTTAGACAGACTTCTTTGGGGGCACTGGGTAGAAGCTCTGAGGCCTGAGTATGATTCAGGGGACATGCTGCTGAACCCCACCTGACCTCAGCTGGTGGCCAAGAAGAAGAGTGAGGTGACTCAGTTTATGCAGTACTCACAGCCTTCTCTTTTTAGGGCAAATATGTTTCTAAAATAGGAGTTCATTCAAACAGGCCTGCATTATTATTATTATTACTATTTTTAAACCAGGGCTCGGTTCATTGAAATCAGCTGTAGAACAGTAAAAGGCAGCATCCAGATTATGGAAGTGAGTTGAAGATTTAGTTTGGCTTCCCCAAAAGTAGACCCTGAGGCTAAGAGTGGTTGCAAGTAATTACCTGGGGAGATGAGTCTAGAAAGCGCAAAGGAGGGAGTAGGGACAGTCGAACAGGGAGGAGAGACAAAGCCAAGAAAGAATGTGTTGATGACCGGGCACCGCTGTGGGCAGCGGGGCTCAAACTTGGGATCCTGTAAGAAACCCTGGGGAACACACCGCAGAACTGTCACCCTGGAGGGCAGGGAGGCTGGGACCTCACCCCTCATCAGTGGAGGGGTGACATCCCCTCACCTCTCACCTTGTGCCTCTGCAGCTGAGCGGCCCCCCAGGGCATCAGAGAAAGCCCTAAAGCAGTTCCCTCCAGACAGTCGTGGTAGTTTCAGCTGAGCATTGTTGCCTTCACAAGCTGGCCGCGGGCCGTCCTTGGCTACTGTCTATTGGAAGGACGTAGGGTGGGCAGGGCAGTGCCAGGCCCTCCTCCTCCCCAGGGGAGTCAGCACAGCTCCCCCGGGATCCGTTTGTTTTCTTCGCCCTCCTCGGTGACAGCCTAGGGGCAAGGACACCCCGCACTTAGAGCCCGAGCCCCGCCGGGGCCAGTGCCTCTGGCAGCAGGTCCGTGAGCTCAGCTTCAGGCTCCGGCAGGTGGCACGCGGCCCCGCTCAGGGGAGCCGCCCACGGCTCTGGGCCCCCGGGGGTTCGTGCAGAACTCCCAGTCCGGTCGGTCGCAGTGGCCAGTGCAGCGTTGCCTAGTAACACAGCTGACTTGTCACTTCCCTCGTGTTCCCAGGGAACAGGCTAGAAAGTGAACTGAAGGTCAGATTCTGTGCACAAGGAAAGGGGATTTATTAACCCTTCGCTCCCAAGCAGAAGTTTCTGGCACGTTGGCAGGTTCCTGTGTCAGGCAGCTACCCCTATCTTCTAAAGCAACAGGTGAACTTAGAGGTGGGCCGGGGCACGTGGGCATCAGCATCTGGGACCGAGGCCTCAGGACCCATGGGACTGTTGGGACGACGTGGCGGCGCACGGCGAGCCGTGTCCCCCGCCGCGGGGGGAGAGAGCCCTGCCGCCTGCCCTGCTTCTCACCACGGGCCTGTCCTGCAGCTGCTCCAGGCTCTGCACCGCCTCACCAGGCTGGCGGTGTTCCGTGACCTGTCCTCTGCTGAGGCGATCTTGGCTCTCTTTCCTGAAAATTTCCACCAGAACCTCAAAAACCTACTGACGAAAATCATCCTAGAACACGTGTAAGTGCTCATTTCTTGAGAGTTGCTTGTAATGCTCACATAATGATATTTTAGGTCAATAAATACTTTCAGTGTCCTTTTTAGTGGCTAAATATATTCTTTATATGGAGACATTACATAACATTTAGTTAAGAAATTCCCTGCTGTTAGATGTTTAGGCTATTGGCAGTTTTCACTTCAGTTTACTGTGGAAACGTTGCTCACGTGCTTAATTATCTGCTTACTGGTTAAAGACGAGAGTGAGGCTTCTGCTTTCTGTTCTCAAGTTGACCATCAGAAAGATTGCACCAACTGGTTCTAGGAGGAGGACGTGAGCGTGCCCCTCCCCCCACACCTTCATCGGCCCCGAGGGAGTCGCTTCACATTTTCCCCCAGTTCACAAATGGCAAATGCGCCTCACTTCAGTTTATGTATCTTTGATACTAGTGATGTCAGATATCTTTTTCATGTGTTTAATTGGTCATTTTTGTTTCTTTTGTGAATTATCTAGATATTTTCTTGGAAAATCCTTTGAATACATACAATTTAAGCAGAACTGATTAGCTACTGGTCAGCAGCAGGCTTACCAGAATTCTCGGGCAGTAATAAGAGATAATCCCTGCTTGTCAAGGATTTTATTGTTTATTTAGAAACTTCTCTCACACATGACCACATTTTATCTGCCTCTGCTTAGCATCTCACTATGACGCTCTTTGCTGTAGCATTAGATGGGTCTGTTTGGGTGTGTTTTGCATAAAAGGCAGTACTTTGTGGAGTAGATGCTCAATAAAAGAGAATTGGTTGACTTTTCCTGCTTCATCTCTGAGAACGGTAACACAATAAAAACACAATGCATTAAGCCTCTTCTTTCTTTTTGCCCCCCTAAGCTACGAAAACTAACAGCGCTTATGGCCTTAACATCACTGAGCTATGTAGAACAAACAAGAAAGTGCTTCTGCCACACAGCGGACGTTTCTGTGGTCCTTTCCTGTCAGGGAGTGATGATAGGCTCGAGGATTCCAGAAGGGGTAGAGGCCCAGGTCCACAGGCCTCTCTCATGATCAATTCTCATCCCTTTTCCATTCTTTTTTCCTTATCTTTCCCTCTTAAACAGCTCTACTTGGCGAACGGAAGCCCAGGCACATCAGAGTGAGTATCAAGGACCCGCCTTCCTCCCTACCCTTCCTTCCTGGCCCCGGCTCGAACTCTGCCAGGTGGCCAGACTTTGTAACCGAAACTCAGTGTGCATTAACCTCATCCCAAATTCGTCTCTCATTTTGTGCTGGCATCTGGAGGCTCGTGTGTGCAGGCAGAAGCCTGGCCATGCGCCCACCATGAATCAGTGCCAAGTGCAGGCGGCACGGAGCATGGTGAGGAAGGCCCCTGACTTTGTCTCCCTCGGAGACTTGTCCTGTGGCTCAGAAGCATGACCAGCCCTCCGGGCTGCCTGTCCCAGAGTAAGGGCTTGGTGAGGTGAGCGGCAGGGGCTCTGAGCTGGCCCGTCTCCTTCACAGTCTCTCTGCCGCACCTGGTCGACCTGGACTGGAGAGTGGACATCAAGACCTCCTCCGACAGCATCAGCCGCATGGCCGTCCCCACCTGCCTGCTGCAGATGAAGGTGCGTCCACTGCCAGGCCCGTGAGAAGGAAAGAAGGGGCCGCGGCACCCCCGCGCGCCATCGAAAATACCAGTCTCCAAAGCTCTGGGACCTCTGACCCCATAGAAAAAAATTCGGCACCTCCCAGATGCGGTCTCTGTTTGTCAAGTACATGGTCACTACTGTACTAACATGTTACAGACATAATAAATCATATACCGGAAGTAGAACTTTTAGAAGGATAAGACAAACACAAAACACAAGTTTTAAAAAGGGTTTGCTGCTCCCTGAAGTTTACCTTCTACACTAACGGGAAAGTTTAGCTTGCACGGTGCGGGCGTGCCATCAGATTCCAGACTGCCTTCTTGATAATTTTGGTGTCCCTCGGGCAGCTGCTTGTCCCCTTGACTGTGCTGCCACAGTTTGTGACGCGGCTGAGCCGGAGCTCCCGTGCGCGGCTGGGGAAGCGCCCGTCCGTTTCCTTGTTTGCACACTCTGGCCTCCCCAGTGTTACCTTCAGTCTACAGATCTTTTCAGGGATCTTCTTAAACCACATTGTCTATGGCGAGGGCTTGTTTAGTGATGCCGTATTTACGTAGCCACATACCCAGAAACTCAGCACCTGTAAGAAGATGAAAAAGTAAGGGTGCCTCTAACAAGTTTTTAAACTCTAGTAGAGTTGACTTTTGTTTTTAAAGAAACAGATCTAACTAGGAGCTGTAATGTTTTTCCTGCGTCCCGGTGGATCCTCACTAGACCTAGAGCCCCCTCCGTCAAGTACCCATATGGGCCCCTGCAGTATCTCCTCACTTGGATGCTGAGAGTCAGGGGTCCGAGGGGTGAGTGAGCCTTGGCTTCTCCCGTACCCGCCCTGAGCACTGCTCTCCCAAGCCTCTGGGAATCTCCTTCCGTCTCCTCATTTGCTAAATGACGCCAGGGCTAGGACTCTGTGTAGCTCTGAGCAAGAAGCCTGTCTTCAGAGGTTCACCGGAACGGGGGACGGCTGCCAGCTCCGGGGCTCACCTCCAGGACGGTGGGAAGAGGGACGGCTCTGACGTTTGGGCCCTGTTCTCTTTTCAGATCCAAGAGGATCCTAGCCTGTGTGGAGACAAACCCTCCATCTCAGTGGTCACTGTGGAGCTGAGTAAGGAAACTCTGGACACTATGCTAGACGGCCTGGGCCGCATCCGCGACCAGCTCTCTGCCGTGGCCAACAAATGACCCCAGCCGGCTGCCGGGCCCACGGCCGGGCCCCAGCTGCCGGCCAGCGGTGTGCGCCTCCCAGCCCCCGGGTCACCCCTGTGCAGCAGCTGCGGCCACCGGCAGGGTCGGCAGACAGGCCGGGGGGGACGGCGAGGGGGCTGCCGTCCGGAAGGCACAGCTGCACCGGGAGGAAGCGGCCCTGGCCCCGCGCTGTTCTCCTCCCTCGTCCTCTTTCGTCCTGAAGCTGGTGAGCAGAAGCCCCCATCTCTGGAAGACGTCCTCACCACTGTGGCAGTGTGAGGGGGCGTCCGCACCGTCAGGTGCCTCTGTGTGGCTGCCTGGAAGATTCAGGCCCACGTTGTGGAGCTCATCTAAGAAGTTCCTTTCCAGCACTAGGTCTAATTGGCCCGTTTCCAGCCCTGGAGCACAGGGAGGGAATCACGGGGCTGAGGCCAGCAGTTGGCGCTTCTCTGTCACAGAAGCCGGGCAGGGCCTGTAGAGCCCTGGGGCCCCCCGCCGGCCCAAGTCCAGAGCCTTCCTGAGCCCCTCAACCGTGCGGGCCCCCTTCCAGCGTAGGGAGTCTGGAATGGGTGAAGCCACAAGGCCCGTCCTTGATATAATGCCAGGGGAAACAAGTGGGAGTGATGGAAATAAATAATCGTTCTAAAAACTTCATGACTCCAGTCACGTTTTTCGAAGCTTCTGTCCTTAACCTGAGTTGGTGCTTTGCGCCAGCGCCGCCTCTCATTGGGAAAGATGACCCCAGCTTCTCATTGCCCACTGAGCTCGTGAGCACCATGTGGCCTGAAAGCAGGCTTGTGGACCTCGCCACCGTCCAAGCGTTCGTCTGTCATGTGGAGCCGGAGAAAGCTAGGCTGACAGGCAGTGCGTGCTTGTCACGGGGGCTGCAGGGACAGTGCTCCGCAGAGCTGAGCGTCCCTGTCACGTGCGCGCCGCCTCATGGTCCGCGTCACCCCAGGGCCACGGCGCGCAGCCGGCTGGCCGCGCTTGTCTTGGCGGCTCCGGGCGGTGTGTGTGCACGAGGGGAGGGTGGGCGGAGGAGGCAGAGCCCTGGGGCCAGAGGATGGGCTCCAGTTGGGCTGCCAGGGCTGGAAGCCAGCTCTGCCTCTCAGTGGTGAGGGGCTGGACCCTGCCTCTCAATTCTCCCCCTCCCTTTCTTTTAAGATTAAATGGGGATAATAATAGTACCTCCTCTGTAGGGCTTCTGTGAGGATTAAATGCTGCCGCGTCCCTGAAAGCACTTATTAGCACCGTGAGGGCGGATAAGAAAGGCTCGATCAGGTTTGCTCTGATTCTTAAAGGAAAGGAAGGTGGAAAGCCCTCCGCAGTCACCGTTTCACTTACTGTCGCAGGGTTGGTGCGACGGTGAATGCATTATCCTCTCTTTACCGATGAGGAAATCAGCTCATTGAGGTTAAGTCGCCTGCTGGTAAATGGCCTCATTAGGACGTGGGCCCAGATTTTTCTCGCTTTCTCTCTACCACACAGGACTCTGCAAGGGACGTGGAGTTCTGTGACTTTAGCTCCATTTGGAAAATACTGGAACTGAAGTAGAGATGAGAAAACGTACTCCTAAGACACTAGGAATGTCGAGAAAAAAAATCCCGAGCTCTTCTTTGCTGTTTCTTGGAAGCCGAGCAACCTTCTGTTAACATGGCAGTTCTTAACGTTTTGGGGGCTGTGTCCACTGATAATCTATGAAAGCTGCCTATCCTTTCTGTAGGAAATGAACATTCCATTTTTTATATTCAGTGACAAGAGTTTGTGGACCCCGGAAGTCAGCCCACTGTTTCCAGAATGAGAGCCCCTGGTCTTACTGTCAGGTTGAGTATAGCCTTGTGAATTCAACCCCTTTGTTTTCCTTCTAGTCCCTGTGACCCACAGGCCCATCTCCAAGTCCCTGTTCCCTGGGCCTCCCAGGGGCATCCATAAGAAAGTAACCTGGAGCAGCATAGGTGTCTGGGCTGTTGGGCATCATTCCTTCAGCCACATCGACCTGAACAGAACCATCTGGGTGCATGACATACAGAAGGCGTTCAATAAATACCGGAAAACTCAATGACTCTTTGCTACCCCTCACCCCACGTGCTCACTTAAGGGGTTTGTTTTCTACTGTTAGGGAGGATGGATCGTTTGTGGATACCATATTTCTAGTTGGCCTGATCCTATCTCCGAAAAACACCCTAGTTTCTATCTATCGATCTCAAAGCCAGTTCCCTCATGCAGTGCTTGTCTGGTTTTCCAGTAGTACTTTGTGCAATGGACAGCCATCTGCAAACTGCCCTTCCCTTAGCACATGGCAAGGTGTGGATGTCCAGACTCCATCCACAAAAGGGCAATGATAGATCTCTCACTGGTGCCTGTGCTTCTGGCTGCCCAGCACTTCCCACCCACCAGGCCGCAGCGGAGAGCGTATTTCTCAATGCTCATCAACGTGCATGTCCTATAGATTGTCTCATGACCGTATATGACCCGGATTGGGCCAATCTGAGTCTTTCCCTATGACTTTTTCTGCCGGAATCTGCAGTGAAAACCGTCTCCTGCCTCTGGGCTCTGGTAATGAAGCCAGGATGCTTGGGTTCTTCCCGCCACACGGAGAAAGCCCATCTGCAGGGGGAGAGGCCAGCTCAGAGCAAGGCAGAACCCAGAGGCTGGGAAGAGGATCAGGAAATCCAGTGTGCCTGATGCCAATTCATCTTCCTCGTAGTCTTTCCTAGTGTAAAAATGGACCTGGGATTTGTTTTTATTGGGAATGGTAAGATACACACGAAAATGATTGTCAGGAACAAGAAGTTTATACACGCGGATCCCTAGAATCAGGAGGCATGGCACATCACACAAGGCCATGTGGGGAAAGACCAGGGTTGGTAAGGAGGCAGGGAGGGCAAGGGGATAGCGTGGCCTGGAGCCTTTATTGGGGTTTTCACAGGAAGCAATGGCCAAGGCAGAATAGGTACATTGAGTAAGCTCAGGATTGGCCAGTTGGAATGATTTGGGCAGGCTCTTGACTACACGAGGGGTCCCCAGTTGTGCAGTACCTGGTCCTGGGGTGACTTGGGGCAGGGGGACTATTGTTCGGTGTGTGAGAGTTTGATAAAAGACATAGTTGGGAGGGGCACCTGGGTGGCTCAGTCGGCTAAGCGTCTGCCTTCGGCTCAGGTCATGATCCCAGGGTCCTGGGATCGAGCTCCTTGCTCGGCGGGAAGCCTGCTTCTCCCTTTCCCACTCCCCCTGCTCGTGTTCCCTCTCTCACTGTGTCTCTCTCTGTCAAATAAAATCTAAAAAAAAAAAAAAAAAAAGACATAGTTGGGGTGTGGCTGTAGATTGATTGATCCCTGTATTAAAGCCACGTTCTCAGGGGAGTTAGGAATTAGCCCCACAAAAGAGAGTCTCCAGGATCAAGGTCCCAAATGCCAGAGCATCAAGAATACAGAAAATAAAATGTGGTCAGTGTGAGATTACGTAGAAATCACACACAATCCCAAGGTTGCAGTGGCTTTTAGCTTCACAGAAGTTTACTTTTCCTCCCAACCAATGGAGACTGGGGACAGAGAGTAAGTGTTCTCCTCACCATAACCACCAAGAACAATGGAAACTTCGTCCCAGTACATGCCTCCACAATCACTGAGGTGGGGTGAGGGGACGTGGCAGTTGGCACGCTTGCTCTTAAAGCTTCTGCCCAGGAGTGACAAGCAAGTCACATGGTCACACCTAACTAAAGAGGGCAGAGAACTTCAATGCTACCACACTCCAGGAAGGAAGGGAAATGGGATCTTTGTGATCAGCTCTGATGACTACCGTCCACCATCACCTGAACCAAAAGATGCCTTTTCTGCTCCAGCCGATTTGCACTTACAAACAAAAGAGTGGTGAGCAAGAACATGTGTGCCATCTCAGTATCTTTTCTCATGATACACCTCATCACCTATGCGGCACTGGAAACATTTTCCCAAATGCCTTAGTGCCTTCCCCTTAACCTCCTGGGGTCGGTGGAGCATCTACTCATCAGGGAGTTAGTTGTGCATTCTACTCAGAGGTCACCTTGCGAGGCCCAGGGTTGAGTTAGAACTTGAGTCTGGGTCTTTCAACTTCAAAGCCGGTAGTGTCTCCATCTCTGCTTCGACTTTGGGAGAAGAACACTGGGATCCTTCACAGATGGCTGACCTTCCCCCTTAATCTGGCGACTCTCCACTCTCGGCCCTCTGGTCCTGCCTTACGACTTCAACCTGGGGCCCCCTTTGCCTCCCTTTCTGGTGATTTTCGGGTCCAAAGACACTGACGTGAGGACCAGACATTTAGGTCTTTCCCACACGAACCAGTTCTCTAAACACACAGAGTGGGCACCGAGTCCAGCAGTGATTTGTCACGCTCTGTGGTCTGGTATTTATGAATTTCTAGGAAGTGAGTCCAGTGTGGTGTAGAAGGCTCTTCATTATTTCGCTCAGTAAGCTGAGATGCTATCAGAAGCGAAAGAGTTTTTATTCCTTTTCAAAAATACTTTCATCTAGAAACCATTGGCTACCTGGCATTTTGAAGGCTTTCCAGTGGTTGAACATTTACAAGAACGATTTTGAACCAGTTACCGCTGACTTCCAAATGCTAATCATTACTAAATATCCTCTGACCTGCATGATGCTGCCTTTTGTCCAACTTCCTGTTTTCTTTAGTGCTCACATTTCAGTGGCTTTAATTGTCCTTTTTACAACTACTCTAAGAAAGGAAAAAAAAAAAAAAAAGATTTCTTAATATTATTCCCTGGCTTGCGCCAAAGAACCTTAATCTCTAAGGAGAGAGAACCATTCTTAGTTTGAGGACATGTCAAGAGCACTTAAAGGTAAGTCTGAGAATCTGAGTTTCTGTTAACCCCAGGCTCTTGGGAAAGACTCTGCTGGGCTTTCACGCACCTGTGGAGTGAAGCGAACTCCGTAGGTAGTGGAGATAAGCGAACTCCGTAGGTAAGGCATCTCAGATTGGCAGTAAACTATGAAGTGGACCCGTTGACTGGAGAATGGGACTCTTGGCTATTGGTGTCAATGTTGCACTAGCCATACGACCTTAGACACACGCCACACAATGAAATACGACACTGTCCCAACAAGTGGAACGATGAATGAACTGAGAGATTCTCGGGGATACCAGAGGGCGCTGGGGTTATTGTTAGAAACATACTGGATCGGGAGATGGCCGCTGGTGAGGATTTGGGGAACTCTGCGAAAGCTCCTCAAGGCATTCCTCTGGTTTATTCAACTTCTGGGAGTGCGAATCACCATATTCAGATGTGGATTTTGGAGTGCTTCAACAAAAGCTGTTTCCACGGATGAAAGAATTGAGTTTCTCTCTTGCATGTGAAAGTCTGGGCTGGTAGAGGCTTGAGGAGGTAGTATAGTTCTATTCCAGAGACGGGGGTCCCCCACCCCGCTTCTTGTTGCTTCACCAATCACCAGATGTTGGCCCTCGTCCCGTGTGCAAAGCCTGCTGCTCACCCCTACACTCCATGCAGGAACAGGGAAAGAGGAAGAGGAGGGTGTACCCCAACTGTTAACATGTTTCCACTCCTATTTCGCTGGTCACAATCACGTGGCCTTACCCGGCTTCCAGGTAGGTTGAGAAGTACAGCCTCTGGCCACGTGTCTGAGCAGAGCTGGGGGCGGAGGGGGCAGGACGCGGTGGCCGGTGCTCATTCCTAGAAGCAAGGAGGAGAGAAAGGGTAGCGAGACACAACCAAGGCACAGTTCCAAACAGCTGCCCAGTTGCTCAGTGTGGCTTCAGGTATCAGTTGCTTTCCCGGGAGCAGGTTTCATGGAGGAAGAGAAGGGAACAGAAGGGCTAGGTGGGCATGCAGGGTGGTTGGTGGTGGGGGTGGAGGGTCCCTCCTGAGGGTGAGCTGTGTCTTCTTGCCTTGGGATCCATCGTAGCTAGCACACAGTAGGCTGCCCGTCCATGTTCATCAGGGTCCCACCTTCTTCCACAAACCCGCACAGGATTTGACCTGTATCAGCAAATGATGGTTGAGTTATATCCAATTGATTCGAATGGCAGACTGATGGAATTCATGCCGCCTCGAATCGCTCTTCCGAAATCTATCTCGGCAGGTGCTCCCGTTTACTTCAGTTCCTTCCTCTGCAGAGGGACCTGTGGTGGCCGGGTCCTAAGTCACCAACTAGGATCATTCTCCCAACTCCCACCATGCTTTCCAGCCTTGACCCACCTCGGGTCGGTGGGTGTGCGGATGCCTCCTCAGGGCAGTCCCCCAAGCACCCTCTGGGGGGAAGGGATAGCCCTGGGGTGAGGGTGGGGGGAAATCCGCTGGCCCTCTGAGCTCCGGCCACTGTTTTCAGGGACTCACATTTCGGAGCAGCCAGCAGAGCAAGGGTGCTGAGTTCTGCCCAACTGCTGCAGGGACAGGAAAACAGCAGGGAGCCCTGGGCCTGAGCAGGGGCAGCAGCGGACTCCCAGGTCCTGCTCGGTCCTCTCTCTGGAATGTCTTCCCTTAACCCTGGTTTAAGTCCTCTTCGTCCTTCTGGATTCAGGAGCAGCACCTAACAGGGACCTAGGGAGGCAACTCAACTGGTCTGTCTTCTCTGCCTATATTTTTCCCCAACCTTCCTCTTACCCGATTATAATTGTCTTTATATTCCCCGCAACACACACTGTTCACCATTGTGTCCCTGTCCCCCGAGTGCACAGAGAATGGCACCGAGAGCTTTCTGCCCCCAGGCTTACTCCTACAGAAGAGGTCCCTTGTCCCTTGTCACGCCCACTGTGGGGACCCAAGACTCTCTTACCCCAAAAGCCCCAGCAGCAGGAGAGCTCCGGCCTCCGGCTCACCTGGGCGTGGCCGGAGCTTCCCCAGATGGCCAGCAGATGGCGCAGTTGCCCTCCTTATCCTCTCTCCCTGGCCTCCCCTCACCGACAAAGACGGGGAAAGAGTGGGGAAGGTGGGCTAGTGGGCAGGCCTCTCCCAGGACCCTGGCAAGGGGAGAAACTTCCTCCAAAGGAAGCCTCCAGGCCCCCTCCCCTACAGAACGGTCCCTCTCGGGCCTAGGGCCACAAAAGAGGGAAGGAACGTGGGGTCGTGCAGAGACTCGCAGGGAGCCCGTTCACGGCGCTCGCAGGCCCAGCTTCAGAAGCACCCACTTCATTGCTTCTAGCACAGGCTGGTGGATGCCGGAAATCCCACCATGGGGCCTGTTAGATACGACCCTGAGGTTTTGTTAGAGGAACGGCACAGGTGCAGTGCTCGCCCCCCGGGGCCTTGCGTGCTGGACCTTTCTAGCTGCACACCGTGGGCCCATGGCAGCAACTCAAATTCAGGGCGGCTTGAAGCCAGGTCTCAGTTTCTTCATCTCTAAGAAAGAGATGAAGTTCAATCTTTCCTGACAACACAGCTTGGAGGGGATTAACTATACATGAAGATGTAAACTTCAAACACGCACAGATGCGTGTGCGGGGAGAAGCCGGGTGAGGAGACTCCATTCTTCTCTGGGAGTGGGTCGGGTGGGATGCGTAGGGCAGGGCTGGCCAGGAGCCCCTGTCGTCTCTCATCTGGATTATTCCGAAGGCCCCCCCTCCGTGTTCTCCCTGCCTCCAGCCCTGCCACCCTCTCTCCTTGCCCCCCATCCTGCCTCCTCCCTGCAGGTGCTTTCTATATAGAAATCGAACGCCATCCCTTTGCCTAAAATACTTACATGGCTTTTCAAACGCTCTCAGAATAAAAGCCAAACTCAGAAAAATATCATTCAGCGTTCCTTATAATTTTTTTTAAAGATTTTATTATATATTTGAGAGAGAGAGCACACACGAGCAGGAGGGAAGGGCAGCGGGAGAGGGAGAAGCAGACTCCCCGCTGAGCAGGGAGCCCGTTGTGAGGGCTCGATCCCAGGAGCCTGGGATCATGACCTGAGCCAAAGGCAGCCGCTTAACCGACTGAGCCCCCCAGGCGCCGCTCAGCGCTCTTTACAACTGATTTCTGGTGCTGTGTCAGCCTCACGAAGCAAGATTAAAGAAAGGGGCTTAGCCCAGATGGACAGCGTGAGGTCGGGGGGCTGCAGGGAGCGGGCCCTGCGGGACGACTGCACGGGTCTGAGCCGTGACAACGGAAGCGGGGACAGGCCGAGAAGGAAGGAGTGAAGGGGTTGACGGCCGGCACTGCCCTGGTCTCCATCCGCCCCTTCTCGCGGACAGAGCCTGGCTCGTGCTCACCATCTCGTGCCCAGCACCGGGGCACCAGCCGCCGCTGGAGATGGTCAGCCTGCATCTGTCCGAGGGGGCAGGCACAAACGAATGATGGAGTGAGTGAGTGGGAATCCTGACCGGGCCCGGGGCCGACTAGCCCCGTTCAGAGTCCACCAGCCGCGGCCTTTCGCCTGCAAGAGGATACCCTCCCTCCCCCCACCGCTGCCAGGCCGGCCCCGTGCCCAGCCGTCTGCTAACCTCCGAGGCTGGAGGGGGCAGCGCTGCGGGACGGCGAGGCCAGGGAGAGCGCGTGTCCGGGGCGCCGGAACGGTGGCAATGCCCAGGGCCTGGCCCGCCCGCAGCCTCTCGGAACGCTCTGTCCGACACCTGGCGGGGAGGGCACTCTGGCAGCAAAGGGTCGCCCGGCATCTGCCCCCGCGGTGAGCCACGGTCCTGAGCACGGCTGCGGGCTCCTGGTTCCCCGGGCGGCCTCCTCCCTGGCGCGGCAGGTGCGCGGCCCGTGCTTCCTCTCCCACCCAGCGGCCTCGGCCCGGCGCCTCCCGCGACCCCACTCTCCGCGCCCCCCGCCTCGGCTCTTGTCCATATGGTGGCTTCCCTTCAGTGTTCTCCAGAAAGAACTCCTCCCTCTGGTTGGCTTGCTCAGCCTCCTCGCGGACAGAATCCATAGCGTTTGGAGAAGCAGGAAGCCCGTTGCTTGCTTAGCAGGGACTTGGGGTGGCCCATCCTCCCCACAGTCCTGGTCCTACGTGGCGGGCATCATCGTCTGTCACCTGGAGCCCTGGATGGGCCCCTCACTCGGCTCCCTTGCCCTAGGCCTGTCTTCCCCTAATCCAGGCTCCATAGCGCTTTCTAGAAAGTACATTTGATCTTGTTTCATCCTCCGAACCCGATCCCCCTTTACCAAGGCTTCTCCATCTTAGCAAATAACAGCTCCAACCAGGAACGTGGGCGACGTCACTGCTTCTTCCCCCCCCCCCATACTGCCCACATGCATCCTCGCCCCATTCCCTCCATTGGCAAGCCCTTGGCTCTATCTCGAAATACATTCACGCTGATCCATTTCTCTTCATCTCTGCACCAACTCAGTTCATGGCACGGTCACTGGGCAGAAGGCCTTGCCCACGAGGACATCTGTCAGCCTCTGCCACTTCCCTCATCACACCAACCTCCCGTCGGTTCCAAGAGCCCTCTAAGCTCTTCCGGCTGTAGGGTCTTTGCCCTTTCAGCTCCCCCCAACCCCTCCTGGAACACTCCTTCCCCTGGTTTTCATGAGACCAGCTTCTCATCTTTTTAGGGCTCAGCTGGAAGGTCACTTCCTTAGAGAGGTTTTCCTGGGCTACTCTCTCTAAAGAGGATTCCTCCTTTTAATCTCCATCCCAGAATCCTGTTTCTTTCCTTCTTGCTCCCCAATTTAAGTCTTATTCATTGAACGAATTTATTTGTATACTTACTTATTTAACCAGTCATTGTCTGTCTCCCCACTAGAATGTACCATGAGGGCAAGAAGCTCGTCTGTCTTGTTCAACTCGATATCCCCAGAGCCCACCACAGGCCTGCGCAGAGTATGTGCTCAGTGAATATTTGTTAAATGAACGTAATAAACAAATGGCGGATCCACCGTGTCACTGCCCTGCTTTAGTCCATCATCGCTTCTCCAAACTCCCCAGGGCCCTATTATGGTTTCTTCACCACCTGCTTGTGCTTACCGTTTCTGGCTTCCCTGACAGCCTACAGGGAGTCAGTCAAGTGGAAAGGGTTAAGTCAGAACAGACGCCATGGTGCAAACAAGAGCGCTGGGCAAGGGAGGTTTAAAAAAAAAAGTGTGGGGGGACATGGGACACATGATCTTCATGATCCTGAGCAGGGCTTCACTCCTGTGAGGTTTGTTTTTTTTTAAACCATAGCAAGGATTAAACTCTGGACCAAGAGGCCAGGGGAGCAACCGGAGATCAGAGGGGGCAGCTCTCGCCATGGTGGGTGGGGGGGCTGGGACTCCCCAGAGCCCGTTCCGGCTGGGCTGCATCTGAATCCTTAAGAGAGCAAGTCCTCAGAATGAGCAGATCTGAAAGCAGGGACCGAGCCCCATCTAGCTCCTGCTTTCGCCCCAGAGCTTAGCACTGTACTCGGCCCAACATGTGTCCTCAGAGAAGAGTAAAAGCTTGTGTCCTGGGGGCCAAAAAGCCCATCCCACTCATGTCACAACTGGGGAACAGCCAGACCACAGAAAGCCCTCAGGGGCAGGGGTCCTTCTGAATGAGAAGCCTCTCTACATGGCAGGGGAGGGGGCTCCCTGCCCACATCCATCCCCGCCCCACCCCAGGTGAAGCTGTCCCGGTGGCCCAGCTTCTGTTCCGCTCCCCATGCAGAGACATTCATCTGGCAGATCAAACCCATCGTGGCCGGCTCCTTGCAGAGTTGCTCCGGGCCGAGGTTTCTCCTCCGCTGAGCCAGGGGTGCAGAAGGCGTTCCTGAGTCTCGGGGTCAGCCCCTCTAGGGAGCCCTGCCTATGGGTCCCGGGGCCTGCGGCTCTGGGTACGGCCCTGAGCACAGCCTTAAATCCAGCCTCCACGGGGGGAGTGGGCCATGGGGAGGGAGTGAAATTTCCAGGAGCTGAGGGTATCTTCTGTGCCTTTCCACCAACCACAGTCCTTCCGAGCAGCAGGAGCTTCTCCATAGCAAGGTCAGAAACCGATCTGTGTCTCTGATCAACCCCCTGCGATCCACCTACCAAGAGGGCGGAGCATCTTCACTCTCGCCCTGGGCACCAGCAGTTGTCACAGCGGCAGGTGTATGCCCTGGGTCTGCCCCAGATCAGGAAGCGGAGGCTCCGAGAGGGACATAGTCTGCTGGAGGTCACGTAGCTAAGTGCCTTCTGGTCCCAAGGCAAGTGGTGTCCTGTTTCTGGAAAAAATGGGGCTCACCGGAAGTTACAGTGTGGAGAAGCATCATCCCCGGCCGAAGAGAAGTCAACAAGGAGAGGACACCCCCGGGGGTACGGGCGATCCGAAGCTCTGAGCTCCAGGCTGCCTCTGCTGAGAAGGGAGCCCCCCAAGATGGATCTGCGGACAGAGGGACCTTGGGATATGAGGAGCCAGTGGGAACAGAGGATGGGAACAAAGGAGAAAGGTGGAGGTGGGATGGGGGACCCCTAACACCAGGTGCTCTCCTGGAAGGGGGATACGTGGGATTCCAGGCAGCTGAGGGCGAGGCTGGAGCCAGCCGGAGGGTGGGAAGGGCCCAGAGATGCTGCTGGCTCTGCGGGGACGTTGTCTGGCTCTGGGAGGATAGTGGAAGCTTGGTGCTTTCATTTGGGGTGCTTTGGGGGGTTTCTCGGAAGCCTCCATCTGAGTGCCCTAGTAGGCGCCCGTCTCCTCCAGCAACCACTCAGGACTCCTGCCAGCCCTGGCTGTCCTGGTTCACTCCTGAGGGCACAGCAGCCTCCAGGTAGCTGGTCCCGCTGGCTCTCCTTCTCTCAGCCATATGAGACGCATAGGGGAGCTTCGTACATCCTCGGCCCCAACAGACTCAGAGGTTCCGGGTCCCCTGTGCAGACTCCTCTCCCAGCCACACTTGCCCATACCCAGGCCTTCCCAGGTGTGGCCACACCTGCCTCTGACTCAGACTCTGGGACCCTAGGGTCAAGGCGGCATGGCCTTCTTGAAGCCTCTCACGGGGCTTGGGGGAGGGGGCTAGAGGCACAGCCCATCCTTCCCTTAGCCCGCCAACCACTCTCTCCAAATATTGTCTCCATTTCCTAACTGCCCGGACACAATCCCTCCAACTCTTTTAGAGTCTATATTTTGAGCCGTAGGTCCCCAAAACATTTGCGGCACCTTCTTTGCAAACCCAGTGTTAGCATGGAATCCAGCGGTACTCGGCATTGACCGTTCTGTGCTTGGCTTTTTGGGACCTTGGTGAAGACAACAGGTTGCATTTTAAGGTCAAAGTTCATTTTATTTTATTTTATCTTTACATCACATGATCAAAAATATCAAAAGGAGGGGCACCTGGGTGGCACAGTTGGTTAAGCACTCGACTCTTGGTTTCAGCTCAGGTCGTGATCTCAGGGTCGTGAGATCAAGCCCCACGTCGGGTTCTGTGCCCGGCATGGAGGCTGCTTAAGATTCTCTCTCTCTCTCCCTCTCCCTCTGCCCATCCCCCCTCCTGCCATGCTCTCTCTCTCTCAAAATAAAATAAAATAAAATATAAAATAAAAATTTATCAAAAGAAACAAAAGTGTGCACAATGAAAACTCACTCCCACACCCCAGTTCCCAGGTCTTCCTCCCAGCGGCATGAATAGTAGCAGTTTCCCGCGTATCCTTCTAGAGATAGATTTTGCCTGTACAATCGTCCAGCCCCTTAATCCAGGGGTCAGCAAACTTCAGCTCAGCTCCCCACCAAGGCCAAGGTCGGCTCACGGCATGTTTTTGCTCAACCTGAGAAGGAATTATGTTTTTTACAGTTTTAAAAGATTGTAAGGAAACCAAACCAAACCAACAAACAAAGAAAACCCAAAGAAAAATATGCAACAGAGGTGGCTTGTGGCTTGCAAAGCCTAAAACAGGTACTCTGGCCCTTTACAGAAAGTTTGGTCAAAATTTAATCAAAAGATAGCATCCTGGATACACCCTGCTGTTATATTCACTCGATTGTCTACCCCGAAGCCCTCCTTCTACCAGTATCCCTCCGAGCTGCTTCACGCGTCTCTGAGGGCACGTGCGATTCTGCTGTCCAGGCGGACAGCTAGGCTGTTACCGCCCTGGTGCTGTTACAGACACCTGCTCGGGGCCCCATCATCACCCCGAGGACTGGCTGGCGTGTCACCGGGGGGATGTAGCACTCACAGCCCAGGGGTCCCGGCGTCCGAGATCAAGACACCTGCCGCTTGCGTGTCCGGGGAGGGTCTGCCTCCTGGCTCACAGGCCACCGTCTTTTTGCTGTGTCCTCACGCGGTGGAAGGGGGCTCTTCTGCGAGGGCCCTGGTCCCGGTCACGGGGCCCCCACCTTCATGAATGGAGCAGCTCGAGGAGGCCCCACCTCCTAATGCCGTCACGTGGACCTGCATGCTCAAGGGAGGAATTTGGGGGACGCAAACGTCCCATCTGTAGCCTGTGCCCTTTTCCTTTTTCCACCCCCTTCCCACTCCTTCTTTTCCTCCTCTTCCTCATTTTTCCTCCTGGCTATGGTGCTGCCGTCTCAAGGACTGCTGAGTGAGTGAGTGAAGAGCCTTGTGTCTGGGAGGGGAGTGTTCAGTCTGGAGACCGTTGCCCCGGGGAGAACCAAGTCTCTGGAGGTCTCAGCATCAGACCTGCGGCCCCTTCTCCTTCCCTTCCTCGCCCTCTCCGCCAGGACGGTGGTACCTTGCCTCCCCAGCACCTTCCTGTGGTCTTGGGCGCCCTCCCCATGCCCCACTGCTCCACCTGCAGGAGACAGGTCTGCCAGGAGGGTGATCCCCAGTCACTGGCACTTCCTTCAGACTTCCTCCAGCCTCCTGTCCCCTCTGGACGTGGCTGCTGGTCACTAGGCTCTGCAAGGCATCTCACGTCTCCATCCAGAGCAAGAGCTGAGGCCGCGTGGATAACCCTCTCCCGGGCTGGGGCTGCTGGGGCCCAGGGGCTACAATGGCACAAAACTCCAGTTCCCCCTGACACACCGGATCCTGGCTTGATCCAATGCCTTTTCTCCCATCCTCCCAAAGCTTCTCACTTCCAAAGCTCCACTCTAATGAGAGGAGCCTCGGCCAGAAAGGCCAGCCACCAGCTGCCCAAACCTGCTGTCTGCTGAGTCCCAGGATGGAGGAGATCGCTCGCGTTGGGGAAGGGGCTGGAAGCAGGGACTCTCCCCAAAGTCTTTTCGGTCTGGACAGTGCAGGATTGGCTGTCACAAGCCCCATCTCCTCAGAGCTCCACCTTGCACCACCATCGAGCCAGGGGCCTCTGTGATCTGGCCCCCGGAGCTGTAAGCAGAGGTTCTTGTCTCTAGTTCTGGGGCTCCAACTGCTTGCTTAGCTTGCAAGGCAGAGAGCATCCCAGACGCAGGCTCTGTGCAAATGGACAGTCCCCTGGTCTCAAGCCCCAAACCTCAAAATCTGACTTGTCCTTTTCCTTAACCCACCCCCCACCTTTGCAGGGCCCAGCAAGGTCTCCAGGTTCCCAGGTCACAGTACAGCTGCACCTGCCCTCACCCTCAGTTCTACCATCCACACTAAGTTGGGATAAGAGCACCTCTCATCAGGACTCCTCAAGCAGAGAGGGGGACAGGAGGGAGGCTTGGATGAGGCCTTGTTGGGGAGAGACCCGCGGCCAGTTTACGTGCAGGAGTGATGCCCCCCGATGGGCTTAATGGGATCACTTGACTACCAGGAAAGGTGTGGACTTCAGGGGGCAGCCGCAGAAGCAGGGAGACCTGCTAGGGGAACTTGAGGAGTCCTGATGAGAGGTGCTCCCCCTTTGCACCAGCCCCTCCCTCTCCAGAACATTCTCCCACAGATCCGCATGACCTGCTCACAGAGCTCAGCCCCACCCAACCTCCTTGTCCTGGGGCAGCTCACTGAAAAGATCTGGTGTGGCACCGTCTGTCTCCTTCCCATGGAAGGCACGCTCCGGGACAGTAGGAACCTTGTGTGTCGAGTTCACGGTGGTGTCCCCACTTTCTAGAACTTGCACTACCTTCTCCGTAGAGCTCCACAAAAGCTGTATCTTTGTCACGTCCCTGGAGCCTTTCAACAAACACCTTCATGAGGCAGGAGGTCCAGCAGCCCCTTAGTTTTGGTTTCTGAAACCTAACTACAATTCACAAATTAGAGCACAGAACCAGTCTCCGAGGATGGAGAATCCTCCAGCTGATCGGCCCCTCTCTCCTTTGATGTGGAGTCTTTTGATTTTCTCCACCTGCCGGCCTCTCTCCTTCCAGCCCATGCAGCCCGCCCCCAGCCCCAGCCCCACCTGCTTGCCGCTCCCCCATCAAAGGAAGGCAAGGTCCACCGGGGAACCCCTGAGCTTGTCGGAAATGAGCAAAAAGAGTGAGGGGAGAGAGACAAGGACAGAGAACGTGGAGGGAGGGAAAACAGCACTACTAGAGGCCCAGCCACGAAAGAAGTCAGCCAAGAGTGTGCCAGGCGTCTCTGAGGGCGCCCGGCCCTGGCCTGGTGGCTCACAGCATCCTGGACACACGCTCAGGCAAGCTTGCCCCTGGGGGGTGGGCACACTCTACTGAGCTAGAGAGTCAAGGGCAAAGTCCCAGGAGGAAAGGGACATTTGAACACCAGTTTTGCTTTGGAATTGTTGAAGAGTCAGGGAGAAGAGTCTGAGCAGGTCACCCATCTCTTGATTTCCTTGTCTTTTTGTCTCATCCTTGACCCCCATCCTTGGGTGATTTGAGAAGGAAGAATAACAGCTCACAATTTTGAGCATCTACTATCAGCCAGACACTATTCTGAGCCTTTTAGATGCTTAGAATCACACAACCACCCTGTGAAGGAAGAAATATTATTATTCTCAATTGGAACGGACGAGAAAACTGAGATCCAGGGAAATGAAGTAACTTGCCCAAGTCACACAGCTAATAAAAATGAGAACTAGAGTTTGTTCCAGGCCATCTCACTCCAGACTCTGTGCACTTCCCCACCACCCTGCATGGCTCTCAAGCAAGATAATCAACATGAACAAGGCTTGTGAAATGTGACAACCCCATATAATAATTCATTATTAAGCAAGCCCTTTGCTTGTGGCTTCCAATATCTCTCCCATGTCTCTATGACAGGACTTCAACCCCATGGATACCAAGGGACCCAGATGGGAGTCCCGCCCTCTGGGAGCCCAGAGCCCAACACTGAGCCTGGTACAATAGCCACATAGATGGGTAGGCAGTTGGGTTCCACTCAGGAGAGTTGTTGAGGAAGGAGAGAAGAACGATAAGATAGAGGAGCTGGAGCTACAAATTATAGCTTATTGATCATTCTGTTAGTAATAAAAAATAGCTAATGTTTATTTCCTGCTACTCACAGGGCAGGCATCATTTGGAGCCTTTCAGGTATTAACTGAAATGCTAATGCTGTTCGTCTTACAGATGGCCCCCGGTGATCCTCACTTCCTGATATTCTTACCCTAGTTTAGTCCCATCCCGCAGCGAATCAGGGCTGACCTGTGTGACCAGGAAATTATATGACGGAAGTGACAGCCTGTGAAGGAACTACAGCTTCCTCTTTGGTGTCCTGGATCACTATGTGGAAAGGAGCTGAGGCCTCTGGCCATTGGCTGCATGAGTGCGCCATCTTGGAAATGGGTCCTCCAGCTCCACTCAGGTCTCCCAATTTTGCAGTGCCAGTCCACACGTGACTGCACCCTCAGGAGAGATCTTGATCCAGAATTGCCCAGTGGAACACCCCTGAATTCCTGTCCTGATTCATGGAAACTGTGAGAGATAATAAATGGTTGTTTCACACCACTAAGTTTTGGGGTAATTTGTTATGCAGCAATAAATAACTAATACTCATTGAAGCATCACAACAACTCTATGAAGTAGACACTTTAATCGCCCAAAGCTTACAGCTAGAAGGAGGAGGAGGAAGGATTTTTCTCAGGCACACCCCTCTCCCCAGAAAACTTGCCTTCTAGGTGGACACCTAATGATGCTTCTGTAGTGGGAGATTTACTGGGGGATGTTGAGCAGACGAGGCTCCCCAAATTGGCCAGTCCTCAGTGCCAGTTTATTAAAAATAAAGACTCCCAGGACCTTACCCCAACTATTTTGGCTCAGTAGGGTCTAGAATGAGACCTTCAGTTGATTTAACACCTGCATGTTTCAGGACTCACTAATATTCCCAGAACTCCTCCGCAGACAACTATGGCTCTCCCATTGAGCTAGTTAGGGGACTCTAGATTATACAGCAGTGACCAGAAACTTCAGTGGCTTAATTCCCAGAGGTTCATTTCTCCCTCCCACCTCAATCTGATACCAGTTGGTTGGTCCTCCCCCATCTTGAGCTATGCCACCTGGAACACGTGGCTTCCTAGATCACTGCTGTAAGGCAAGAGAAAGAAAGGAGTGATCATGGGACATGTTTCAAAGGGCCAAGCCTGGAGGTAACTTATACCAAGCCCACCCACACTCATTGGCCAGAACTGCAGGGAGGCTGGGAAATGTGAAGAGCAAATGACTATCTGGTGGACCACGGAACCCCCTGCCACACCCACTGTTCAGCCTTTAATTATGTTCTATGTTGCATATTGGTATGTTCCTCTTGATTCCTCAGTTAGATGTGAATTCTCTGAGGTCAAGAGCAACCTTGAATTTCTCCCCTACAGGGCTGAGCACTTGGACACTACTTAATATATTCTTCTAGATAAATTGGTGATAAATGGCTCTGCATAGTGGCCGTGTGGCAGGAGGGTCTGATAGGTCTGGGTGCAAATTCTGTCTCCAACACTCCCTTGGCACATTTTCTGAGCCTCAATTATTTTGCCTGTAAAATAGGAAGGACGACTGCCTTACAAAGTGACTGGGGGACCAAATGAAGTGATTTAGACTATAAATTATCTGCCACACTTCATGTAACAGTGCGATTCAAAAACTGGTAGCTATTATAACCTATTACACTAGGGACACTAAGGAGGTGGAGCTTTCTGGGGTCTGTGAGCCCCTCGAAATCATATGCAGACATGCATATGCATGAATACACAGGGACCTTCCCTTCCTCACCTTCTCTTTGTTTACAAAAGCGCACATGTGATAGTTCTCGGTGTAAAATGGGTAAACATCACAGATCATAACAGCTCACGTGTTAATGGCTTCCTACAGGCCGGGCAGCTCCGAGTGCTCCGAATGCATGACTTGTACCCCCCCATCTTCACGGGGCTCCCCCGTGAACTCCGTGAGGCGCCACTGTCGTTACCATCCCGGTGTCACGTCTTGCAGATGAGGAAACCGATTCACGGAGAGACTGAGTCACCAAAGGTCCCACAGCTGCTAAGGAGATAAGTTGGTTTCAACTCAAAGCCAGGCGGCATGACTCCAGGGCCCTTATCCACCAGTGTTAGTGCTTCTCAAGATGTGGTCCCTGGACCAGCAGCCGCAGCACCTGCGAATGTGTTAGAAACGCAGATTCTTGGGCCCCCCTCAGACCTGCAGAATCAGAGCTCTCCAGGTGATTCTGAGACGCCTTGAAGTTCGAGAATCCCTTACTGTGCACTTGTGCTCCCCCCCCACCTGCAATTCGTCCTTCTGGAGCCCAGAGGAGCGCCGGCCGCTTACTAGATGAATGAATGAGCGCTGTCACCCACTCATAACTCTCGTTCACAGTCCTTCTTCCTGTCCCTGAGGTCAGAAGCACCAGAAGGAAACCCCGCACCGTCAATGGAAGTGCCCTCCTTCATCCTCTTGGGGCACCTGCACTGGGTTCTCCTCGGACTGGACAGCTCGGCCATCAGATCCGCTCACCGGTCAAAACTGGTGCCAGAGAGGGGCTGGCTGGATGCTGAGATGCTCTTTGGTTCCCAGCCCAAATCTGGGCATCTCCAGCGACGGCACGGCCAACAGGTGGCAGCCCGGGCCCGGCCCTCCGCCCCAGCTGTCCCCGCCTTGGCAGCCGGCCCCTGCTCTGTGCCCCCTGTCGGATCCCGCTGGAAGCCGACTCAGCGGGCGAGGCAGCCCCGGGCAGGCAGCTGTGTGTTTGCTCACAAGAGAGCCAGGCACCGGTTTATCTGGAAGGCTCATGAAGGCAGGACAGGGGCAGCCACGAAAATGCCAGCATGTCTCAGCCCCCCGCCAGCCAGGGGGGCTTTTCCTTGGTGATTCTGATGTTTGTTAATGATGCCATGACAACCACGACTGAGCGCTTCCTGTGGGTCAGGCGTCCTGCATTACAGCAACCCTTCGGTGGAGACGCTTATGATCATCCCCGTGTCACACGTGAGGGAAATGGATCCAAGCTGTCAGAGCGGATGCGCAGTGAGGACAGGACTCAGACCCGGGTCTGTGGGACCCCACGCCTCTATGGTTAACCATGGCTCTTGAGGGAGGGAACCAGCATGGCGCACATGAACTTGGGCCTGAGCTGGCTAACAAGGGCTCTTCATGCGGCTATGACCCACTTCCCCAGCCTTCTGGGAGCATTTCTCAACCATTTATGGAGCAGGTCCTGTTTTTGTTTAGAATTATGACATCTTGTTTCCCATAAATATACAGTCCATGAGAACAAGGATTTTTTTTTTTTTTTTTGGATCCCTGCTGGATTTCCAGCCGCTAGAATAGTACCCAACACACAGTACACACGCAATAAATATCTGTTAAATGAATGAGTGGCCCTGACCTCCAGATCTTGACCTGTTAAAGCCACAGGAAGGATGTAGTTCTCTATTTGCATGATTTTTTAAAAACTCCATTACCACAGGGGCAGGGCTAGATCTAATCAAGATAAATGCTTTTGAATTGCAGGATGAGTAATGAGCTATGAGGCAAAGCTAAGTGTGTGGTGCGCCCGTTGACTCCCCAGAGCACATTCTAACACCTACTGAGGCTGTCGCTGCTGCAGACTCTGGACGCTGGTGGCATTACTTGGATCGATGATCTTGGAACATTCCTCCTCTGGCTTTTGCAGTCCCTGGAGACATGCTGACTTTTGGTGTTCTTGTCTTGGAAAGTGAATTCCGGGAGGTGGTAAGGCAGAGGGACCCAAAACTTAGGCTCTTCGTAGTGCTATGACTTTGAGACAGGCCATGCACCTTCTCCAAGTCCCATTCTCCTCCTCTGTAAAATGGGACTAATAACAGAACTTCCTTCCTATGATTATTTTTATCACCACCATCACCACCCCCATCCATCATTACCATCATGCTTTGAGTCTCCAGGGAGCTCCCCGTGTCCAGTCCTGGCCCATCAGGCCCCTGGTTTCACCAGGGATGGACAGAGAGGTTATGGGCGCTTCCAAAGGCAATGGAAGCAGAGGTCAGAGTGAGGTAGCCATGAGACGATGTGGCAACCTCTAGAAGCTAGAAAAGGCCAGGTATGGATCCTCCTCTAGAGCCCTGAGCAGAAATGCAGCCTGCCATCACCTTGATTTTAGCCTAGTAAGACCACTTCAGTGAGACTGAGACTCTGATCTCCAGAACTATAACTTAATAAGCCACTAAGCCCAACAGCATTAAGAAACTAATACAAGGGCCTCTAGTCTAGCTTTATCCTTCTCTGAAATCAGGACTCCAGCTTCTATTTTATTCCATAAAAATCAAAACACACTTTTTTATATTAATTAGTTCTAGCCTGGAGAAAATACAATTTTCCAATAATACACTCTAAGGCCTGTCCCATGGGTGTTTCTGGCCCTGCACTAGTCTGCGTACACCTGTTTGTGCTCTGATCTATCCACCACCTTCCCTCGCTCAGCTCCACACTGCAGAGAACTACATTTTCGAGAACCTCCTGGCAAATGGCTTCCAGCTAGTTTTGGCCAATGGGCAGCACTGACGGAAGGTACGAAGAGGGGAAAAGCCATAGTGGTTCACTTTCTCACTGTGCCTCGGGTGGCATCTCCATACTGGGATGGGAGGACAGTCAAAGGCCTGGGTTACGAGCTGAGTTTGCGGTACCGCCGTTAGCAGGGGACCGGGGGGACCGCGGTGGGGTCGTGAGCCATGGGGTGCAAACCAAGAAAGTCCCCCCAAACCTCTCCATCTACCCTGTCCCTAGAGCTGAGGAGACAGCACTTGTCCCGAGGGCCTCTCTCCTGGGGAGGGGGGTTGCACAGACCATGCCCAGCACTGGGCCACCAACAGGCCGTCCCCCTCCCCGCAGACAGCTGAGTCTGGCAGGAGGGGCAGCGGCTGGCTCCATCGCCCTAACTGCCATGTGGTTTGCTTTCATCAAGGAAACAGCAGGGATTCCAAGTTAAATTCCAACGTGCAATTTATTCAAGATGTAAGGCCCATCGAGAGACTCTCTGCAGACTGTCCGGCCCTCCCGCTCGGAGGCAGACGTCCTGCTGCCCGGGCTGCCACAGCCCATCCTGGTCTCCTGGGACCGAGGCCTTCCGGAAGGGGGATTCTCCCTGGGCTGCTGGCCAGCTGCTTTCCCATGTTACAGATGGGGCTGCTGAGGCACAGAGAAGGATCTTGAACATGGAAACCGTCCTGGGAACACGGAGGCCAGCGGCGCCACAGGCTGGTCGGTCTTTGGGAATTGTGCATGACGAAGTACCTGTCTGGCACACCCTGAGGATGACAAATGAGCCAATTGTGAGCGGTAGTAAGGGCCGTGGGAATCTCACTTGGAAAACCCAATCAGTCCATCAGCATTCATTTGCCTGAAAGAGGCTTCTGAGCAGAGCTCAGGCTTCAGACCGATGGGGCCACCCCCTTCTGGGCAGATCCACCTGCCAGGGCTTCCAGACCTGTGCCTAGCACCTACTGCCCCCGGAAGGTTTCATGAGTCACACAGACCCCAGAATGGAGATGACAAAGTCGATGGGATACCACAGAGGTGAGGAAGCCCCCGAAATGAGTAGGTACCTGGCGGGGACGGCTCGTGCGCACACGGGGCTGCACTCTGGCTCTTCCCTCGTTCAGTTCTGCGCTGACAGGCAGGTGGTGGGTGCCGGGCCCTGAGAGCCCCCCTCCGGGGCAGCAGCCTGTGACAGACATCAACAGTTTGCGGCCAGAGACTAATTCCTCCCAGGGAAGCTTTGCATTCAGATGAGAATTAGAGCAACATGCCCAAACACCCTTTGGGGTTCAGGGGTCCCTACTGTGCAGGGGTGGTGTAGGGACACCAGAGTGACGTGTGCTGAAACCCGGATTATGTGCGTTCTGGAAGGAAGACTTTGCAGCCAGCCAGCCCTGGCTGACAAAGCTGTGTTTCTCTGGGTTCCCGGGGTCAGCTCCTGAAGCAACACCGACTTCCTACCATTTAGCAGACAGCACCGCACCTTTGGGGAGTGGACTGATTTTGAGGGCAGTAAGGCAACAAACGATCTCTAGAGAAGCAACATCCAGTTCTGACTGAGAGCCCGGAGGTGGGAAGTGGACATTTCAATCCAGGCCTGCTGCCATCCTTTGAAGGAGGCAGGCAGTGACTATCACATACCAGTTTCCCCGGAGGAATGGGGAATGGAGAGGTGGGGACACTGCCACAAAATGACTGGAAGTCTAAAACTTAGTGGTTGCAACCTGGCCTTTGAACTCAAATCTGACATTGAGGCCTTTCTATGTTTAGGTCTTAGAACAAGCTCTTTTATGTCTCAGGCCCTCAGTTTCCCAATCTGGAAAGTGGGTGGAATAATAATATCCAACTCTCAGGCTTCATTCAGAGCAAAGATCAGCAAGTTTTCCCATTAAGGGCCAGATGGTGAATATTTTAAGGCTTTTGGGCCAAATGGACACTGTTGCAGCTACTCTACGCTGCCATTGTGCTTTGAAAGCAGCCATAGAAATAATAAAGACTAGTAAATGAATGGACATAGGTGTGTCCCAATAAAACTTTATTTACAAAAACAAATGGTGGGCCAGACTCGGCCTGTGAGTTACAGTGTGCCAACCCCTGATTAGGAGATTATATGAGCCAGTGCAAATGATAGCAAAAGTGCTTGGCACAAAATTGCTGACCAGTAAATGTTGCTATCATCATCATCATCGGCATTATTGCTCTGCATTTGGCCATTTGGATCATCAGGTGCTGCCTACTAATTATCTCTGTCTCCTCTCCCTGCCTTTACCAACTTCTTAAATCAATTTCCAAAAGGGTACTTAGGTGGATTAATTCAGACTCCTGGGTGCAAATGCATTCAGGACTTTGCCCTGAAGTGGTCTGCTTAATGCGGTTTCCCAAATCTCTTAGCAAGACGTTTCTCCAAAGAAGACATACAAACGGCCAACAGACACATGAAAAAATGTGCAACATCACTCGGCATCAGGGAAATACAAATCAAAGCCACAATGAGATACCACCTCACCCCAGTCAGAATGTCTAAAATTAACGAGTCAGGAAAAGACAGATGTTGGCGAGGATGCAGAGAAAGGGGAACCCTCCTACATTGTTGGTGGGAATGCAAGCTGGTGCAGCCACTCTGGAAAACAGTGTGGAGGTTCCTCAAGAAGTTTAAAATAGAGCTACCGTACGACCCAGCAACTGCACTATGGGGTATTTACCCCAAAGATACAAATGTAGGGATCGAAGGGGTACATGCACCCCGATGTTTATAGCAGCAATGTCCACAATAGCCAAACTATGGAAAGAGCCCAGATGTCCATCGACAGATGAATGGATAAAGAAGATGTGGTATATATATACAATGGAATATTATGCAGCCATCAAAAAATGTAATCTTGCCATTTGCAGTGATGTGGATGGAACTACAGGGTATTATGCTAAGTGAAATAAGTCAATCAGAGAAAGACATGTATCATATGATCTCACTGATATGTGGAATTTGAGAAACAAAACAGAGGAGCATAGGGGAAAGGGAGGGAGAATAAAGTAAGACGAGATCAGAGAGGGGAAACTTAATCATAGGGACTCTTAATCATAGGGAACCAACTGAGGGTTGCTGGAGTGGAGGGGAATGGGGGGATGGGGTAACAGGGTGACAGGCATTAAGGAGGGCATGTGATGTAATGAGCACTGGGTGTTATACGCAACTGATGAATCACTGACCTCTACCTCTGAAACTAATAATACATGATATGTTAATTACTTGAATTTATAAAACCCTGGAAAAAGAAAAAAAAAAAAAAGCAAAAATATCAATAAATCCACTATCCAGAGATTAAAAACAAACAAACAAACAAAAACCAGGCAGCTTGAATCCCCGCTGAAGTCACACTGATAAGACCTCCCATTCAGGGTTTCTATTGCCCTTCACCAGGGACCTCATTTGCAAGATGGCACGGAGTTCCCACTGTTGCTTGAGGAAATAGAGACGATTACAACCATTTTGTGGACAAAGAACTGAGCTTTGGTTAGACTGACTATGTGAAGTCACGTGGAGGGGCGGGAACTGGGCTGAAATTTGGTCTCAGGTCTGTGGACTCGAAATCCAGGGCTCCGTCCCTGCTACCATGCAGATTTGCTGGTTTAAGCAGGAAAGGAATTCACTGAGTCAGCGGCTTGGAGAATCTGTGGGAGGAACAGAGAATCAGGGTTGGGGCTGGGTAGGAGAACACCACCCCAGCGATATTTGCTGGAGGGTGGGGGGCTCCTGACACGGGAACCACAGCCGCCCCAGAGACGCTGGGCACCTTTGGGTGCTTGCCCCTGCTGCGGCCTGGAGCCGGACATTCCTCTGCCACCTCAGAACCAATTATTCCGTCTGCATGGTGCCTCCTTCTTCACCTCATTCTCTTTCAAGGGGAGTCTTCAAGTGAGGGTCCTAGGAGAGGAGCCTCGGTCACGTGTCAGGGTCCTAGGTCCCAAGGAGCTTGCGCAAGTGAGTCACTTCTTCCTTGGGGAGGCAGGACTCCTAGGAGGGGACTTACCCCCCAAGGTGCGGGGCCAGCTCCCCTTGTGGGTATACACCCCGAAGAAGTGAATGCATGGACTCAAAGATCCACCTGCACACCCTCAAACACAGCGTTAGTCGCCAGCGCCAAAAGGTGGCAACAAGTCATCACGCCCGTCTGAGGATGAATGGATAAGCTAATTGTGGGAGATACCTACAACGGAATCTTATTCAGCCTTAAAAAGTCGGAAATCCTGCCACGTGCTGCCACACGGAAGACCCTTGAGGCCATTGTGCTGAGTGAAATAAACTAGACCCAGACAAGCATTTCCGCTCATATGAGGTCCCTGGACTCTTCGTGGAGACAGAAAGTAGAACAGTGCGTGCCAGGGCTGAGAAAACCGGGGAGGGGGCGTTACGGTTCAGTGGGGACAGAGGTTCAGTTTGGGGTAATGGACATTTTCTGGAGATGGATGGTGGTGACAGTGGCACGACAATGTGAATGTGCTGAGCGCCACTCAACTGTACACGTGAAAGTGGTTACAACGGTAGATTACGTGGTACGTCTACTCTTTTTTTTTTTTAAGTTTTATTTATTTATTCATGAGAGACAGAGAGAGAGAGAGGCAGAGGCAGAGGGAGAAGCAGGCTCCCCGCGGAGCAGGGAGCCCGATGCGGGACTCGATCCCAGGACCCCGGGATCCTGACCTGAGCCGAAGGCAGACGCTTAATGACTGAGCCACCCAGGCGCCCCTAGACAAATATTATTGGAAGAAACTCATTACCACTTTTGGAAACAAAGTATGTACCATGGGCGGGCGGGGGAGTGGGGATCAGTAGCTCTGTGATTCAATTGGTATACATTTTCTTTTTTTTTTTTTTTTAAGATTTTATTTATTTATTCATGAGAGAGAGAGAGGCAGAGGGAGAAGCAGGCTCCCCGCCCAGCAGGGAGCCCGATGCGGGGCTCGATCCCAGGACCCTGGGATCATGACCTGAGCCGGAGGCAGACACTTAACCGACTGAGCCACCCAGGCGCCCGGTATGTCTACTCTTACCACCCACAAGTAAAGGTGCTGGGCATGACAAACGTCCGTTGCCAGAACCTAGGTTTGCATTTTCCAGAAGGGGAAATGGAGGCCCAGAAAGTGACAGGACTAATTAGTGCCAAAGTTGGCAACTGTCTCCGTCCCCGGTACTTGCTCTTTCCGGAAAGACACCGCTGGTAGAAATTTGGATGCCGGCTCCTCAGCCTTGCTCCCTCCAGGTTCTAACAAGTTGGACAGGGGCCAGGCAAGCAATTAAATAAGTGAAGTGGACTGGATGGGAGACGGGAGGGAGACATGGTGGCCGTGATGAGCAAACGTTCCATGCGAACAGGCCAGGGGCTCCTCAGCGCTGGCAAGCCCAACGTGTTGGAAGGGAGCCCAATGTGCTCTGGCATATGGTTCTTCCAAAGAAGCCAGACATCCAGATATGTATGTGAATTTGCCTGAACCTTAATCATTGGCAACAGATTCAAACAAAAAAAATAGTCACAAGCCGATGAAAATGTATGTATGGATTGAATACTACCCTTGGGTTTCTGGTTTGCAAACTCAGTGACGGGTACAGAGGCAAGGACCCAAGATAAAAGTTTTGATAATAAATGCAAGTGCCTGGTAATTTTTCAAAGTATAGGCTCCCCAGTAAAGGTCAATAAGTAAAACATGGCTATTAACTAAGATCCAAATGAGAGCCTTCTGTTACATTCTATCTCCCAAATGTAAAACTTTGGATCTTCCCGGGGAGGATCAGGACTGCAGATTACACTCGGAGGGCTCTGAGTCACCCCGCTCGCTCCAAGAAGCATGAAGAGACGTATCTTTATTTTTTATTTTTTAAAGATTTTATTTATTTATTTGACAGAGAGAGACACAGCGAGAGAGGGAACACAAGCAGGGGGAGTGGGAGAGGGAGAAGCAGGCTTCCTGCAGAGCAGGGAGCCCGATGCAGGACTCGATCCCAGGACCCCGGGATCCTGACCTGAGCCGAAGGCAGACGCTTAACCAACTGAGCCACCCAGGCGCCCGAGACCTATCTTTAAATCTCAGTAAGCAAGAAACGGAGCTTGGGAGGGAGGACAGGAAGGAGAGGGGAGGAGAGAGAGAGGTGGACAAGTAGGACAGGAGCGGAAGGGTGGGAGAGAGTGGATGTGCATTCCCCTTTCAAGGCTGACTCTTCTGGAATCTCTGAACTCTTGTTCCTGCTTCCAGCGATCTGTTCTCTGGTTGACATGGCCCGATTGTTATGTTTACCCGATTGACTCTTACCTAGTAAATTTGCTTCTGGGAGGTGTTAGTGAGCAGGGGAAGGGGACAGAAGCCTTACACTTTCCAATGTTTTTTGGCTTCCAACTTATTTGACTTGACAGCCAAACCTAGGGTCAACCCACCGGCCATTTCTCTCAGGGGAGGAGGCATGGATCTTACTCCCATCTGCAGGAAGCCGCTCACGCAACACCCACAACTATCCCATTTTGAGTTTCCCTGGGACCCTCCGTGGGCAGTAGGAAGTTCTGTTCAGGGTCAAAACAGATTAGTAAAAGTAACTCCAAAGCAAAGCCTTTCCTATTTCCTGACACAAATTGTCCAAACAGCTTACCAGAAATTATACCAAATAATATAATGGAATCATCCCAGCATTGAAAACGGTGGACTCCAACGATTGGGTATACCTAGAAAAATTAAGGGTCAAAAATGAAATTCCCTTTCCTCATGAATTACAAAGAACTTAAGGTCCAACCCTCGTTGGACCAATTTGCTACATAATAAGAAATCTCACCTGGAGGATGGAGGGTCTGTTCTGGAAACGACTGCTTGGCCCGACATCCTGGTCCCCCCAGTGGGCTGAGGGCCCGTTGGCTCCATTCTCACCTGAGGTTGGGAACTGTGCTTCCCGGAATCCCCTTCCCCGAATGGCTCCAGGCCCAGTGTGCCCATGAAGGGAGCTCGTGGGAGGCAGGAAAGGCAGAAGGGCAACGGCAACGTTCTTCTTGGCGCTTTGGGGGTGAGATCTGGCTCATGGCTTTACAGTCCTGTGAGCTCTCCCGTCACGCGCCATTTTGGAGTTAACGTGGCTTCTCCACTGCCTTGTAGCTCCGGTTTCTCCCTGTCCCTGCATGAGGCCCGCGACATTGGTAAGGCCATCACTGGGACAGCTCTTGCCACATCCGCGTAAGCCCTCATTTCCACATTCAATCCCTTATTCCTGTAATGCTTGTGGGGACTCTAACAGATCCCAGCGGACACACACCGGGCAAACATGAACGTCATCTTCACGAACGAGCCACTCACTAGATTTAAGCCGAGCCAGCAAGTGGGGTCAAGACACTCACATTCAGTCATTTCCCAGCAACTGATTCCAACGGGAGGGGTGAGTTATTTAAGCAGCTGCCTTTTCACTTAGAAGGAAGCCATCTCCTTCTTTTCTTTCTATGATAACTCTGTAACTCTGCCCTGTTTGAGCTAGATGCCAGCGCCTCATCCCTGACCCCAGGATGCCACCATTTCCGAACAGGGATTGGTGATCCTAGGAAGTTTCCAGGCATGTCGGTGTGCCCTTTAGCTGATTCACAGACTGATACACCAGAACGTACTCCAGGAGGAAGGTCTGGTTCAAGTTCTTCTGCAAAAGAGTCCCGTGTCATGCAGGGTCGCTGAAAGAGCAGGCCCCCTGTGGCCTTGTCTTCAAGTACCACCTCCATCCCTAGGTCCTCTCCTGCACAGTCCAGTGTATTATCTCTAAAGTCAAGGTGTTTCTTAAGTTGGCTCACCTCTTGACCCTTGGATAATATTAGCATTGGTCCAAATTACATTTCCAGACCATACTTTTCGGACACACTCCCCAAAGCTCCTTCCCAAGTTCC
The DNA here is from genome assembly GCF_054177405.1 of Leptonychotes weddellii. NCBI lineage: Eukaryota > Metazoa > Chordata > Mammalia > Carnivora > Phocidae > Leptonychotes > Leptonychotes weddellii. The sequence goes on from NC_138379.1 coordinate 20,869,496, forward strand.
CATGTACCACTTTGGTCTAGGAATCCCCCCAAATCATATAAGTGGTAAATAGATCTTAGTCAAGAGTGAGCTCTGATATTTCTCTCTTCCAAGAGTCTCCAAGTGGCCACAGCTGAGGTCGCCAAGATGGCAATATGAAGATTCTAAAGGGACGTGGGTCATGATGGTTCTCTGATGGAGAAGAGTATCCCACGTGTCTGGAGATGGATGTTCCAGGTAATAGGAATAGCAGGAGCAAAGGGCCTGAGTGGGGAGTGTGCCTGGTGGGTTCCAGAACTAGCAAAGGGGTCAAGGCAGCTGGAGCAGTGAGAGGGAGGAGGAGAACAGTAGAAAATGAAGTTGGATAGGTAATGGTGGCTGATGGTGTAAATGTCTAGCAGACCACAATTTTGACTTTTATTCCGAGTGACTTGAAAGTTATTCAAGTATTCTGAGCATTAGGTTGAAGGAAGGCAATCTAAGAAGACAAATGATAAAAGATATGTGGGGTTGAGAAATCGTCCTAATAGGGGAGGCACATTTGCTTTGGACAGAAATTTTCACGATCCTGGACATTGAATCTGGTTAGATTCAGAATCTGGTTGGGTTTCTTCTTTGGGGAAGGGACGAGCGTATTTTATGGGAGGAAGGAAGTGTACGAACATATATTTGGTCGCTGGTGCCAAAATCCACTTCCGGTTCTTCCAGGACACATATCCAATCTACCTTCCCAGACTCCTTGTAGTAGGTGTGGCTGTGAGACTGACCAGACCCTGGGCAAGGATGTGAATGGAGGGGTGTGACCACTTCCAGGTCTGGCCCATAAATGCTGCCTGTGTGTGCTCCATTTTAGAGAAAAGTCCATAGGATTTCTCCATGTACCTTTTCCTCTGCTGGCCCACTGGGACGATTTATCAGGATGAACTTAAAAGCCCAGCAATGGCAAATACTGCCTGGTACTGGAACTTAGCAGGAATCATCCTTGCTCAGTCCACAGACCCAGACTGGGTCTGAAGCATCAGTCATGTTAAAATAAACAAGCTTGCCCCAATACTGCATCCCAGTCCCCCATGGTCATGCCTTCAAGCCCCCACTGTGATGGGGATTGAACCTCTCAGCTCCTGTGACACCAGCTGTCCCAGAATTTCCAAGCTGTGGTTCTCTGGATATTGATGCATCCTAGTTCTAGGTGGGCGGGGGACAGATAAAAGGGTTAATTTGGAAAGCTTAGTTAACAGCGTGCATAATCAAGTCTAAGTCTTTGCATAGTGTAACAAGGGTGAAAAATGGGACTGTATTTTTGATCCATCAACTTAAAAATCCTGTGCAAGTTGGGGATGACTCTTGGTGGGATAACTGCACCATTTCTATGCTTCCAGGGGTCTGGGGACAGTCCTGAAGCCCACAAGACAGTTCAGGCTTCCTTAGGGCGGAACTCCTCCTATATGGCTTTATCCATGTGACCTACACCAGATGAAGATCTCATAAAAGCATACCTAACCCAGGCCCAATGTACCTGTGGCCTGAAACTGACCTACCTCCTAGAGGCAGGCTAGAGAAAGGCTCTTGTGTCCTGAAATTTTCACTGTTAACACTGCCTTTGCTCTTTTCAGACCTACGCTGCCTGAAGCTTGAAGTTACATGCGTTTTCTTATGTGTACCAGAAATTGTGCCAGCCAGTTGTGGGTCCCATTCCTTGGTGAGGCTCTACAGTAGACATATTGGTATTTTGTCTACTACCAGCCCCTCCCATATGGGAATCACCCCTTTCCCATTTCATGTAATTCTGGCAGGACTGTAAATCAAGAGACTGATTCCCACCCACGGTAGTGGCCGTATGACCCAGGATGATCAGTCATAACTCCATTTAAGGGAATTTCTACAGACTCTAGGAGAAGAAATAGTATCTCTTTTTCTGAGATTGCAAACTTAGATCTTCTGGGACCCCTCTTTTTCACCTAACGTCAGGCCATGACACCAATGCTGAGCAAAGCAGGGCTCTAAAGTTGAGAGGGAGAAACAGATTCCTAATGACAGCTATTGAGCAACTAGATCCAGCCCAACCTGAAACCAACAGTTCCACAACCTTGGTCTTAGTTGCATTAGCCAATATATCTTTTCTAAAATTTAATACAATTAAGCATGTTATGAATTGGAATTCTATCACTTGGGGGTAATTGGGGGTGATCCCATGATCTTACCTAACTATAAGATGTCAAGGGAGTCAGTTTATGTTCTCACTGACGTTTTTCCTGAGGGTCTCACTGGGTGCACTTATCACACCTCCACTGTAGTCATCTGAAGCCCCTTCCTTTTTTATAGTTCTCTCTTTGAATCTACTGCCTTGCCTCAGGGTGGCAAGCTAAATGGAGAATATGGACAATACTTCTCAGAGCACTCATTGTCACGGACCTTTCTCTGAAAGACAGACTGTTGTGTCAGTTTATCATGTTAGAGAATCCCTAGCGAGAGTAATTTTTTGACTAGGACCTCTGCGTTCAAAACAACTGTTTGGGACCTCATTGAAAAAGCCTCCACTCATCTTAATCCTGTATTTTCTTATTCACTGGAAAAGAGCTTATAGGGTCAATTAAAATTAATTTCACAGGTCCTTGAATTGCTTGCCTCATAAGTTCTCCTATTTTTATTTTTATTTTTTGGAGACTGGTGCCATTTTAAGGGTTCTAATATTCCAGGCCATTAACATACTCTTTCTCTTCTATAATGCCTGTAGCCATGGATTCCTGACCCCAATGTAGGAATGCTCTTTTATATCAAGGGTTGGGGGATCCCAGCCCACGGGCTAAAATCCAGTCAGCTGCCTATTTTCATATAGTTTTATTGGCACACACCCACACCCATTTATTTACTGTCTACAGCCGCTTTGGTCATGGCTACAGAGACCATATGGCTGCAGAGCCAAAAATATTTAATATCTGACTCTTTACAGAAAACGTTTACTGATTTCTGCTTCTCAACCATTTCCTCATCCTGGCACCCAGTAAACAATGGTACTTGGAGAGATGAAGGAGTTAATATTTTGACAAACCTCTGGAGGATACTGCTTGGGAAGGTCTCCTCTAGAACACTTGGGGCAGGACATGGCCTGGTATACTTGGGATACCACTGTCTGATAGCCCAGTCTTCTTTTTGAGACACCTGGGGACAAATACATGATCTAAACCTTGGTTCCGTACATTCTGTGTTTAGAAGTCCATGTGGACTTCAGTCTTGGCCAAGGCCAGGGTTATTTCTCTGGCTCGTGGGTGATCTCTTGGGCATCCTGACTTTCTGTGGAAACTATCCGTGCAGCATCAATTAATATATAGTTCCAAAATGAGACTGAGAAAAGCACAAGATGTTACCATCACTGGTGGGGCCAGTCTGAGCCACTGGGGTTCAAAACTAATGACCAGCTAGCTACCTGTTCAAGAGCTGGAGTGTGCCCCTGAATATGTGGTCAGAATCTGTTTCAGCTGTCACAGTCACTTGTCCTGTTCCCTCAAAGGGCACGCTAGTGACGGCAATTAGTGTTCATCTTCTGAACTGACACTCTGGGTCCCATGATACTCACTGGTGTCCATGACTTCACTTCTGTATTTCAACCCCACGAGCTATGGAATCCTTAACGCCCATCACATTTTGAGGTCCCATCACTACACTCTTCCTTTTTCTCATTTTATTATGGCGTAAATTCACTGCAGAAGCCACGAGGAGTGACTGTTCACTCTTCATATTGCCATAGAGGAGAAACATGGGTTAAGAACTATTCACACCAACAGAAAGAATGAAACTGCAAGTTTATTTGAAAGTATAAAAATTAAAAAAAAACAAAAAAAACCCCAAACCAAAACCTAACCAAAACACAAAAAGCAACCACACAACAAACTTTCCAGTTCACATCAACTTTGAACACCGCACACTACTTGTCAACCACTTTGTTGCATTTTTTTAAAAAAGTCAATTTTGGAGGGCGGGGCTGAGTCAGGGGATAAGCTATAGGTTACAGGGATGCGAATTTGAACATGAAAATAAAAAGAACTTGCTGGTCTCATTTGAGAAAAAAAAGAGCAGAGATGGTTTTCAGGCGGCTGTAGAATTAGGCAATATATAAAAAAATAGCCTGGATGGAATGAGTTAAAAAATATTGCTGGCCACTTATTTGCCATCTTGAGTAGGGGGGAAAAAACAGGAAAAAAACCCTGCAGCTTTGGTGTCTTATTTATAGATTTTTAAAAAGATTCATTAAAAAAATCACATCTATAATAAAAATGTCCCTGTATTTAAAAAAAACAACATTAATAGGCTTTCTTATCTACTAAGACCATTTGTTTTTCCTAAGATGCCTGGAAGCAGAAAAGCCAGTGAGATTAATTCACTGCGCAATTAATTAAAATTAGAATCCCTTTCTCTAAACAACTTCCAAAATACCAGAAAGAAGCACGGGCCCATCAAAGGGAGAAGAAATAAAGCCATTCTGACTCACAGGAGATGAAAAGCTCAGCCAGAGTTCCTAACACACTCCGGCTCCCATCGAAAGTTCTTTCTTTATTGGCTTACGCAGAAAATAACTCGTGTTATTTTAAAAAATGAAAGATGCAAGCAACTAGGCTCCTTTTCTTTAACTTAAAAAAAGACAGAAAGAAATCACCAAGTGGCTAGCTTTCCTGTAACACAGTTTGGATTTGATTTAAAAAAAAAGAAATAAAATAAAGTCCCGAGAACAGGATCATTAAATGTCACGTCGTCCCTCGCATCAGCGAGGTCACTGAACATTTCTTCTGCTACGTAAGGAAGTCCTGAATGGGTGACCACTGCCTGGTTCCAGTTTTGTCCCCCATCAGTGTGGGTTCTTGCCAACGAACGCCCACATTTCTCCCCACTATTTCTCCAGGGAGTGGGCCCTGCGGCTGGCTGGGCACAGAGAAAGAGGAAAGCTAGCATAAACACAGAGACTATGAACCGAGGGAGAAAGGCATCCCTCGTTCTGCATCCTTCAAGAACTCGATAAATAGCAACTCAAAGTGCAACAATGCACAAAGGCCCCGCACACAGGTCAGTCTGGAGTGACTCGGTATCGAGGCTCAGCGGGACAAAGGTGTGATCTCCTTTCGCATTTTTCTTTGGACCTCACTCAAGGAGAAACAAACAAAGAAGACAGCTTTCCTATACACATATAAATAATCCCTTAACTAGAAGGGAAAAAACAAACACACTGTTTCAAATGCATTTCTAAGAGATTAAAAAAAAAAGTCCGAATGGCAAATCTCGACTCCAAATTATCTACTGACCAAGTCTTTTAGAGGAGAAACTATGGCAGGTCAGAAGAAGCCTGAGCCTGACTCTAACCCTAACATGAATGCTGAATCAGGGTGCTGGTTTCTGGGCCTTGGGCAGGAAGTGTGTGCAGCACAGGGAGCCAGGGGCTCTGGTGGGAGGTACTGAATATGGTTCTCATGCGTGTCAGGAACCACCGTGTCCTCAAGTCCAAATGCACAGGTACAATGACTTCTGGAGGTTAAGGTAACCTGGGAAGCTAGTGTGGAAAGCTGCATGAATGGGCAAGACAGGCTGGGAGTGGTTTCCAGGGACAGAGGACCAGATCCGATTTTTGGCCAATTCAAGTTGGGTCTTCCTTCCTTGGCTCCCGGCAGGTCACAGCTGGAGGGGTGACAATCCAGAAGCCAGGGAAGGACTGTGGACCTAAGCAGGCCCAGGCTCTCGATAGCCTGCATTTTAGGAGCTGAGAACTCAGATAAATGTATGGCAGGGATTCCCTGCCTATCCTGGGATGAGGTTGAGGACAGATGCTGCCAGAGAAAACCCTCAAAACGAGGATTCTCGGGCAAGTTTCAGAGTCGTTCAGAGAACCAAAATGGCCCTGCTGATGGCTAAAGGGCATAACCCTTGGCCAACGTCTCCTCTGGCCACCGCTCCGCCGAACTGAGGACAACATGCACGAGCGTGCAAGGCGGGGTTTGACGCTCACCCGGATTCTTCGAGGGTGGCCATCCATGCCGGCCTCCTGGGAGGGTCATCCAACCCGTCTCCCATGGAGCTGCAAGGCAGCGGCCCACGGAGAATGTGGTCCAGGGTCTCCTGCCCTTCTGAAACATCCACCATGGCATGGAAGCACTGCGTTCTCGAGGACTCCCCAGCCCCTGCCTTACCCTGCTGCCTGCACACTGAGGCTGCCTATTCAGTAAGATGCCACCAGTCACAGAAGAACAATGACAAGTGAGGTCATGATCCTGGGCCCCGAAGGCCGAGTGACCTCCCAGACAAGATGCACAATACATCAGGCCACCCGAGAGGCCAGCAAAATGCCAGGTCTCCCTCGAAAGGACATCCCTGAAATCTGGGGCGGGGATGGGGGGGTGGGAGGGGGAGCGGAGAGACACCCTCCTTGAGGCACCCTGAGGAGCTTCCCACGAGCGAAAGTTGTTAGGATGGTAAGAAGTTGGAGCAGATGGACCCACGTGGACCGTGGAGGCGGCGATTTAGACTTCTGCGGCGCCCTGGCCTGGCACGGAGTCCCTGGGCCCTGCGGCGCTCTCGGGAGGAGGGCCGGCCTGCCCGGGGCTGCGGCCGCCGTCTTCAGCACTCAGCAGGCTGCTGGCCGCCTGGGAGCCCGCGCTGTCGGTGCTCCCGGAGCGCGAGCGGTAAGGGGGCAGGGCGGCTTCGTTCAGAGACTCGGTGTCCGAGGAGTAGGGCGGCGGCGGAAGGTCGTACCACGCGGGTCTGCAAGAGAGACAGCAGGATGGGGCAGGAGAGGCAGGGGAGAGCAGAGGGAAGACAACGCGTTAGGAGCCAAACCCCCCTCCGCCCCTGTCCGCGGGATGCCGATGTGCCCCCCGAGGAGGACGGCTATCCGCGGACTAGGGTGACCCCTACAACAAGACCAAGGGAGCGGGGAAAGGTTGGGGTGCTGTGGCTGGCGCGTGCCGAATGGGCAGTGCCCAAACCACGTCCTCCGGGTCGGCCCGGGGGGGAGGATGCCCAGCACCAGCCAGGGAGGGGCCCTGGGGCCGAGTGGCTGGCCGGCTGATCAGGCTGAACCTCTGACGGTCCACAGAATTTGGGGTTCTTACTGAAAGCCAACTTTTCCTGGCTGGCTGGGCTTGGGGGAGTGGGGATCTTCCGACTGACAGTCCCCTCTGTTGAAGGGGATAGTAGGGACGCTGGCTTGCCGTGCAGGAACTTCGCAGAAAAGACAGTTTATTTTGCAGCCCTTCCTGCAGGCTTCCTGCGAGCCGAGCACCATGCTACCTGCTTTACCTGTACCACCTTACTTAATGCTCACGAGAACACTAAGCGGTGGGCGTTACTTTTATGCCCATCGTACAGGGGAGTAAACGGAGGCAAGGGGGCGTGAAATGACTTGTGTAGGATCACAAATAACTAGTAAGCAGCCGCTCTGGGATCAAAACCCAGGTGTTCTGTCTTCGGATTCGGCAATTTTAACTTGACTCTACACTGGCTGGTCCAAATGAAGAGGCTGAGTGGTGAGGGAGGTCCTGGGCTCTTCCCCTTATTTGCAAAGATGCCCTTAAACACTGCCCTCCAATGTTACCTCCACCTTTTATGAGGAGGAAAAACAAAGATTAAATAACACAAGAGCTGCCGCAGGAGAGGGTCCAAGAGCTGCCCAGTCAGCCCGGGTGCATGACCCGCAAAATACCTCTCGCCACACACGTTGAGCCCCGGGCTCAGAGGAGGAGAGCACAGGGGACCTGGAGCCAGTCGAACTTCCAACATGGGTTCTCTGGGATACCCTGGAGGTCACCAAAGAAGGGAGGAGGAGGCTGAGCCGGCAGGATTCAGGTCCACCAGCTGCTTCCACTATAGAATTCTGCCTTTTGACTCTCTGTTGTGCTTTCTGGTACAATCCCATTTGAAATGAGGGTCTTATTGTTTTAAAAAGCTTGAGAGTGCTCTATGCTACCTCCTTTATTTTATAAATGGAGCCAAGCAAGGAACCCATCATTCATTCACTCCATTCATTCACTCATTCATTCATTCATTCACAGTACAAACCAACCCTCTAATACAGCCTGGCCACTGTTCTGCGGTAGCAGGTGAGGCGCCGGGCTAGCCAGCGGCCTGGACATGGGTCAGCGTGGCATCACCAGGCAGGAACAGGGCTCTGAGGTGGCCAGGATCCTAGCTCTATGCCCTTGGACAAGTCGCTTAAAATCCCAGAGTCAGTTTCCTCATCTGTAAAAACTGAGGCACTCCCCCAGCGACCCGCAGAGAGGATTAAATGAGAGGATACGGGCGCCTGGGTGGCTCAGTGGGTTAGGCGTCTGCCTTCGGCTCAGGTCATGATCCCGGGGTCCCGGGATCGAGTCCCGCATCGGGCTCCCTGCTCCGCGGGGAGGCTGCTTCTCCCTCTCCCTCTGCTGCTCACCCCTGCTCGCGATCGCTCTCTCTCAAATAAATAAGTAAAAGTCTTAAAAAAGAAAAAAACAAGAGAGGTCGCGTGTGAATTGTCCTGCCAGCACCCAAGACACGCAGGGCCCTGCTGCCGCCGCCAGCAGCCGGCCGCCCGCGTCCCGCTTTCCCCCTCGATGACCTCCTCCCCGCCCCAAGCCTCCGCCGTCCAGCACGCACCTCTGGTCCAGGAGGGCCTCTGAGTAGGAGGGCGGGGAGCCCACGTCCGAGGCGTTCTGCTCGGCCTGGCTGGCCACGTACTGGATGCCGTTGTTGACGTTGTAGGTGACACTGCAGTGGTGGGGGTGGTCCAGGACCACCAGGCGGGACAGCAGCACGGGGTGCTGCAGCCGGTGCACGGGCAGCGTCATGAGGTTGCTCCTCTTGCGCTGGTGATGCAAGACGAGCGCCAGTAGCGCGACCACCAGCACGAAGATGACCGAGCTGCCGATGATGGCGTAGGTGATGCTGGGGTAGTACACGAGCTGGTTCTCCGACGTCACGAACACCTGCCCGCTGCCTGGCTCTGAGAAGCCCCGGGCGGGGGTGGGGGGAGAGAAGGGGACAGAGCTTACCGCTTGGCCCACCCTCCTGCTCCGACTCAGCCCCAGCACGTGCATGCAAGTGCTGGGAGCGACCCGACTCCCAGCAGCCGGAAAGCCCAAAACCGCCCCCGGTCCGGGGACTGGCGAGTGGCTAAACAAAGCGGGGGACAGCCACACGACGGTGTATCATTTGGCCACAAAAAGCACTGATACGTGTTACAACATGGGCGAACCTCAAAAACACCACGCCAAGCCAGATAAGCCACGCACAAAAGGCCACCTACAGCGTGATTCCCTTATTACATGAAATGTTCAGGAAAGGCAAATTTATAGAGACGGAAAATGGGTCAGTGGTTGCCTCGGGCTGGAAATTCACCAGGAGTGTGCACAGAAGTGAAGAACACTGGTCGGTACACGTCTGAGGTTCCTTACGTCTGCAGTGTGCTTACTTTACGCCCGGCCCTAGCCAAGCTTCCAAGATAAAGAGCTAGCGGAGCACAGGAGAACATCGGGGACTCCGGAACCAGACTAGGTTCAGATCGCTGCCTCTGTGCCGTCTGGAACGTACTAGGTGCCCCTTGTAACACGGTAGCCTCTCCGTGCTGTAATCTCCTCATCTGTAAAGCGGAGAGAGTCGTGGTGCCCACATCGCTGGGCTGTGGTGAGCATGAACTGGGTGAATCGTGACGGAGTGCTTCCAACAACAGCGGACCCCGCCAGGCAGGTACGTGTTCCAGACAGACACACGCTTTACCCCCTCTACTCGCCTCACAGCAACTCCGTGCATCGGGTGCGGTAACTGCCACCTTCTTTTTAAGGGGAGCAAAGTGCATCTCAGAGGGTCCAAGCCCCCTGGCGAGGGTCCCAGGGTTAGGAGGTAAAGACTGGTCTGACACCAGCGCCTTGCCCCTCACACTGTGTCCTGCACCCCCTGACCAGACCCGCTAGGCAATCTGCAAGCATTTCCTCAGGGCCCTCAGGCAAAAGTCTGGGACACGTCCAACCCACACAGGTTGCCAACACCCCCCTCTCCAAAGTGTACTAACAAGCCATGCTTCAAACACCCAGGTGAGGGAGGGGCTTTCCAGTCAGCGGGACACGCCTGGCAACCAAGACCCGGTGGCAGGCTGGCCCAGGAAACCAGCGTAGCCCCTCCCCGTCAAGAGCTAGGGACCCCTTGTCTCTGCAGACGGAACCACAACCACCCACTGCTGTGGCCCAGCTGGAAGAAAAATCGAAATACAGCCCAAGTGAGCAAATCTGGTGGCCACCCCCTGTACCCGTCCCACCTCTGCCGCACTGAGGTTTTCATGGATCCACAGGAAAAACGTAGGCGTGATGCAACAGCAGGAGCAGGGACCGCCGTGTGCTAAGCTTTACTAATCCCTCGTTACTAGACGTGCAGCTGTTCTGTTCGTCACAGTATCCCCAGTCAGTCTGCAGGATGGTGCAGGCCCTCACTACATGCCTCAACTCAGTGGGAAAATTATCTGTGTATTCGCACACTCTGGGAAGGTAAGTGCTATCATTATCATCATCATTATTATTATTATTATATTCCTATTTTCCAGATGGCAAACTGACTCAGAGGTAAATTAACCGATAGGTCTCTAGTCAAAAAAACCACACAATGGGAAACACTCTATCTCCTCTTCTTTCCTGATATAAGCATCTCTTGATTCCCAAAACAATCCGAATCTGCGACAAATGAAGATCTTCCCCCCTCAAGCTCCAGGCTTTGTGTTCATTTTCTTTCCAGTCACACTCAACCAGGAGTGAAAAGCTTCAATGTTCTGGCAGGTCACTGTTTCAAGGATTAACTGTACAGTAAGCTCCTCAACAAAATGCAGAGCATGCTGCAGACAGCGGAGGGACGGAAGCAGTTTGGGATTTTTCCCGAGACAATTAGCTGTGGCACTCAGGGGGTTGCTGGTGGAGTTCTGTCTGCTCTCAGTTTAGCTAACTAAAAAGCGGGTGGGAGCTCATGTGTGTGCGTGTATGTTTCAGAGCTCAGGCTTAAAAGAAAATATCCTCTTTATTTTGTGATCTCCAGCGCAGAGCTGAGGGGTCGAATCCCGGGGCCATCACTTCTAGCTGTTGCTCAAGCAAGTGACTACACTCTTAGGAGCCTCGGGTGCCTCCAAGTTTAAAATGGTGGTGGCGTGGGGTGCCTGGGTGGCTCAGTCGTTAAGCATCTCCTTGGGCTCAGGTCATGGTCCCAGGGTCCTGGGATCGAGCCCCGCATCGGGCTCCCTACTCGGCGGGAAGACTGCTTCTCCCTCTCCCGCTCCCCCTGCTTGTGTTCCCTCTCTTGCTGTCTCCCTCTCTGTCAAATAAATAAATACAAAATCTTTAAAAAAAAAAAAAGAAAGAAAGAAAAAAAAGCTTTAAAATGGTGGTGGCAGTGGTGGGTAAACCACGGTAGCCAAGTCCTTGGGGGGGTAAAATACAATATATACGCACAGTGCCTGGCAAAGGTTTGCCCTCGGTCAGTGCTCATTCTTTTTTGCCTTTTTATTGTGGTAAAATATATACATAACATAAAATTTACCATTCTCACCATTTTTAAGGGTTTGGTTCAGTGGCACTGAGTTCATTCATGGAACTTTTCATCATCCCAAACTGGCTCATGCTAATTCTGAGTGGTCACATTCTTTCCATTATCCTCATACCAACTTCTCAGACGCAGAGGCGGGGAGAGTCCCCTTTGCAGGGGGCAGGATGGAGGAGGGAGTAAGGATGGAGTGAGTTCCTTTTTAGAGAGCTGTGTCTCCTAGAAAATGAAAGCCGGTGGATTTTCCTCTGGAAAACAAACAGGCCCAGAGATTTTAAAACACTGACTTCTGTGTAACCACTTGAAGTTTTAAGAATACAAGAGGGAGCGCTTTAAAATGAATGGAATATGAAATGACTGCAAGTCTTAACAGTCTCATTTATGTCTCCGAAAGCAGGCCCTCTCCAGATCGGCCCACTTTGGCAGGCGAGAAGCGGCCATCACATTTACTCGAGAAATTATGATGTTACATAACTCAGTGGTGCCTGGTCTCGTTTGTGCTGTGTGTGTAAAATGTCATCTTGTATTAATTCATTAACTAGATTCACTTTTCTTAAGAGCTTAATGAGCCTGCTGGCCAAATTACTAATCTCAGAGTTGCCTGGGCCCTGAGTTCTAAGTGCATAATCCATGGATAATGAAGTTTCCATTTATTCTGGCTGTCCCTCAAGCGAATGCCCTCATGCTCTGCTGTCAGACAGCTTGAATTCCTGTCCCGGATCTGCCGCTAAGACTGTGTTATTGCAGGCAATCTGGTCACCACCCAGAGACCACTGCGCTCTCGAAACTGCCAGAAGCTGCCGCCGCTGCGTGTGGGAGGGCGGGCTGTGTTGTCCCCAGCTCTGGGGCTCTTCTTCGCCTCAGGGTCGTCACAGATTTCTACAGTTATCACAACAGTTTTCTGCCAGGTGGCAGTCAAGTGTCCTGAGGAGGCGTGCCTTTTCCTAAGGCACAGAGAGGTGCTGTCTGGTCTGATGGAGGCAAGGGGGTGGGGTGGATGTGACGCTTGAGACGTGGTGTTCCTTTGCTTCTAAAACATTCCTTCCTCCGGAAGCAAATCGAATTTCCTAGAAGGTACAATTTCTCACCTATCACACTGGCAAAGGCAAAGTTGGAATTTCCCATTTTTCGGGCCAGGTCTTGGGATGACAGGTGTTAATTATTATTCACGAATGCAGCTGGTGGGAGGGTGAACGGGTATCACCCAAGGTGGTGATGGGGTTCACCATACACATCAAAATAAAAATGTACATGTCCTTTGGTCCAGCCATTCCACCCTCGAGAATCTATTTAGTAGATAGACTCACGCACACGAGAAGGAACTTTTTAATATGCATATTAATTGAAGCATCATTTGTAATGGCACCCCCTATCACGAATGATCTGAATGTCTCCCAATGGCAGCCGGGCTAAATTAACCATGGTGCCTCCATAGGATTCCACACCTATTTAAAAAATCAGGGCAGCTCTACATATGCTGATGGGGAACAATCTGAAAGAGATCTTGACCCATGGAAAGAAGCAAAGTTCAATAGAGAACACATGGAATATTTCTAGGTGGCCGCACGGAACTGTTAATGCTGGTAGGTCCCAGGGTGGAGGAGAGAGATGAAGGGAGATTTATTTACTCCCTTCTACTTTCTACTCTTGGTACTACATTGTCCCTTCTAAAACCATGCCTATTGTCCACCACCTTTGGTACTGCCTAGGCTGACGTGTCTGTTTGTTTTCCTTCCTTCTCTCCCTGTAACGTGAGGACCCCTCGGGGTCCATGCCTCACAGTCACTCACTCACTTGACAACCCCCACTGACTCCCCACTCCCCGAGTATGGCACCATCGCCTCCCACCTGACCTCTGGAGTCCTGTTCTGGAATGTTCACTGTCCCATTCAAACTGACTCATCACTCCTCTGAAAGATCAACTCCTGTGTGCCTTAAAAAAAAAAAAAAAAAATTTAAAGTCTGTTTTTCTCCAGATTACATATCTCAAAAAGTCAGGTTGCTTGAGGTATCTATAATTTGCACACAATCCAACGTCCCCTTTTAAAATGTGCAGTGAGAGGAGTTTCACAGAACGGAACAGTTGCATAAGCACGACCACAAACGAGACACGGAACCTTTGCATCCCTCCCCAGAAGTTCTCTCGTGCTCTTCTGCAGTCCGTTCACCGCCCCTGGAAAACACTCATCTGTTTTCTGCCCAAATGGATTTACTTTTTGTCACTGGAATCATACAGTATGGAGCCTGTTGTCTGGTTTCCTCCGCCCGGCGTGGTGCTCCTGAGATTCCTCCATGTTTCCGAGCATCAGCACTGCCCTCCTTCAGAACGTGCAGTCGCACCCCGCTGTACGCAGGGATTACGACTTGTGTCCAGGGAAGGAACTGGGTTGTTTCCAGTTTCTGGAATACAGATCGCTGCATGGACATATATTTTCTGATTTCTTGGGTTTCCACCTGAGGGGTAAGGCTGCTGGGCCACACGGGAAGTGTACGTTTAACTTTCTAAGAAACTCTCACCCTGTTTCTTCACGGCGGCCACAGCATTCTGCGTCCCCGCAGGTGCCCTGCATCCTCACCAGCACTTAACACGGCTAGCCATGCTAGCAGGTGCGTAGTGATGGCTCCCCGGCGTGTTCAGTGGCATTTCCCAGTGACTAATGATGTCGCACCTCCGTTCACATGCTGATTTACCACCTGTAGATCTTCTTAGCTGAAGTGTCTCTTTAAATCTCTTGCCCACTTTAAAATTTGGTCGTTTGACTTAGTGAGTAGTAAGGATCCTCAGTACATTCTAGGATACAAGCCCTTTTCCAGAAATGTGTTTTGCAAGTATTTTCTCCCTGCTTGGTGGCTTGTCTCTTCCTTTACTTTACAGTGCCTTTTTGAAGATAAGTGCTTAAAATTTTTTATGAAGTCTATTAATGATTTCTCTTACGCTTCCCGTTTTTTGTACTCTATCCAAGGAATCTTTGCCTAGAAGACATTTCATAGCTTTAGCTCCTACATTTATTTCTCCGATCCACTGCAAGTTAATTTTTGTTTATGGTACAAAGTGAAGTTCAATGTTCTTTCCTCCCCTCCCTTGGGATAATCAACTGTTCCAGCACCATTTGTTGAAAGTCTATCTTTTCCTATTGAATTACCTTGGCACCTTTGTTGAAAATCAACTGACCATACAAGTCTGGGTCTATTTCTAGATTCTCTATTCTGTTTGATTGAACCATATACCAATCTTCGTGCCATTAAGTGTGCTGGTAACTAGAGCTTTATAGTAAGTGTCAAAATCAGGTATTGTGAGTCCTGTATGCTTCTTCATCTCCCAAACTGAACTTTTTTCTGATTATAAAAATTCATGAAGAGTTGGGGGGAAATAAAAAAAATCCATTAAAATTAAAAGCAAAATAGAAATGTTCATTGCCCTCCCTCCCCCGAACCTACTAGAACAAAACAGTTAAGAGTTTGGTATAGACCAGGGTTAGCAACCTTTTTCTGCCAAGGGCTAGATGGTCAATATTTCATCTTTGTGGGGCACACAGCTTCCCTCACAACTATTCAACTTCACTGTTGTCGTACAAAGTCAGTTGTAGACGAAATACATCAGTGAATGAGGATAGCTGTGTCCCTTACATAAATAAGCAGCAGCTTGGCTCACGGGCTGTAGTTTCTTGATCCACAGGGTGTACCCTTCAAAACTATTCTCCATGCACATCTACACACACGAGTACTTTTGTTCCTGCTATACAGATATTTCTGTGTATGGACATCTTTCCTCATCCACGCACACCTTTGTTAAAGAGTAGCTGTGTGGGATCCCACTACATAGATGCATCACAACTTACAAGCAACACCCTGCTGATGTACATTTAGGTTCCTTCCTGTTCTTGTTGTTGTTGTTGTTGTTGTTATGACCAACAATGTACAACACCATTCAGGTAGACCATGTGGACCGTGAGAGCCATAAGAGTGGAGCCAGGCTTGCTTTCTCCACCATTCTGCACCTGGTGCTCAACACATGTTGAATAAGTCAGTGACCTGTGGTCACTGGTGTCATTTCTTAGGACAGACTCCCAGATGCTGGTCATGTCCCTGGCCCTCTGTTCTCCCACGTCTGAACATTCGGGCTGTCTTGAGCTCTCTTCTCTGTCCACATGGAACCACTATGTGTGGTCAATTTCTACTGTGCGGTGTTTCTCCAGTCTCTGCTTCTGGGCTCCAACTGCATGGCCTCATCCATGCCCAGGCTAGGAAGAGAAACTGCCTAGAAGGTCTTTCCATCTTCAGCCTCTTGTCTTCCAATCCTTCAGGCAACACACCCATCTGTCCGTGTCACTGTGTGATTCTTGTAAAATTCTTTGAATGAAGGCCCCTCAATGGCTCACATGGCCCTCGTTGGCTAGGCATTCAGACTCTGCCTTGGCTTCCCAGCACCAACCCGCAGGAGGTATGGGGAAAGAAGTCTAGGGCTGGAGAGAGAAACGCTATTTGCCTTGGGACCTATATCCCACTCCTGATTTGAATTAAATAATAACACTAATAATACTAACCACCACCACCCATCCATATTGGCTTTGGACTCAAAAACAGAGTAATAATAATGATATTACCATAATAATGATCACAGCAGTTCTTGCCCTACCAGCCGTATCTTCTGTGTTGTTTGTGTATTCACTCTTAGATTCCTTCCACCATCGGTCATAAGCTGAATGATGTCCCCCCCACCCCAAAGATAGGTCCACTTGGAATCTCAGACTGTGATCTATTTGGAGTAAGGGTCTCTGCAGATAAAATTAAGGTAAAGCTCTCAAAATGAGATCATCCCAAATGAGGGTGAACTCTCCATCCAGTGACGAGTGTCTTTATAAGAGGGAGAAAAGGAGAAGATACCAAACAGATGAGGGAGAAGGCTGTGTGAGGTGGAGACAGGGAGTCAAGTTGTGCAGCCCAAGCCAAGGAGAGAGGCAAGGACGGATTCCCCTCAGAGCCTCCACAAAGAGCCAACCCTGCCAGTGCTTTGATCTGGGGCTTCTGGCCTCCAGAGCAGCGAGAGAATACGTTTCTGTTGTTTTAAGCCATCCAGTTTGTGCTAGTTTGTTATGGCATACCTAGGCAACAAATACGCCATCTTATGGAGCAGACCACTTTATAGAAGAGGAAGTGGGAACCAAGGGAGGTGAAGTAACGTGCCCACGTGCTCCAAAGCCTCGGTTACTATTCACAAATACTGCTATAGCTTTCCAGCAGAAAAACCGACTGAGCCACCAGGCGCCCCAACGAACCCTAGGTATGATAGATAGCTACAGTACAGGACTTCTCAGAGGCTTTACCAGGCAAATGTTCACTATGATGCCTCACGAGAGGATGTGGCTATTTCACCAACTTCGGTGCTGAGATGGACAGGACCCCCATCATATTCCAAAAAAGCACATTCCCACCATTCAGAAAGTTGTCGTTTTACAAATCAGATAGGGGCATCCCTGGCCCTATTGTCGGGAGGAAGCTCTCTGGCTGCAGCTAGGCTCTTAGGAGGCGGACGCTGGGAAGCAAATGCCTCGGCCCCCTCCCCTCTCGGTGCAGAGCAGTCTCCACCCCCACCCCCGGGAGGCAGTGCCCGGTTAGGGTTCAGCAGCACGGTCCCGATGGAAGCCGGCCCAGCACCAGGAGCCTCGACCGTGCAGCAGCTGCTGAGTGAGAGACGTGAGATTGCGCCCGGAGGGCTGCATGACACCCCGGCCCCCTGACACCTGACAAGACGGAGTCGGCAGGAGCTGATCCTATTCAAATGTGCGTGAAGCCCAAGGCTGCCTCGGGTCTGCGAGTTCGCAGGGCTCCTGCAGATCAGCTCACTGGTGCGACGCCTGCCCGGGAAACCTGATTACCCAGGGAACTGCTCAGTGGGCGCCCTTGGAGCCTCTGAATGCAAAAATTTTCTGAATAATTTAGGGGAAGTGGCTGAAAAGAGAAACATTACGAGAGGGGCTCCCAAGAAGGAGCTTTACTGACATGAGTGACTTCCCCCCTTCCGGAGATTTCAGCAAGTTTCAGCAATACGACTCAGGGCCCCCACACCCCAGAGGGAAGGGCCGTTTTGCATACCCGGGGGCCCCCGTCCCAGTGCTCCCACTGCTCCCAGTGCCGGCAGGATGAGGACTCCTCAAAGAGGAGCCCAAGACACAGCTGATCCCAGTGAGCACCCCGCACACCAGCCCCTGGCTGGCCGGTTGTGGTCTCACACCCTCCACCACGGCCACCCTTGTCCCCGCCGTGGTGGTCTCTGCCCCACCCCCACTCACCCTCTAGCCTTTGTTCCTTTAGCTGAACAGTGCGCCTTCTGAAACCTAAATGCCTTTGTTTGTGGCATTCCCCTACTCAGAACCTTCCAGCAGCTCGCCATATACTCAGTATAAAGTCCAAATCTTCACCATGGTCTCCTCTTCTGCCCCTCCCTGGCTTCTTGTGCTACACACTCACTGGCCTCCTTTCTGTGGTTTCAGAACATGCCAAGCACATGCCTGCCCCAGGGCCTTTGCCCTTGCTGTGTTCTCTGCTCTGGATGCTGCTCCCCGGGCATCTGCTCACACTCTATCCCACCCAGCTCCCTGCTCCTAGGTCAGCGTTAGCAGGAGGCCTTCCCGAGCCACCGCCATGCCTCTCCATCCATCCCCTCCCCTGACCTTCCCTTCCTTCATGACACTTGACACCACCTGTCATGTCCACTGTATTTGTATGCAATCTTTCCAACAGGAATCTAACTCTGGGTAGGCAGAGCTGTATTCTGCTCAGTCATCCCTGCATCCCCCGTGCCCCAGAGGGTGCTCTGTACAACTGTGCCGGAGGAAGTGGGCAGAGCGTCTCTAACCCCGGTGGCTCTCGAAGTCTGGTCTCAGCATGCTGTCCTCCTGCCAGAAGCACTGCGTCTTCCACATGAGACTGAGCCCCTTATGTGCCAAGTGCTTCATGGCTAGGAGCTCAGCCTCACAGGTGAGAAAAGTTAAGTCCCAGAGAAGTCAGGTCATGAGTCCGGGGTCACATAGCTGGGAAGTGACAGCGCTGAGACTAGAGCCCTGGTCTGTCTGACCAACACCCAGAGATTCACAAGGTAGAAGCTCTGCCAGCTCAGGATTGTAGAAAGCTCTGGATTGTAGAGAATTGTGCAAGTGTTCGGTGTACAAAAACACAGTCCCATCCTTCTAGAACCTTCCTTCTCAAGAATTAGATGGGGGCATCATGACCCCTTCCTAGAGTCATCTAGAGACCTACCACCTCACAGGGCTGGGAGTGTGGAGCCCGCGCACGTGGGCTCCTCTCCCGAAGTAGCCAAGATGGTGCCCAGAGCCAGCCAGGCCAGGCCAAGCCTGTGGAGCCCTGCAGACTTGACCGGACTCTGCCGCTGCCCCCAACCCTGCCTGACAGTTGCTAATAATACCACGCACCCGTCTGTTCTCATAGGGAGGGAAGGTGGAGCACGAATGGGAAGAGCGGGACCCAACTAAAAAGGTGGTTAGTCCATGTCTAGGGTTTTGACTGACTGGCTCAGAGTTCTGGTTTTGCCACAGACCACCTGAGTGACTTCGGGCAGTTGACTGCACCTTTGTAAGCGTCCTCTGTAAAACGGATTAAAAACCCATACCCAGCACAGAGTTGATATGAACGTTAGAGGCTACTGTGTGAAATCGGAGCCAAGTGAGCCGACGGTGAGCTCGCTTCTGTGACTTCCTAGCATCTGCACAGGCTGGTCCCCTCAGGTGGTTAGAAAGGGCCTCATGAGTGCAGGCTAGCAGAGAAGACCACTGCCCAGGGAGGCAGGAAGGACGGCGGGATTTTAGGGACACAGAGGCTGTGGTCTTCCAAGGAATGAAGGGAACTGACACTCCCTGGTGGGCTAGTGGTTAGACTTCCACACTCTCTCCAAGGATGGAAGGGAGGAGCCGAGGACGAGAGTCAGGCTGGGACCACATTCATTTATCCACTTACGCGGCCCAAACTGCGGGGCAGGCCGCGTGCTCAGTGCTGGGGATTCTAGACCCAGAACAGCAGAGACCTAACCAGGAGGAGCTCACTGCACAGACAGGCCCTGGGTCCCACTTCTCTCCAGCTCCCCGATGACCTCTACTGCCTACGGCCCATTCTCTCCAGCTTGGAAAGTTCCAGGAGCTGTCTTGGCTACTGTAAACCAAAAATATCCCCAACCCATCCTGACTTTCTTGTTTAAAAAACAAAAAAAGTCCCATGGGGGCTGCAGCACCTTTAATGGGTCCCTATTCCAAGCACATCTGGTGTCCCAATTTAACTGCGGACTGAAAAAGTTTACTTTAAAGGGCAGACCGGCAAATGGCTGAATCCGAAGAGAACCACGAAAACCCCACTGAACCATTACCATGGCAACTCAAGTTTCTAAAATTAACTGGAAGGGTGGGGGGTCCATGCTGCCAGCCTGCCCCACATCAGATGGACCTGGCAGGAGCCGGGCCGGCCTGAGCTCGAGGGAAATCAGGGGACCCATCTGCCAGGAGGGAGCTAGGACTCTAGGACCATCTAGGGCCAGGAGACAAGCACCAGGAGATCAGATGCAAAATGGGAGAGAGAGGGGAGGGGAAAAAGACACAAGAAAGTTGTAGAACTGAAGACAAATGGAAGCAGACATCTTCCTGGGAATTCTCAGTTGTTCTTATCCTAAGAGATCAAAGGGGTTTGGGCTCTCCCCGCCCCTCACTTATGCCTACTCTTGGGCAAAGGGGGCAGGGAAGCATCCTTGAAAGGCCCTGCATTTTCAGCAGGCTCTACTGAGACAGACAGCATTGCCAGTGGCCCCTAATTTACAAGCTGCTCCTGCCAAGGAGGGCGTCCTGGCTTGGCGGAAACCGCCTGTGATCCTGGAGCTCTGTGAGGCCTGCTAAGGACTGCTGCACACCCTCAAAGCTTGATCCCGGCCTCTGATGAGGGAGGGTGCCAGTGATAACCCGGGATGCGAGCTGGTGAAGGGCCTCTGCTAAGGAACAGGCACAGGGCACTTACAGAACTCGCTGGAGGATCAGGAACTTAATTGGCTGCTTAAGGTGGAAAAGGGCATTTTTTATTAGGAACTCAGATCGCTACCAAAACTCAGTGCTGAGGGTAATTGGAGCAAAGGCCCGGGTGGCCTTTTTAGAACTCTGTTCAATTGTGTCATGGCTTTTAAAAATGTCAACAGACGAGCGCAGTGGAAGGCAGGGGGAGGGACGGACGGTAATCTAGACCTTTGGTGCCTCTTCTACTGCAGACCACAGGAAGCAAAAGCCAGTGGGAGCCACGTGGGAGGGGTGTGGGTCTTGGTGATGAGCTCAAGGACTGGGATTCATGTTCTCATCCTTCCAACCATCAAACGGGAGACCCCCGCGGCACTCTCTCTCTGCTGTGCGAAGAGTGGCTTCAGGCAACCCAGGTTCCCCCACCTGACAACAGAGGCCGCCCCTGCACGCGTGTGCACGCATGTGCACACATGTGCGTGCGCGTGCGTGCGCTTGCTTCCAATGGAAGCCCCGGCCTCCTGCAATTTGCTGAGTCAGGAGGGCCGTGCAGAATTACTCTTTCTACTGTTTACTGTATCTCTTAACCTAGAGTGTTTGGTGCAAGCTGCAAAATTAAATGCTCAGCAGACATTCTTTGAACTCGATGGTCAGTTGGTTTCTGGTCCGGTAATAAGGCTCGGGTCTGTGGAGACTGCAGCGTCAGCAGCCCAAGCGGAATCCTGCTAACTCAAGCAGGATGTAGGGGGCAGGGGGTGATGCTCTGATGAGTTTGTGAGTCCTGCTTAATCATACCCAAACAGCATTGCAGGGAGAAGCTCACCTTAAAAACCAGGGAGGGGGAGAATCTACCTCAGGCATGCCGTCCTCATGGCAGATAAGATCTCATTAGTGGAGCTGAGGACACAAATAGCATCAAGTATCCGTTACGATCCCCCAGGGGCATCCCCGGCCCCCCCAGAGCCAGACGTCCCAGCTGGGTCCTGCCTTTCCTTTTCCATTCACGACCAACTTGTGTCCAAGGGCAGGTCCTGCCAACTCTGCTCCCGGATTCTGGGACAAGTTACCACGATCTGTTGCTTGGATTCCCATATGAACTTCCTAGCTGGCTTCGCACTGTCCAATCTTGCTTCTCTCCATTTTCCACAAGGCATGCAGAGAGCTTTTTTTAGGAAGTAAATAAGATGGCTGCTTTGTCCTCAAAATCCAACTTCCTAACAGCGGCCTCCAAAGGCCTCTCTGATGTGGCCCCTGACGCTTCGACAACCTGACTTGAGCCATTTGCCTTCTAGCACCCCATGCTCTAGCATGGCCTGGCCTGCTGCCTGCTTCTAGAAATAAAGTTTTCCCGGAATACAGCCATGGCTGTTTTTTACGTCTAGTCTCCATCTGCTTTTATGCTACCGTGGCCGAGTTGCGTAGTTCTGGGGACAGGCTCTAGGGCGCACCAAGCCCCAGCTACTGACGGTTGGGCCCACACGGGTCTAATTTTGATCCCTGGAGCAGGCAGACATGTAATGAGCAATGAGCTGAGAGGTACACCCGCTGCTTTCATCCAGGGCACAGTCTCTTTGGGAAGTCACTCTAATATCCAAAACGCGGCAGTCGTGATAAGCTGACAGAACTGCACAAAGGAGACGGAGAAATGGGGACGTCAAGGAAGAAATCAAGCACACCCCTTCCCACCATGCCTCCCCTGGCTCTGGTTTTTTGTTGCTTGTAGAAGCCAGTGACTGAGATTTCCCAGAGGACATGACAGACTTGGCGTCAATCCAGGATACGAACTACCCAAATGGTTAAAGATCGGCTTGCTCTCTGCGATCGCCATCTCCCCGACAGGCTGCCCAGTCCTGTCTTCTGAGAGGTGTTGGGAGGTCTCGTGTTTCCACTTCCTGAAAGGAAGACTGATGGAGGTTTTAATGTTCTCTAAGACAAGGTGCTGGAGGATCCCTTCTAACACCAGAGGGCCTCCTGGGCACTGGGTCAATGAACCTGCCTGTTCCAGAAGAGATGGGTAACTACAGGGTTGGAGGCAATGGAGGATTCAGTTACCTGTTTGATTCTTTAAAGATTTTTTTTTTTTTAATTTATTTATTTGACAGAGAGAGACACAGCGAGAGAGGGAACACAGGCAGGGGGAGTGGGAGAGGGAGACGCAGGCCTCCCACTGAGCAGGGATCCCGATGCGGGGCTCGATCCCAGGACCCTGGGATCATGACCTGAGCCGAAGGCAGACGCTTAACGACTGAGCCACCCAGGCGCCCCTGTTTGATTCTTTAAAGAGGAGACCATCATCACGTAGCCCCCACGGCCGTTTTCAAATCCACGCATCCCTGTCAAAATGTTTCCAGACACCGAAAACAGGCCAGAGAGCTCAGGCAAGCATTTTTTAAACACTAATGGGGCTGTGTTAAAACCAGCAAGTGAAGAAATCAAAGCCTCCTGTCACTGACAGAGGACCCGAGCTGGCCTCCTTAAGGAGAGAAATAAGAGGACGTGATATGATCAGTCCTACGATGGGCAAAAAGCAGAGAAACGTGCATATTCATTAACCATTTACTGAGCATCCCCTGCGGGACAGCCAGGGTGTCAGGAGATTCTGGGTCACTGCCATGGGGCTGGAGTTACTGGAGAATGGACAGGGAGTCAAGGGAACCTCAGAGCTCCCATGGCTGCTTAGATTTTTTTTTAATTTATTTTTTGAATAGGCAATAGATGTCTGGTTCAAAACTCAGAAGGTAAGTAAGGATCTGCAGAGAAGAGTAAAGCTGTTTCCCCTATCTGTCCCCCAGCCACCAGAGTCCCCTACCCAGAGGCAGCCACTGGTACCATTTTCTTTTTGTGTGGGCTTCTAGAACAAGTCCAGGCATATATTAGCAAATACTTACTACTTTCAGTACACGTTTTAAATACCTATTATTTTTAGTTAAGGTTCTTTTTTTTACCTAATGAACCACATCAATACACTAATTTTTTTAAAACCAAGTACCATTTTGCCTATTTAATAAATACCTATGCAGCCCTTACTATAGGCCAGGCTCTCCTTTTTTACTTATTTTGAGGTAGATTTGGATTTATAGGAGAGTTACAAAAATAGAACAGAGAGTTCCCATATACCCTACATCCAGCTTTCCCCAACGTTAACGCCTTACCCAACCACAGAACGACAGTCGAGACTAAGAGGTGACGTTAGAACGATTATATTCACTAAATTCCAGGATTTTTTCAGACTTTTCCACTTCTCCACTGATGTTGTCCTTCTGTCCTACCACCCAAACCAGAGCATCTCCTTCTGAGCTGTGACAGCTTCTTGGGTCTTTCCTGACCTTGACCCTTTGGAGGAGACTGAGAAGTTATTCTGTAGGCTGTCCCTCCACGTGGGCTTCCCTGACGTAGTTTCATGATCAAAGAGAAGATGTGTTCTTGGGAAGACCGTCGCAGAAGTGCTGTGCCTTCTCAGCGTGTCCTCCCAGGGGACAGCTGCCATGTATCCACTGCCAATAACCACGGCTGTCTGGTTCACTGAAGGAGGCATCTGCCCAGACTCTTCACTGTCAAGTTACAGCTTTTCCTTTTGGAGTTAATACAACCTTGGAGGAGATCCTTTGACGCTATGGAACTATCCTGTTTTCTGCTTAGACTTCAGACTTTCCCCCACTGATGTTGGTATTCATCAGGGATCTTGCCCGCAGTAATTATGACTCTGCTGTTCTAATGGGGCTTCTCAATTTCCCTCATGCCTTCTACATTCGTTACCTGGAATTTAGCAGGAAGGAAGAGTTGCCCCTTCCTCCTATTTATTTATTCAGTTACTTATTTACAGCAGATAGACTCATGAATATTTCTTTTACTCTCCAAGCTATAATCCAATACTATTATCATTTAATTTGTTACGTGGGTTGTTCCAACTTTTGGCCACAGGGCACTTTTCCAGGCTGGTTCAGCTCCTGTAACCTGTAACCTTTCAACACACCCCTATGAAGAAGCAGACTCCCCGCCGAGCAGGGAGCCCAACTCGGGGCTCGATCCCAGGACCCTGGGATCCTGATCTGAGCCGAAGGCAGACGCTTAACCGACTGAGCCGCCCAGGCGCCCCGACTCTAACTCTTTTCTCAAGTAGCAAATGGTGTGTTCCTTGTAGAGGTGTGCTACTGCTTATTTAACCAGAACCCATGACGGGCACCTAGGGTCTACTTCCAATCTCTTCCTATTATCATCTTTTACAACAAAAACGTCCCTAGGGCGCCTGGGTGGCTCAGTTGGTTAAACGTCTGCCTTCGGCTCGGGTCATGATCCCAGGGTCCTGGGATCGAGTCCTACATCGGGTTCCCTGCTCTGCAGGGAGCCTGCTTCTCCCTCTGCCTCTGCCTCTCTCTCTCTCTCTGTCTCTCATGAATAAATAAATAAAATCTTTAAAAAAAAAAAAAAGTCTTTGGGGATGGGTCATTTCGCAGTTCAGCCATTGTTTTAAAGTAAAGCCTAAAGTCTTTACAAAGGTCCCCGAGGCCCTCTCTGACCTCAGGTCCTGTCACTGCTTGCCTGCCCACCCAGGGTGGTGGGCAACCCCGAAGACGGCCCCTCTGATTCTCTACTCCTGGGATTCAAGCTCCTGTGCGGTTCCGTTCCTGCGAGTCGGGCCAGACTTATTTTCTCACTTCTAATGAACAGAATACGGGAGAAATTACAAGCTGTCATTTCCAATATCAGGTGATAGCCTGTGGCTTCTGTTTTGTCTTAGGTGCTTGTTCTCTCTCTCTCCCTCGCCTGCTCTGAGGGCCACGGTGGGAGCTGTGTTAGAGAAGTCTGGCAAGGACCTGAGGGAGGCCTCCCTCTGCCAGCCGGCTGGCGAGGAGTGGGGGCCCTCACCCCAGCAGCCCACTGGGACCGGAACCCTGCCAACAGCTACACGAGTGAGCTTGGCCGCGGCTCCCCCCGCACTGAGCTTTCAGATGAGACCACAGTCCCGGCCAACAGCTGTGAGCGCTAAGGAGACACAGCAAGAGGTACTCGTGTACAAAGGGTTAAGTCAACTCACGTCTCAGAAACTGCTGGAAGTGGAGAGCAGCCTCACTAGTCACAGGGCTATAGGTAAATCATTCTAGATGCCCTTCCTTCTTAGGACTGTCGCTCTCTTGGCCTACTGTGTCCTTCCCAACATGTCCTCCTAGCCACATCCTCAGCGGCCTTCAAGGCTCAGACAGCCACTGAGCTACTTTCTCCGTGACTTCTCCCCCACCCCCCAGCCCTCCAACTGGAAATAACTTTTCTCTGCTACAACCTCCCACTGCCCCTCACCTGATCCCCCGCAGGGCACTTCTTATTCTCTCCCTTGCTACAGAGTTACTGACACAGCTGATTTCTTACAAATTTCTAAATTTCTTGAGTGTTGGATTCCCATTTTAGTCACATTTATAGCGTGTTCCTCTTGCTTCCAAGCACTAAGTTCAGGCTTACACACCTATATTGGGTACTTCATAATATCTGTAGAACCAGTAGGTAATAATAAGCCTTAAATTATGGGTTTAGAATCCACTTACAGTCACAGTGCTTACCACACACAGTATCAGCCATTATAAGCACTATCATCACCACTCGGTATTTCATAAATGCATGTTCTCTTTTCTCACAAGGATTTAGTTCTCTGGGCTCCCCATGGTTTTCCTCCCCAATTTTAGAACTTCCAAGTTTAGAGGAAACAAGAGATAATTCCTGGCCAAGAGTTGGGGACCTCGGGCTTAATTCTGTTGTTTCGATGTATCAAGCGTCCCTTCCGGTGATGCCTTCACCCAGAGCAACAAGGAGATGCTGGTGTTAATACCAACCTCAAACCTTTGCTGGAGCCGCAGGGCAGAAGCTTCCAGGCAGAAGCCAACGAAATTTCTGTCAATTAATATTCTACTCATCATTTCTGAGAGTTTGCTGGCCACTCTATCATCCCAGCAAAGCTTCCTTGCAATAGTATTTATGTCCAGTTGCACTAATTGAACACACAAATGAGGGAGATAAAGGAAGACTCAGCTCATTGTATTTTTTTTGTTGGCTCCAGAGGAGGAAAACTCATCATGAGGCATGATTACAGACTCCCCTTGAGGTCTCCAAGTACAGACCGAGGCTGGAGCTGTTCTGAAGCATCTTGCCTGATGGCAGATAAACAAGCTCTTAACCCTTTCTCGCTCCATACAAGACTTAAAAGGGAATAAGAGGAGATGCTGATTTTCTTGCTTCCTTCAGTCTCGGAGCTCCTTTAACCCTGAGTCTTAAGCTAAAGATGCTGTCATTTATGGCATTTCTCCCATCATTGGTTCTCTTTGTGGATAAACGATGGAAAAAAAAAAAAATACAGGGCCAGCGCTGAGAAGCCCGCGACTGTCTTGACCCTTGAAAGTCACTTTTCAAGAAGCAGAGAGGAGAAACAGACGTGCTGAAGGAGAAGGCCCTGGGCCTTCATGCTCTGCAGAGACGAGCTGTGGGCTTCCTTGGGCCTTTCACACCGATGGGAGTCAACTGTGGGGGGGGAGGTCCTGCTGATGGTGGGATTCTCAGGGATGTCCCAAGTTTGTGGAGACCAAGAAGGACCATGGTTTGTCACCTTACCTTCTTCTGAACTCACAGGTTTCGTTCGAATTAAGAAGAAGGCAAATGCAAATCGAATGGGACAACTGAACATTGATCTTGAGCCCTGGGCAGAGCTTGGAACATATAAATCTTAGTTCCAGGGAATTCTGGCCTCCTATTAATGAAGAGGACAAGGAGCTGGGAGCCTGGGGGAAGTGGGGTCTGGAGGTGCCCAGGGGCAGGTGGTCTGAGCCTTGGGCCAGTAGCTCTCAGCAGACTTCTGCAAAGTAAGTGTGACCTAATGACCCGAACAGGATGCTGGTAGGAGGCGGGAATGTCTAAGGGTGGAACGCTACCTTGGGAAAACTTTGTAAACGTAAGAACCAGAGGAAAAGTGAAATCATTAACAAAGAGACTCTGATGACAACAAGAAAACCCCAAAAGGCCCAGAGGAGAGAGAAGCCCCATGAGTGCAGCCCCACTGCATACCCTGGGAGAGGCGAGGGATCAGGAGGCGGAGGATGGGACCTCGGTCAGGGTGGCCACTGGCTGGCTCGCTCTCCAACTTTGGGCAAACTGCTTACTTTCTCTGTGCCTCAGGTCCTCACCTCCTGATGCTGCCCCTGACACGGCATAAAGACTCGGCTCAGACCTGATCCACCTGTAACGCCATGTTTATGATGGGGAGATATCCAGGATGTCGTGCCCAGAGCCTCCTGGTCTCCCTCTGACACACACACTGTAACACGCTTCTGTCTCACTTCAGCGAGTCTGCCCATAAATACATTCAGCCCCAAATTGCTTTAATTACAGAATGAGGAAATTGCTTCACTTGGCGAAAGGTTCTTCCCAGTTCAACTAATGGCAGTCTGGTATGAGCGTGGGTGATGGGATTTTTTTTTTTTTTTTTTTACCAAAGCCATCAAGCTTAATGAGAATTGGAAGAGGGCCATGGAATCAGCATTCACTGGGGCCCAACCCGGCCCTTCTGGTGAGCTGTAACTGCTTGCAGAAATCACACACCATTCCAGATAGTCACCACTGACCTCCAAGAGACTGAGTGCTTCAAAAATCAAAAGTAGTCACTGACTAAGAGAGCTGGACCTAACAGAGAGGGGAAAAGGCTGAGAGGTCTTTCTGCAGTTGTATATTTGGAAATGGGAACCTCAGAAAACATGCTGTGTGTAAAATAAAAACAAGACCCTCTAACGACTGCAGTGAGACACACTCTATATTTCTCTTATTCTTTGCTCTGGAGATTCTAGAAAGTTCTTGACAAGCACCCAACTATCACCTCCTTCGAAAACGGGGAAATCTCCCGAGACTGCCAACCCTTAAGACTTTGGCTCTTGCCACCAGTGGGCAAGACTGAAGATGGCCTTTGTAGGGCCATGTGTTCCTACCTGGTGAGCAGTTGCCCCTGGACATCAAAAAAGGGTTGGGAAGATGATACTCTGATGTCCAGGACAGGCTCTAGCCTCTGGAGGCTGCCAGACCTGCGTTTGAATACTGGCTCTACCAATGATTAGTTTTGCTGATCTGATCTTAGCAAGTCACATAAACTCCCAAGCCTCAGTTTTCCTCATCTGTAGAATGGGCATAACAGCAGCCATCTCCTGGGGTGTTTGAGAAGATCAGACTTGGTCGTTATAAAGTATGTAGCACAGTGGCTGGCAAATAGTATGAGAGCTCAGTAGACATTTGCTGCTGCCCCTTGAAGTACCCCATCTCTACCACCTCTGTGATATTATTCTTCACAGCTTCTTGTCAGGGCCTTGCTTTACTGGCTGAGATACCCCTGGGATGTCCATCTATAGCAGGAGGGCAGCCTCAGAAACACAAGCAAGTTGAATAAATTCCACATGTGGCCTCAAGTGAGGACTTCAAGGATTTCTTTCTTTTTTCCAGCGTGGACAAACATGAGAGTGAACGAGTGGCAAACCACATGGGTCTTAGGGTCAGAAAGAGGAGGGTTCAAGTATCGCTCCGCCATTAGGCAAGTGACCCTGGGCAAGTTCCTTAAGTCTCAGATCTCAGGGGCTAGCCAGATGAGAGAGAATAATGCATGTCAAGAGCTTAGCATATTGAGTGGCCTGCAGTAGCAGCTCAACCCAGGAGATGTTGTTCTTAATCATATGCTTGTTATAACCCAACTCCTATATCCTGAGCTACAGAAAAGGATGCCCAAGGAATGCCCAACGAAGGGTCTTTGACACAGGCTACATTAAAACAAAGTGGCCTATGTGCCAGGGTTGAGCTATGCTTGCTTGCCATCAAAATGATAATCTAAGGTATTATTGTTCAGGCCACACCCTGGGCAACACTGCATGCCATGCCAAGGGTCCAAGACAGTCAGAAGTCTACAGAATTAAGAAGAGAGTTTAGAAAAAAGATACCTGTCACTTTCTCCCTCATGATTCTGGGAGCTATTTGTTTGGGGAGGCTTTGCTAATAGTTTGGGAGACTGAAACACAACGCAGGCTCCCCAAGCTAAGCCAGCTAAAAGTTTAATTAAATACAACTGCTTGCTGTGCGTTCCTTTCCCAAACGGTCTCATACATATTCATCACGGTAATTACAGTAGTGAAAAAACCCATGCTCCCCATCTTTCACATGCCTAGAATTTTTGCATAATTACTGTTGAAATTAATTGCAAGTTAGTTAATTTTATACTTTGTTCTTTCAAAACTTAATTGAAAATTAATTTAAAAGATACAAAAAAAAACCCCACACCAAAACCAAAACATAACCCAACAACCACACAACAAAACCCCCAACACCAGCCATTATGGCAAACCTGGTCACTCAGACTTATGATGTGCATTTAAAATGTGACATGATTCCTTCTAACTCAAATGCAGGGTTGTAGGTGTCAAGCTATAAGAGGCAGGTCCCTGGATTCAGACCTCTATTTTTCTACCATCTAGCAACAGAGACAAGATTTGTGATGGGTGGAGAGGCCTGCCAATGGTCTGGCTATCTTCTGGCTTTGGGCTTATCGTTCTATGTTGCAATAGTAATTGCATTTCCAGCCTCAAAGAAGGACAGCACGTGGCCCCCATTATCACCCCACCCACCTTCCACCCTCAAATGTCTCTACTGATTCCCCTTTTCAGGACCCACTGCAATCTGGCACCCAGGGCACTTCGCTTTCATGCTTAACGAAATGAAATCATTTCTTTCTCCCCATAGGGTCACCGCACTGGGCGATCACTAACTCCTTTACTGGGTCACTCTTGCTGACCCTGTTCCTGGGCTCCGTTCTGTGTGGGGCCTGACAGGAAGCGTTTCCTGGGTGCCCACCCTGTCTTGCTCTTGGGTCTTAGGCATACACAGGAGTTTCATTTCACTGCAGCACTTGACATCGTGCCTGATACATGACAGATAACCAACCACCCAATCAACCCATAGTGATTTCTTGACTGACTGATTGAATAAAGAACACTGCCAGGACCCATCAATGCATAAATAAAGAACCGCTGGCAAGCCAACGATCCAGCATCCCCAGCCCCACTTCTATAGAGCAGGAGAGGTCCGTTCAGACAGATGAAGTGTGTCTCTCGAGTTCACATAGCCAGTAAGCGGCTACTCTCCTTCCACCATGCTGGGTTCCTGCTCCATCCTCCTCTTGATGCCCTACCATCCCGACAGTTCAGATGTCTTCTACCAGCCAGTCTCTTAGTAACGTGCTTTTCTCACCCCCGAGTCCTGAAAACTGTTGGTGATGGCCTGAATATTTGTGTCCCCTCCCCAAATTCCCATGAGGAAGCCCTAACCCACACGTGATGCTATCGGAGGTAGGGCCTTTGGGAGGCAATCGGGGTTGGACAAGGTCATTGGGGGGGATTCTTCTCCTAGGATCAGCGCCCTTTTAAGGGGACACCAGAGAGCTTGCTCTCTCTCTCTCTCTCCCTGCCATGCCAGGACACAGCAAGAAGGTGGCAGGAAGAGAGGCTCAGAGGAACCAAACTGGCCTGCACCCCTCCAACTAGGACAGGAGAAAGAAATTTCTGTTGTCTAAAGCACCCAGTCTATGGTATTTAGTTAGGGCAGCCTAAACAGACCAAGACACCATTCCACGGTATTACTGAAGGACCTTGGTTACTCACCTTATACAGTGTGGACTGATTCAAGGTGAAGCTGTGAGAGTATGAAGGAAAAGAGAAGTGAAAACCAAGTCAAGACAAGTCTTTGTGGCACAAAGGAAGCTGGACGGGGTACCGTTAAAAGGCCAAGGCAGGCATATGCTGACGGCAGCCGTCACCGCACCTGGAACGGGACAGAAGGCATATATACGCTAACAGGGTCCTCAGCCAGAAAGCCGATGTGTCTTCAACTGTGCCATAGAGGAAAAGAATGAATCAACCTGTCACTGAGTAGAAGGGGAGGAGAAAGAGCTAGAAAGTCAATTGACAGAGCACAAGGCCACTGATGGTCTTTCTTTTTTGAGTCCATGAAAGTATCTCCTTTAAAAGTGATTCAGAGTGACCTGAGCCTTCAGCAATTTCAAGACAAACAATCATCCTCCAAGAGACTAATAAGGTTTAGGAGTCTCTTATGACCCGAAGGGCAAATTCCTCAACAGGAATTCTTTAGAATTCAGGATCCCAACATAGAGAGGTACTTTAAGAAATAAGGTGATGGGGGTGCCTGGGTGGCTCAGTCGTTAAGCATCTGCCTTCAGCTCAGGTCATGATCCCAGGGTCCTGGGATCGAGCCCCGCATCGGGCTCCCTGCTCCGCGGGGAAGGCTGCTTCTCCCTCTCCCACTCCCCCTGCTTGTGTTCCCTCTCTCGCTGTCTCTCTCTGTCAAATAAATAAATAAAATCTTTAAAAAAAAAATAAAAAAATAAAAAAAAAAAAGAAAGAAGGTGATGGGCATGCATATAAATTCTTCCTCCACATGTTAAGCAGAGGCTCCTGGGCCAGATGAGCCTTTAAATGCTGGTGGCAAACCCAAGGTATGTTTTCAGAGGGAGCCATAAAGTTTCTGGGTACCATTTACACATGAGAATATGCTCCAGCGAGACTGGAGGCTCCCTGCAGGGGCCGGGGCGGGGGGCATGCAGATAGAGGGGAGCCCAGGCACCGGGCATGGGACAAGAGCTGCAGGTGGGTGTAAGGAAGGGCCGGCTCTGGTACAACCATCCTGCCTCGCGGGAAGGCGGGGGAGGGCCGGGCAAGGGCGGTAAGCAGCTGCGTCACCAACTGGAGGGTCCAGAGTGGCTCTCAGCCATTAGGAAGTCAGTCCCGACGGCTGACCCACAAAGGTGTCTGTGGTATGCTGTTTGGTGAAAGAAAGCACTTTCGGGGAAAGTACATATTCTTTAAGAGCAGGATGCTATTTCTGGGGATGAGGAAACGTGCGTGCGTGCGTGTGTGTGTGTATTTTTATTCATTCATAAAAAAGACACGTACAGAGACTGAGTAAAATGTTAATAGTGGTTATCATGGGATGGATGAATTATCACAGGTTTTTTGGTATTTTCCTGTATTTTCTGAGTTATTTTGTAATGAACTAATGCTTCGCCTTCCTTTGATCTCAGGACAATCATCCCCTCCTCAGGGAGGCCTGAGATGACCTTCCTGATTAGGACAAGTCTCCTCATTTGTGTTCCCCTGGAAGGAGTTACGTCCCCCTTATCATGGCACATTCTAGTGGTGCAGTTTTACTCTGATCTTGTGTGTAGGGTCGGCCTCGCCCAAGAAACTCTGTGCTCCATACAGACAGGGACCACGTGGCTTTTGTTTTGTTCTTGTGGACAGTTCTGTTCCCAGCATCTAGTAATAGTAATGATAATAATAATAATAATACTATGAACAACAGTGGTGCCAAAGGTCGTGGGACAGTTCAACATTACTTACTACGGGCCAGGCACTATTCCGAGGACTTTAGAAAAGTACGGTTGGTAGCCCCATTTTACCAAAGGGGAAACCACAGCCCGGGAAGGCTGTGTGCCCCACACAGTGATTAAGGGCCGAAGCCAGGATTTGCACCCCGGCCGTTGGCTCCTGCATCCGTGCTCCTAACAACTACACTTTTACCCAGCCCTTCACTTAGCACACAGGGGTCCCCGACAAAGAGTTGTCACTGAAACGTTGATCCCATATTACTTTTTAGAATTCTCAAAATGGTCTCTCTTTTCTTAGATGAACGGGGAAAAAAAAAAAAAAACTCCCCTGAGAATGAACCATCAGCATGAAAGAGGTTGTTTTGACCAATCAGAGTTTTCTGGAAAGAAATTTTCTTTTTCAGACATCTGTGCCTGGCTCAGAAGAAAAAATGTCCCACACGAGGTTCATTCGTTACGAGAAGTCCCAGTGTTTTCACTTCCCTGAGTCCAGAAGGGACGATGGGGCAGACAGGGCTCAACGCCTTTTTCTTTCCACGTTCTACAGCCGGGCCTCTGGACTCAAGTTCCCGTCACTGGATAAAGTCAAAGGTTCTGGTTCCTCGTAAGTGGCTAATCAAAGGGAAAGACAATCCTTCATTTAAAACCTTCCCAGGCTCACGGTAAGAGAACCCGGCCCCCGAGGACAGGCGGTGTCCTACTGCTAAGGTTAAGACGTGCCAAGTGCCTGGCATGTTGCGTGAGGGATTTGGGTAAAACCATGTAGGCATGGGGAATTACTGAGTCCTCCCCCCAAAACACAGGCAGAAGTGGTTTTATTTGCATGGTCTTGGCAGAACAGGACTGTCTGTGGAGCTAAAGGGCCCCCTGTGCATTGTTAGCTAGAAATATTTAACGGATTAGGACCATGGGTACTGGCAGATAGACCTGATTTAAGTTTTTCACATGATGTGGATTCCCCAGGGTAAAACCCAACACGCTGGCATCATTCCAGGGGGTAAGCGGGAGATAAAACTGGAAGAATTCAGGCTGCTCCATTCATTGCAACCCAAGAAAGCAAGCGCCTCCTTTCTAGCTTATTGTTTCAGGATTAGCGTGTAATGTCAGTGCCCGGCTGCATACCGATGAGATGCGGCCTCACGTCATTAAGCATGCGAGACGGGTAAACGTACACACTTCAGAGCCTACAGGAGTCACCCCACACTGACAACCTGTCCTACACATGGAACGTGATGCTCCACTCCCCTCTCTTCTGATCATTTCAAAATCAAAAGAAAAAAACATATATACTTTTCCCAACTCCCTTGTGTCTTAGAGTAAGATAAGGACCCATCTTCTACCATTTCTTCCATTCTTTGGCTCATGCCAGTATGAAATAGCTCAGTGAGGCCAGACGCAGCCGATTCCTTCCAGGGCTTAGAAACAGATCCAGCTACCAGGCAGCTGTGAAACAGCAGCAAACTGTCAGGATTTAAGGAGGCCAGCTTTTTGGATGGGGTATACTTCTTTCTTTTTTGGCGGGGGGGATGGATATTTTGGCAAAAGGCTGGGATGGACTAGGACTGTGGCATTAGTATGTCCTTAATTCAGGGGATGTCTGCCTATATCAGTGGCACGGTGACATCCCTTTCTTTACTCGATGACCCTGAACTTGAGCAGGTATGGACTCGGAAGTGTCCGCATTTTATGCATAAATGGGGAATGAGCAGTGGTGTTTCTCTGGCTCTCCTGTCCTTCCTGCCAAACCCACCATGTGTCACTGCCTGGTCCAGCATCCTGGGTGACTGAGCCCCACAGGGACTCAGCATGTATTTTTTTTCCCTAGGAACAGTGGCGGAGATCTGGCCATAGAGAAGCACACCCAGGCACTCATCTGATGTATCACGGGGACGGTTTTCAGCCCTTGAGTCTGGCTCTCAGAATTATTAGCCGTTTTCTCCCTTTTAAAAAATGTTCAGTTCAGATTCAGCTCTTCTTCCCGTACTCTGAACCTTAGCAGTGAAAAGCCACTTGAATGTTCAAAAAGGATTAGACGGTGGGACTTCAGAGGCCAACAAACAACAGTGGATCAGCTGGAGTCACATACATGGCCAATCACAAGGGATTAGCTGGAGCCAGCCCAATATTATAAACAGTGGTGAGGTGTGCGACCACAGTGGTGGTCCTTACCTAGTACCCCGGGTCCGCGAGACTAACGTGTGATGCAAACAATCATTTGCAATATGGTTCTTATAGGAAAATGCAAAACCTTCCTTATGGGTGCAACACCTTTCCATTCCCACCATCATTCATCTTCATCCTAAATACTATTACAATGATGGTGAGAAGGAGGAGGATGGTGGTGATGACAATGAAACCTTGCCAAGGCTTTCCACATGCCAACATCTTAATGAAATGTTCTCTATGGGTTCTCTGCCTCACTTCCTCTTTATAATAATCCTATAACGTAAGTATGGTTGGTTATCATTCCCATTTTAAAGACGGTAAGACTGAGGTACAGAGAGTTTTAGGAACTTGCGCGAGGTTGCCAGGAACTGATTCAAGCCCAGGTGGGTGGGCTGTCTCCAGAGTCCATTCTCAGGCACTGCAGTGACCTGCCTGCCCTGCCCAACTGTCAGATCTGAGTAGGCAGAAACACGGCTGTTATCACTACACTGTTGTAAACACAACGGTGCTTGTTATACAGCAGGTCTCGACAGATACAGTATTTGTTGAGTAAAGGAATAAATGAGTGGGTGAGTTGAGGATGACAGAACTTTCGAGGACTGGGGTCCCTGAATATCGGTCAGAATTTCAGACAGGATACAACTTTCTTCTTCGTGCATCCTCACTGCTTGGAGGAACGGCTGAGTCTTTAGACAACTGGGTTTGTTCTTGGTTTCTGACAAAGGTTGTGGATCAGGGAGGGAACCGTGAACCCCTGCAGAACAGGGCTGTATCTCATCACCAAGACTCCAAGTGCTTGGCAGAGATCTGTACACCCAGCAGGGACAGAGGCTTTCAAACAGGCATCTCCACGTGCAAAGCAAGGGGTAGATTTCCGGAGGATATGGCAGTCATTAGGGGGTTGACCAATGTTCCTAAACTTCTCTTCTTCCAGATACACATTAGGATTAGACCTCCCTGTCCCATTAAACATTAGACTTGCCCAGGGAATTTGCTTTGGTCGATGAAATGTGAGAGGTCTAGCTCCCTGGGTGACTAGAATGAGAAGGGCTTGCCCTACCAATCCATAATGGATGTGCAGGGTGAACAAGAAATCAACATCTGTTGTTTTAAACTGCTGGGACTCGGGCCCACATGTTACTACAGCATTAGTTAGCACACACTGACTGATACAAAGGGGTAAGTTACACGAACAAAATATTCAGGCCCCACACCTGAGGATCCAGTGTTGTATCAAAGCAACAAAACATGCACACATGAAACAATGGACAGAAGAAAATTCGTATGTAAGCAACTGAATGCCAGGTGTGATACTAAGGGACTTATGTGGCTATTTCCCTTTTTTTAAAGATTTGATTTATTTATTTGAGAGAAAAAGAGAGAGAGAGAGTGCGAGGGAGCATGAGCAGGGGTGAAGGGGGACAAGATGGAGAAGCAGGCTCCCCGCTGAGCAGGAAGCCCGATGCGGGACTCGATCCCAGGGCCCCCGGGATCATGACCTGAGCCGAAGGCAGACGCTTAACTGAATGAGCTCCCTATGTGTCTATTTCATAATGATCTCATACAACACTTCACTTTTCAAGGTCCTCATCTGGAAGCTAGGAATAATGACACCATTCCCAGCTTACAATTTTTCGTTTTACAAGTGAGGACACGAAGAGGTAAAATTACGTTCCTAGGGTCTCTCCGCTAGTCCGAAGCACAGCTAAGATCGGAACCCAAACCTGTCAGACTCCAAAGCCTCATGCTCCTTCGCACCGCGCTCAGGGGGAAGTTTGAGCCAAACTGCACGAGATCAGCACTCCTTACAGCCAGGTGCGCTGCCGAGCCAAGGCGACCAGAAGTGACTAGAGCAGCCTTTCTGATGGAAATTAGTTTCCAATCAGCTCCTAAAACAAGTGATGTTCTTACGAGGGAAGCTGGGGAGGGCTCGCGACGGTGTGCAGCCCGCCGCGGTGGGACACACAAGCGTGCACGAGGAGTAGGGTGACCATGCGGGCAGAGGAGAGGTAAAGCAGGAGAGCGGGGAAGGAGGCAGCTGTGTGACGCTTCAAATAACAGGCTGGGGATGTTGTGATTTTATAACCACCGTGGGCTCTTCAGTGGGGGCGGGAAGTGATAAAACCAGTGTTTCTGAAGAATTGTTCCGGCAACTGCGTGGAGGACGAGCTGCAGCAGAGACCCGGAGAGAGACTCACGGCGGCCAGGCAGGAGGTAGGCAGGCCTGGGTGAGGACAGGCCAAGGGTGAGGGAAGGAAGGAAGGGAGAATTAACTTCCCGACCTGAGCTCTTACTAGTTGCCATGTATTACAGGCCACGTAATTTGTCCACATCAGCTCACAGAATGTTCACAACAGCCTCGGGAGACGC
>NC_138379.1:20907450-20952262 GCF_054177405.1 Leptonychotes weddellii
TTTCAACTTTTTGAGGAACCTCCATACAGTTTTCCAGAGTGGCTGCACCAGCTTGCATTCCCACCAACAGTGTAGGAGGGTTCCCCTTTCTCCGCATCCCCGCCAACATCGTGACAGGTACTGTTCTAAGAACACACCTTACATCCTGCTATTTCATTCTACACTGTAGGGACTACGGTTCTCCCCATCTTACAGAAGAGAAAACACAGGTTCAGGGAAGTGAAGTAACTTAGTCTGAGTCACACCCAGCTGAGAAGCAGCAAGGTCAAGATCTGAATCCCGGTTGGGTGGGTTCTAAAGCTCCTGCCCCGAACCATTATGCTCATGAGAGTGTTTGGCCTCTGTGGCCCCCGGGGTTGGCTGGGCTGCCTGCCCACGAGCAGGCACAGGATCCCGTCTCAGAAAAAGAGCCTCTGCTCTTCACCCCAAGAGGTGCTCTGGGATGAATCAGGTAACACATCCCGTGTCTGCAGTTTGTAAGGAATGTGCCACAACCAATGTACTTAATCCAGGCTCGCCTCGGATGGTGGGAGAAGAGAGAGTAAATCCTTATCCTACTCCGCAGATAGAGGCCATGTGGTTTTGCTCTGAAAACCAGGGCAGAATTATAAGTTACCACACAAAGGCGCCTTTGTGCTGCTTTGTGTGGGACCCAAACCCACTTAGAGGGCACCCCGGACACTTCTTCTGGGTTGCAGTAGACCGACATGCTCAGAATTGGATTTTTCAATAAACCACTCACCCTACAGTTATGCTGCACAGAAGAAAGTCAGGTCACGGCTTCCATCACCAAGATGGACCTGGACTGGGAGACGAGGGGGGTGCCGTGTGGTTCACGTCCAGGCCATCTGCGGCGAGGCCGGGGACCCCACGAAGGAGCTTTTTCTCAGACAGCACACTTGTAAGCCCAAGCGTGGTTACGGACCAATTGTTCCTCCCCGAACGTTCTTCAATTTCCATTTCTATTTTTATCAAAGGAACACGTGCACACAATGTAGAGTCAGAGAGTTATGTGGGCTGTGATAATGGAAATCATATTCTTTGACCATCCTGTCTCAGAAGCAGTCATGTCCCCCTATTTTCGGTTGGGTCTTCTTGTTCAGCTCCCTACCTCTGCATAACATGCTGATAGGACCACCTCTGGATTTCTCAGGGTTGGGAACTAGCTGCTGACTTAGCACTCTGGAGGAGGAGGACTTAGCCCCGGTTTATGGCCACACACTTTACTTCCAGGCAAAAGTTTCTGTTTTCCCTGGAGTGAATACAACCTTCCCTGCCACCATGTTCTACGGATTTCTCACGGATCCAGACACAGTGTTGTCCCCAAACATGTCGTCCCCAGCTTGGTCAACCTCCTCTATGTTTCAATCCATTAGGGATTCTATCAGTGTCTTCACAGAAACGTCTCCATGAGCATGAGCCACGCCAGGCAGCATGGGGGCTCCCGGAAGCCACACAGCCACCAGAGGGATGCCCTTCACGGCATCCCGGATGGCCTCATTCGCACTCACTCAGGTTGGATTCTGATTTCCCCTACCCTGTGTCTTCCTTTGTCTTGCTTTACACTCTTCGTTTTGGTAGAGCACATTCATTGGTAGTTTTCTGGAAGGGCTGTCTAGAAGTCTCTTTCTTCTCACTTCTGAAAATGTCCTTATGGTCCAGAATCTGAAATTACTTGCTTCAGAAGTGTTGACTCACGTCCAGTGTTATTAAGAAGTCAGATGCCATTTTGATTCTTGAACTTTTGTATAAAACCTGTGTTTATTCATGTATTTCTTTTTTTTTTTTAAAGATTTTATTTATTTGACAGAGAGAGACACAGCAAAAGAGGGAACACAAGCAGGGGGAGTGGGAGAGGGAGAAGGAGGCTCCTCGCAGAGCAGGGAGCCCGACACGGGACTCGATCCCAGGACCCTGGGATCATGACCTGAGCCGAAGGCAGACGCTTAACAACTGAGCCACCCAGGCGCCCCTATTCATGTATTTCTTTATTTTTGAATATTCTCCCTGGAAGCTTGTAGGATCTTCTTTTGGCCCAATGTTCTGAAATCTCATACTGGGGGGCCTGGTGTGGTTTATCCTCATTCAAGGATCTGAACATTAAGGTGGGTTCCTTCCTGTCTGGAAACTCTGTCCTTGGTTCATGGGGAATTTCCTTCAATGTTTCTTCTCTCCTCCCTGGAAGTCCTATTATTTGGGTGTAAATCTAACCATGTCCTTCATTTTTCTTACCTTCAATCTTATTTTGTATTTTTTTCTGTTTTTATAGTTCCTGGGATATATCCTCAAATTTATGTCAAGACTTTTTCATATTTTAAATTTCTGGGTTTCTTCCCGTTGGCTCCTTTAAAAAGGGAGAGGGGGCATCCTGTTTTTATTTCAAGAATGCAAGATTTTCAGCTATCTTTAAGTTTTTTTTTAGTTGTTTTTTTTTTAAGTTCTCTTCATATAGCCTGTTTCCTGTAAGGTACTTCTCCCTCCTCTTGTCTTCTCTATCTCCGTGTGTGCGTGCGTGCGTGTGTGTGTGTGTGTGTGTGTGTGTGGTGTGTCTTTCCTGTAAGGTACTTCTCCCTCCTCTTGTCTTCTCTATCTCCGTGTGTGCGTGCGTGCGTGTGTGTGTGTGTGTGGTGGGTCTTTCATATTCAAGGCTTTCCCCAGGTGGTGGGTGGTTCTCGGCTGCCCGCTCACTTTTAAGCGTGGATACTAAAAAGCTCACGGCGGGCTTCACCATCTGATGATTCCATTGGGCCGTCTCACTGGGTATTTCCAACCCCTTAAACCAATGAGATTCCCCCAGAGAAGATTCTTCTAAACTCCTGACTGGAAGGAACTGGCTGACTATTCTGGGAAATGGCCTGAGGAAAAAGATGAGTGGTTTCAACAATCACTATGGCAACTGGCACTAAATCCATTTTCAGAAAGGAACCTCCATCCTCAACCAGGTGCTTGACACCTGGTGTTCCTCTAGAGACCCTGCTGCCCTGGTGCGGGAGGGGCAGTCGCCAGGCAAGCTGCACCATGCAGGGAGGGGATCTGCAAGGGTAACAGCATCCCGATTGAAATTCCAACCCACCTTCCTGCTTTTAGCCCCACTGTCACACCCCTGTTGCCATGGCTATCTCATGCTGCCCATCCCCAGGCCTTCTGGAAGTGAATTCGGTGGCTTCTTAGTTCTCTTGCGTGCCAGAGAAGACTGTATTTTCTGAGCCCACTAAGTCAGTTTCTGCTCATGCAACCGTTCTCCAACTTCTACATCTCTACTGCTGTTGCTGTTTCTTCTCCTCTTCTCTGTCCTTGTGGGCTTACCCTTTAAAATACCATTTGAGTGGATTTTCAGGAGGAAGCAGAGGTAAATGTGTGTGCCCAGGCTGCCATTTTAAACCAGAAGTCTTGGAGGTGGGTCGTCCTAGCATGTCCTCCTGAACCCCAACTATGTAAGGCACCTGGGTTTCAGGGAAGCGCTGCTACCAGGATCCCTGGTGTCTGTGTGGTGGAGAGCAATCTCTTCCTGGCGTGGTGCTCTTTTCAGTGTGGAAAGAACAGTGGGCCAGGAGTAGGAAAGGAGGGATAAATCCTAGCTCTGATTCCTAGTCGTGGTTATCCTTGGTCTCCCCCCAACCCTATGCACTTTCAGGGTTCTAAGTGGGATCAAATGGGGTAACGTGTGTGAAAGCACTTCAGAAAGTATAAACTGCTACAGAAACACATGACTTTGCTATTACTTAGAGACTCCCTTTCATCTCCCGAAATCCAACGTAATATTATCTCGGCCTGTCATGGGGGGAGAGAGGTTTGTCTCCAGTCATCTTACAAATCACCCTCGAGGGTGCCTGGGTGGCTCAGTTGGTTAAGCGACTGCCTTCGGCTCAGGTCAGGATCCTGGAGTCACAGGATCGAGTCCCGCATCGGGCTCCCTGCTTGGCAGGGAGCCTGCTTCTCCCTCTGACCCTCCTCCCTCTCATGCTCTCTGTCTCTCATTCTCTCTCTCTCAAATAAATAAATAAAATCTTTAAAAAAAAAAACAAATCACCCTCGAGACGTTTAAAAGAATGTCCTCCAGTCACACAGGCAATACGACACAGGACAGTGTTTCTCACTCCACCAACACTGTCCAGTCAATTGCTCAAGCCAGCCAGGCTCCACATTACCCAAATGAACACTCCAGAATCCCAGGTAGTTTAACCCAAAAGGGATAAGTGAGATGGAACTCTCTTTGGGGCTTCATTCCACAATAGGTTTGCCTCTCAGCTGAGCTATATATGTCCATCTTGCGTCAGGTTAGAAATATAGAAAAAAAGAGTGGCTAAATATATCTAAACAATTAGACATATTACAGCCATTGAAAAAAAGAGTGGGGAGGTAGCTCTATTTGTGGTGATGTGAAAAGCTAACCACTATCTATTAAGCGATAAAAACAAGATGCAGAGCCATGTGAATGAGCTTATCTTTAGAGTGAAACAACAAAACCTTATATATGGATACATATTGATCTACATACCTAAATATTTCTGTGATATAGATACACACCGAGAAAGGGCCTGGCTGCATTCTCACCAAACCACCAACACTAGGCCCTTCTGGGAAATGGGATTGGAGGCGAGGAAAGATGTACATTTTCTACTTTATACACTCCTGGGTGGTTGAGAATTCTTTTCTTAACATGGATATATTATTTTTGATCATAAAAAATATTAAATATAAATTCAAGAGTAACAAAGAGAAAATCTGGGAAGAAAAGTAAAGGCAGTAAGAAGTCAGACGAAGATGTGTGGGTGGAGAAACGGCTAAAGAAGCTGCCGGGGTCGGCAGGAGTTGGGGGCAGGTCACACACTTCTGCTAGAGACACACAAAAAGTGTACCTCCACACAGCTGGTGACCACAAAGGACCTTCCTCAGGCCATGACAACAACCTGTGCATTTAGGCAGGCTCCACTACCAACTTAAGGGGAGGAAAACCTCATTTAAAAAAACCTGTAGTTTTTGTACAATGAAATGCACACATCTTGAGTTTACAGTTCAGTGACTTTTAAAAAATGCAGATACCCAGGCGACTCACGGGGAATTCGTCTTTAACATAATCTCCTAGCTGTATGTGGCTGGGTCGGGGGGGACCGAGCTCATTAGCCAGGATCAAACACAGGAATGGGTTGACTGTCTCAACCCCAAAAGCCTATGACGGGTCAGGAGCTGTTTGCTCGGTGTGGGACCTGCCCAGTGGTGCTCTCCAGCCTTCTGTCTGCATTTCCCAAAGACTCCCTGATTCTAGATCCTCCTAATATGGGTGTCTCCTGGCTCAGCAACTCCTACGTCTCTTGGCAATGACCATCATAACCCTAGACCACACATGCAATCGGTCTGGCAAGGGTGTACTAAGTGGAAAGGATCCTTGGCTGTGGACCAGCTCTCTCCGATAAGCCGGCTACCACTGTCAATTTCCTTTTTCAAAACGGGAGCTCTTAGCTCCCGTGACACACTCATACAGGGCACTGTTTTATATGCATTGACAGTACCTGCATAGAGCTGCTCTGGGCTAGCATAATAATCACGGTAGCTCACATTTATTGAGTGCTTGCTATAGCCAAGCATTCTATTCGAAGCAATTTACATGATTTATCTTTACAACAACACCATGAGATGGGTAGCATCATTATGTCCATCGTATATTTGATGAACTCAGGCAGAGATTTGAGTAACTTGCCCAAGGTGGCAGAATTAGTAAGTGTCAGGACCGGAACCCCGTGAGGCTGTGCGCTGTCTCACTGGGGAAGGACGGGAAGAACCACGGTTGAAAATGTCATCTCCTGACTTCCTGGCCATAGCTTTCTTTGCCAGACTCCGTGGCCTCTGTGTAATATATAAAACTGTCGAGTCCATCTCTTTTCTAAAAAGAGGTAAATATACAGTCATCTGTAGGTACTGCTAGGGCCACAGAGGGGTCTCTTAGCTCTGTCTAGACACAAAACCAACAGAGCATAATGCCTAACAGTGTTTTATAGCCAGAGGTTTTTATCTTCTTGTTTCTTCTCTGAGGAGCTGGCTGATAAATCAGGCTTCACAGGTGGAGAGGAATGTGTGTTTTCAAGAGTGACTTTGAGGAGCAGAGTGAAGGGCAAGCAATAATGTGGCAAAGTGAAGCATCCTTCAGAACCAGTGGAAATCTCACCTCAAGAGGCCAATTAACCCATCTGAGGGAATAATGAAGACGAGAGCGACGGAGCCCGGGTGCGGACTGTCTACCCGATCTTCCATGACGGAAGCTGGAGCACTCTTTCCCGCCTGCATTCATCAGTCTCTGTCGTGAACATGAGCCGCCCTGTAGCCCTGCATCAATCAGACCGTGTGCGCTGGCTACAGGCGCCCAGTGATCAGGAGAGGGAATATTAGCTCCAGTGCATCTGGCCTCCTGGGCTCCTAACTCCCTGAATCCCCAGCATCTAAGGATTCCCAGCCTTTGGGGCATCCCCATCGCCTCAGCTTCTAAGAGCAGCATTTGACCTTTTTATTGCACTTAAGTAACTGCTGCTTTCAGATTTGGGCCATCTCATTTGAGATACCCCGAGATACCTTAGGGAGAACAAAAGTGAGAGATTTGGGCAAAGACAGGTAAAGCGTTCTACCAAACAACAGGCCAGAAGCAGACCTTCTGTCCTCTGCTCTATTAATGTGGGCTAGAGTGGACAGAGGCATGCTTGTCAAACTCTAGCATAGAGACTTCCAGTTCTGGTCATATGGTGGGCTAGCTATTCAAACCAACTTTCCTATCGGAAAAAAATAACTTACAAAGCTAGAGCAAAATATTTTTTTAAAGCATCTTAAAATGATTGAAGAGGTGATAGAAAGTAAAGGGTGGACATCTGGAAAACCAAGGTAACTTTTCTCCTAAGAGCAGTGGTGGTCTGCACCAGCTTGGGTTTTGGTTTTGCCAAAGACTGAAGTCAAGATCCAGGGCTTGCCCAAAGTAGGAATCTAAGGGAGACCCCTCCTTTACACTGTGACTCAAAGAGCTAACTCTTAGGGTCAGGAGGAACTACAAGTAAACCTCCTACCCCTTGCCTAGGGGACTGCAGGGAGTGTTATCTTTGCAACAGGTACAACAAGGGAGATATGGAGGAATTTATTACCACGGGTAGCCTCTCGTGGACTGGGTACCTTGGGTTTGCATTACTTAGATGGTCTCAGGAACCTCATCAATTGGGATTGAAGTGATATTTTACTGGAATACTCCCAGGCACCTAGCAGAAGCCAAACTCTATCTCTCTGAAGAAAGGCATATTTATCACAGGCTTTAATGAATCCCCACAAACAATTTTTCAGGGACAATGAGCAATAGGCAGCCCAAAATAACAAGCCCTTGAGGAACCAATGTGCCATGATTAAACCAGT
Source organism: Leptonychotes weddellii (assembly GCF_054177405.1). NCBI lineage: Eukaryota > Metazoa > Chordata > Mammalia > Carnivora > Phocidae > Leptonychotes > Leptonychotes weddellii. Next base: position 20,914,834 of record NC_138379.1, read on the forward strand.
AGGAACAACCGACATCAGACACAGATCCACAAAGACTTCAAATATTAAAATTATCACACCAAATCATAAACATGCTTGCTATTTTTAGACAAAAAAAAGGGTCAAATACATCCATGTTCAGGGAATAGTGAGCTACTGAAAAAATGACCCAATAAATTAGAAAAAGAATCACACAGGATATCTAGAAGTAAATAATACTGTAACTAAAACCGAAACCTCAACAGACCAGTTCAACAGGAGATTAGAAACAGATGAAAAGAGCATGCATGAACTGAAAGAAAGCTCAGGAGGAATTACTCAGAATGCAGCAGAGAGGAGCACAAAAAGATGGAAAAGACAAAGAAGAAGCTAAGAGACATGGAGTGAGGTGGTCTAAAGGAAATTCAAACTATGATGTGCAACAGAATCACCTCTGGAGCTTGTTGAGATATGGATTCTGGGGCCCTAATGCCACCCAAGTCGCTTCTTCAGGAATACTTTAGGTTCCAGGAATATGCAACATTAACAGGTATGGAAGCCACCTATACTTAAGTAGTGGAATTGAAACTTCTGGGTGGCAGACTTCAGAAGTTAATTTTCTTTCTTTTGTCCAATCTATATGAAGTTTTTCACCTCTCCTTGACTATACCCTTCTCACCCACAACAGCTGGGCAGAATGTGTAATAGGCCTTGTGTTATGGCCAATGTACTTGAATTCAGTTGGGGTTTAGACAGCAGAACCAAAACATGTTTGAAACCCAGTATTTCTACGCAGTTGACCCTTGAACAACATGGATTTGAACTGCATGGGTCCACTCATACATGGATTTAAAAAAAAAATAGATATTATACTGTAAGTATATTTTCTCTTCTGTATGATATTTTTTTTTTAAGATTTTATTTATTTGTTTGAGAGAGACACAGCGAGAGAGGGAACACAAGCAGGGGGAGTGGGAGAGGGAGAAGCAGGCTTTCCGCGGAGCAGGGAGCCTGATGTGGGGCTCGATCCCAGGACCCTGGGATCATGACCTGAGCCGAAGGCAGACGCTTAACGACTGAGCCACCCAGGCGCCCCCTGTATGATTTTCTTAATAACATTTTCTTTTCTCTAGTTTACTTCATTGTAGGAATACAGAATACATAAAACATACAAGATATGTGTTAATTTGTTTATGTTACCGGTAAAACTTCTGGTCAACAATAGGCTATTAGTAGTTAAGTTCTGGGGGGGTCAAAAGTTACATACAGATTTTCAGCTGCACAGGGGCTTAGCACCCCTAACTCCTGCGTTGCTCAAGGGTCATGTGTATTTCCGAAGCAAATGATTTTGAAAAAAATTGTTTAAATTTTGCTTTGAGCATGTGTGAATTTGCTACTGATGCTTAACATGGTGTTTGGTAAAAGTACATGCTGCTTGTCTTTCACTCACTCCAGCCTATGAAAAGTGCCCCTCAAAAGCTAGCTAACTACCACTGTGTGTCTGGAGCTAGCTCACTTCACCTTTCCATGTCTCACCTGTCCCACCTGTAACATGAGCATCCCACCATCTACATTCCTGGCAGCATGCGTGAAGAGCTCAGCACAGCGCCTGGTACACCGTAAGTGCTCAAAAACTTGGAAGCCATTTTTAATAAATGATGAATCCATTTCCTGAATTGTAACCCCAACCTTACAGACTTCTCTTATTTTCTCTCCAAATTCCTTGTGCTTTTTCAAAGACAACACCTTCTGGGCACCACTGTTGCAGGCTTCTCCTTTGCTTGACTCTTAATATCAGGCTGTCCGTGTATGTGATCATGATTAAGAGCCCGCATGATTAGAGGACACATGTGGTCCCTGATAATTCCAGGAATGTTGTCCCAAAGATGCAAAAGGTGACAGATAAGGGGGAAAGCCTTTGTGACTTGCCATCATGTTCTTCCCTATAAAACGGTGTCCTGCCGCTGTCAGGGGTCTGCAAGAGCTTCAACAGGGAACCGAAGGTGGCTGGCAACTTTCCACTGTCCCCACTTCAGAAGGCGTGAACAAGGAGCTTGTAGAATCTCTAAAGCCCAGCGAACAAGTCTCTCAGCAGCGCAAATGCACTAATAAAGCAGCAGACGTTGCCAAGAACAGAACCTACTCCTTTCTTCTTAAAGGAGGGCAGGATGGGGTGGAAGTGAATGGGGGGGCAAAAAAATATTGAGACGATGTCAAAAATTTGAACCTGGGGGACTGAATTCTGAAGATCACTCAAAGCCCTTATACTTCCTGTCTACATTTCCCAACTTCCTTCCTACATCCTTTTAAACCCCGCCCCTCCCTTTCTGGTGTGCCTTCCAGCTCCCAAACCTGCAAATTTGTAAACCTCTTGGTGATCAGTGTTCTATAGTTTCAAACCTCATTTGTTCCATCTGGAAAGGACTGGATCACAAGCAACAACTTCATGCCTCGGACATAAATTCCATCCCGGGATCATTTCCAAGCAAGTGGAATGCAAGGCCACCTCCTGTTTAAAGCTGAGCAATTTATCCTTCTGAGTTAGTCTCAGTGCACCAATTCCTTCCCGGTCATTTCCACGGTTCCTGTCGAGATAAGCTCCTCATTTCTGCTGTCTGCAGGCTCAGATCAAAGGGTTAGAGCCAACATTAGGGAGACAGGATAAGATGTTTCCTAGCAGCTAAGATTGGTCGGCCTGACCTTTTATTTCAAACGCTTTGGGTTGACTGTGAGCACAAGCTGTGTATGTGTGTATGAGGGAGAGAAAAAGAGAGGGAGAGAGGGAGGCAGGCAAAACTGACTCCCGTCCCCCCCTCAGGGCCCTCTTATTAACAATTTAACGACACTTCACATTTTCAAAGTGTTATCAAACCATTAATAATTGAGCAACTTCTCAAAACAATGTTGGGCTGCCTTCTCAGGAGAGAAGGAAAGCTGTAATTAGAAATATGGCAGTCTATTGAGAGAAGCAACATTTAATTAGTCCATTTTAATTTAATTTAGGTAGGGTCTACACAAAGTAGCTCACATCCAGCCCCATAGCAGGAGATGCCAGAGAAGTTTCAGAAGGCTCCTCCATGAAAGCCTGGGGCACTTGCTGCCAGGACAGTGGTCAAGGGCTGAGGCTTCTGTGTCTGAAGACCTACCACGAACCCCTGCCTTCACAGGCCTTGGGTAAGTCACTCCCTTTAATTCCATTTCCTCATCTGTATGATGTGAAAAAAGGTACCTACATTTCAAAGATTTGATACGAAGATTATTGTGAGGAGATGCTTCTCAAGCACCTAATTGGCTCAGGGCTGGGCTTGCATAACATATAGAAACACATTATCTGGAAAAAAAAAAAAAAAGCAAAAAGCAAACTGAGCAATAATTATCCCGGGGCAGCAGGTGTAGCGAGGAAGACTTACTTCTTCACCCAAGTCCTGTATTCTTAAAAAGTTAATGTTCAGCCATGTATGTGGTGGAGTTTCCAAACTGTCCCAGAGATCACCCACGGGAGGCCACACTCAACCTCAAGGGTGATATGCCCCCAGATGAGCTCCTGATCTGTCCTTCTTGCAATGCACCGCCCCCCCCCATTTCTGCCATTGGTTGTTCCACCCTGCCATTTCTTCAGGCCAAACATGTCAGTGTCATTGTCAACTCTTCTCATACTCTACACCCAATCCATAAGCAATTCTAACTGACCCACTTCAAAACACAGCCTGATTCTCTCCAACCGCTTCTCACCACGTCTACTGGTACCACCACCAGTCCTGGGGGCGCCCCTCCCATGCCTGGATCACTGTAGAAGCTTCCATCCACCTGCTTCCCTGCTCCCACCACCCCCCTGTAAAATCTATTCTCAACAGAGTGGCCACAGAGATCCTGTGACAACAGGAGGCAGACCTTGTCATGTCACTCCTCTGCTCAAGACACTCCATGGGCTCCATCTCCCCTGGAGGAGAAGCCAAAGTCCCTCCCACTCTCCCAGTGCATTCACCATCTGGTTCCCAGGCTCCTCTCCATCCTGGCTCCTCCCACTCTCCTCCCTCACACTGCTTCAGCCTCACAGGGCTCCCTGCAATGTCCTCCTAACCTATTTATCATGTTTCTAGTCTGTCTAGAATAGAAGCTCCTTGAGGATGGGGACTTTTACTCATTTTGTTCACTGCTGTGTGTCCAGTGTCCACATCAGTGTTTGGCACAGAGCAGATACTCAACAATATATGTTGAAGAGATGGCACCAAGAAAAAGGTACTCTAAGAAAAGCAGCATGGGGGGCGCCTGGGTGGCTCAGTTGGTTAAGCGACTGCCTTCAGCTCAGGTCATGATCCTGGAGTCCCGGGATCGAGTCCCGCATCGGGCTCCCTGCTCGGCGGGGAGCCTGCTTCTGCCTCTGACCCTCCCCCCTCTCATGTGCTCTCTCTCTCATTCTCTCTCTCTCAAACAAATAAATAAAATCTTAAAAAAAAAAAAAAAGAAAAGCAGCATGGACACTGTGTACGTGGCAACTCAGGTCCATCCAGCCACAAGCAGCAGAAAGAGGCAAAGAAGCAGGTGCAGAAGAGCTGTGGCTTATGATGGAAGGGACCTTCAAGCAATGCTGTGGGCAACCAGGATGCAGAACTCGATGTGGCACTTTGGGAAAGAAACCAACATTCACAGTGTCTACTGTGATCAAAGCCCCAGGGTGGCCATGTGGAGGGAGACAGCACTGGGCAGTGAAAGATGGGAAATGACAAGATCTGTTTGGGGAACGATAATCAATCCAGTTTTCCTGGGGCATGGGGACAGGGTATGAAGAAGTCCACTGGAGTCTAAGCTCTGAAGGCCAGGGTGAGGAGCCTACTCTTCTTCTAAAAGGCAAAGGGAATGGTCTTTGGAAAAGGTCTGGGTGGGGAGTTAACACTGGGAGGAAGATTGGGAAAGATAAATCTGACACTGAGTGTAGGATGGATTGGTCTGAGGGAGAATGAGAGGATGGGAAGAACACTTGGCAGATGAACCATGGAGGGCAAAGAAAGGTGCCAGTTTCTGGAAGGAGAGGATCCTCCACAGTAGAGGGAGAGGGGCAGTAGGAAAGCCAGAGCCCCAGGTGGAAAGGATGTTGAGGAAACTCATACTGGGTAGCCTTAATCTTCTCTGTAAAGTGGGAAGCATGAGTTTCTGCAAGATGGGGCTGGAAGACTGAAGAAGAGGATGGTTTAAACTGTGGTAGTAGATGGGCCACCAACTTGTAGGAGATCAATAAGAAGGATCTGTGTCACCCAGTACAGGAAGGGTCTAGCTGAGGCTGGATAACCAGAGTCTGCACTGACGTGAGTCAGGACACAGAAGACTCTTTTGGGGGGAGTGAAAAACCAGAGTGAGTCTCACCACGGGAACGCAGAGTCACTCATTATGTACCATTCTTCACAGCCACACTTCGACCTAACTGTCAACACTCGGACAAGCATCATTTTCAAGCTCAAAGAATGACGAGGGGGCGCCTGGGTGGCTCAGTTGGTTAGGCGACTGCCTTCGGCTCAGGTCATGATCCTGGAGTCCCTGGATCGAGTCCCGCATCGGGCTCCCTGCTCGGCGGGGAGTCTGCTTCTCCCTCTGACCCTCCCCCCTCTCATGTGCTCTCTCTCTCATTCTCTCTCTCTCAAATTAAAAAAAAAAAAAAAAGAATGACGAGGGTTGTGTTCAGTCTGAGGTCCATCTTGAGGCAGTCCTAAGAGACAACTTGATTTGCTGAATTAGGTAGCTGAGAAATCACATTATCTCGGAGTTTGGTTTCTCCATGCTATCACTGTTAAGAACTCCACTCTTCCAGAGTAATTTTGTTTCTTCACCACTGATTTTGATTGATACCCCCGGCGAAAGTTGAATTCACTGGTTTCAGACTTCAGCATGGGGCGCGCATGCACGTGCGCGCACACGCACATACACAAAATTGTTGCTGAAAAGTGAAATAAGTGACATTTACAGCTTTGCTTTCCTTGTGGAGGCTACCCTATTGATCACAACTGACATTTACTTAAACATTTACTTAAACATTTCTTGGCAAAAAATAAATAAATAATAAAAATACCTCCTTCTGAAAATGCCAACTAATGTGCCCGAGGCAGGGGAGAAAAAAACCACCCACATAAAATCATCTATCCGTTCCCCTACAAAAATGTTCTTTAGTTAATATTATAACCTGAATTATTTCTTGGGTTCCTGATAGCTCATGTTGTTAGTCTAACCCTCACCCAGGTATTGATTCTCCTCCTGTTAAAAACAAGCATCAGTAAGGCACCAAGAATTGCCTGTTCAAGCTTCTTGCTATGCCAGGAGGTTATATCATGCATATTAAGTTTGGACAGCATTTAGGTTAAAGCAATCTTAACTTTATGATCCTGTTAGTTTTTAAAGCAAATGTTAATGAAATATGCATTACTTATGGCAAATGGCAATCCCAGTGGGGTACATTTTAATTAGTATAGTTTGTTCAAATGAAAAGCAAATTTAACTCCTCATCGGTCACTAGGCTGCCCTCTAACCTGAGGGCAGAGTGAAAAGAAAAAGTAGAGGAGGAGACAGGTGAGCATTTTCAGACCAACTCTTGAGTCGGGGAGAGAAAAGGGGTGCCCTGACCAGTTCCTTCTCAGCCACAGGAGCACTGAACTTCTCTTCTATGAAGCACTGTAGTGTGTGCACTTTCCAGACTCTGGTCTATCTGGGTCTATCTTTCAATGCAGCAGATTTCCAGAAAAGTCAAACGATGCTGTTCGTAGGCTTGTCATTGGCTTATGACTTAGGATACTGTATTAGTTTTCAAGGTTTGCCCTAACAAAGCACCACAAACTGGGTGGCTTAAAACAACACAAATTAAGGTTCTAGTGAATCCTTTCTTGCCTCTTCCTAGCTTCTGGTGGTTGTTGGTAATCCTTGGCATACCTTGACTTGTAGATGCATCATTCCACTCTCTGTCTCTGTCTTTTCATGGCCCTCTGTGTCTGTGTCCAAATTTCTTTCTTCTTATAACAATGCCAGTCATATTGAATTTAGGGCCATCCTAATCTGGTAAGACCTCGTTGTGATGGTTAATTTTATGTGTCAATATGGCTAAGCTATGGTACCTAGCTTTTAGTCCAACATCAGTCTTAGATGTTGCTCTGAAGGTATTTCTTTAGACGTGGTTTACATTTAAATCAGTAGACTCTGAGTGAAGCAGATTACTCTGTATAATGCAGATGGGCCTCCTACAATCAGTCGAAGATCTTAAGAGAAAAGACTGATGATCTCCCAGGAAGACGGTGGCTTCAGACTCAAGACTGCAATCTCAACTCTTCCCTGGCTCTCCAGCCTGCTGGGCTGTCGTGAAGATTTTGGACTTGCCAGCTCGCACGATCATGTGGTTCTTTCAAATTAGTTAATCAAATCTCTTCTCTCTCTCCAAAGACAGACAGATAGACATAAAGATAGATATTGATTCTGTGTTTCTGGAGAATGCTAATATGCTCATCTTAACTTGATTACATCTGCAAAGATGATTTCCAGATAAGGTCACATTCTTCATTCCTAGATGGATATGAATTCTGGGGGAACATTCTCAAATCCAGCACAGATATATGGACGAGGGCCCCACTATTCAGTGTGATGCTTGGATCAACGGCAATGGTGTCTCCTAGGAGCCCGGTAGAAATGCCATCTCTCTGGCTCCATCCTGAACCTAATGAATCAGAACCTTCATTTTAATGGATCTCCAGGTGATTTGTATGCACAGGAGTTTGAGTAGTCCTGGACTAGAAGATCATGCTTCCAACTATCGTGGCATTTATAATAAAAGGCTTGGAGTCCAGACATTGTAAAAGTCAGACAAGTCTAAAGTAAAGGGTCAGAGAAGAGGGACTGAGAAATAAAGTAGAAATAGCAGGGAGTTTCAAAATAGGTCACGTCTCATTAATATGCACCTTACCAACAGCTGAGACTAGATAATATTTGTCACAGGAGAGGACAAAAGAATAAATGAATAAACTTGGCTCTTTTAGAGAGGTTTTCTAATAAACTGGCCCCTATTTACAAGGAAAGCCCTTAGGCGAAAGAGAGAAAGAAATCTCATTTCCACCATCCGAGCCCAGGTCACCTCTCTCCCTTCATTCATAGAGGCACTGCTATGCTGATGTGATTACTTGGGGACAGTGTCGCGCTCGAATACTGACGTCCTTCTCTAGGCTCCCACTGTAACTCATGTTGACATGGAGAAATGTTTCATTTTCAGATCCATATGTATGAATTTTTAATGAACTGTGTCAAAGAAATCAAATATTTCCCCCTCTACCCCCACTCCGAGGAATCAGATTTTGACCTCCTGCCAAGCAACTATAAATCATGTTCAGCACGAAGAGGAGCAGGAACCAGGGGCTGCTACACATGGATTAGCCAGTTAATTTCCCTCTGTCAGACATTCAGCTAAACTGTCACAGGATGGGAAAGGGAGGGAAGGAGGGAGGGCAGAGGGAGGGAGGGAGGGAGGGAAAGAAGGAAGGAAGGAAGGAAGGAAGGAAGGAAGGAAGGAAGGAAAGAAGGACTGGAAAGAGTAGGCACCCAATGGCTATTGACTAAACAGTTGAAGTCCGAGAAATTAAAATCCAGATAAGGTCGTTCGTTGCCTGAGAACTGGGTGGCCCTATCAATCACCAGATACTTCAGAATATCAAGTCCCTGCTCTTGTAGTTGGTTATAGATTTCCTCATGTAAGGTGACTTAAAAGTGGGGGGGTGGGGTGGGGGTGGAGAGGAGAGCTTTCAAAGAGTAGAATGAAAATAAATTATTTCCTTTTTCAAGAGCCCTTTCCTAGAATTTCCATGAACTATGCAAAATACAGCAGGTTCTTCCCAAATAAAGCTTCAACCAACACTTAAAGGGGGAGCCGAAGCATTAAAGGCAATTAGATATCATTTCTTCCTATCAATGCAGAAGTGATTTAAAAATGGTAATACTCTATGTTGGCAAGGATGTGGTGAAAAGGTTCTTTCTATCCAATTGCTTGTGGGGGTGTAAAAAGATACAATCCATTTGGAAAACCATTTAGTAATTAAAGTGCAATGAGCCCTAAGTGTTCATACCTGGTATAAATCCTATCGAAATCTATCTTAAGGAAGTAATCCAAAAGATGAAACAAAGCTTTATAGACCATTACAGCTTTGTGTACAAGAATTCCATGGTAAAACCTAAATGTGGCTCACTAAAATAAGGTGCATCCATCTGATAGAATATCATGCCATCATTAAGAATGCTTATGAAGAGTTTACAACAACATGTGAAAATAGTTACTAATACAAGTGGGGAAAAGGTAGGATGCAAAACTGAATAAATAATATCATTGTGCAGGAACAGAAAGCCTCCATTACGTATGTACAGAAAAGAATATAATACAGAAATATTCAAATTTAAATATACCAATTGCTAATGATGATTATCTATGGTTAAAAGAAATATGGGTGAATGTTTCCTTCTTCCGCATTTTCCAAACATCCTATAATAAGTTTGTGTATTTTTATAATGGAAACCTGATCTTATTATGCTTTTGTAAAGCGAGTCAGTTGTAGAAGTGAGATTTTGAAAGGTGTCCCCTTCAACAAACAGTAACGATCGAATCATAGCTAATTCAAGGTGAAACAAATTTGTAAATACTGAATTTTCGAATCTAACCTCCCGATCTGGAACACAGAAAAATCTGGTCAGCTACCTGCTTGCAAACCATCTCTATCTGTCCAAAAGACTACACTTAAGAAGTGAAACGAAAAGCCAGAGCTGTTGGCTTTAAACTACTCGACTCTAGGATGAGTCAAATAGCTGTCACAGACACTCCATTTGCTGAAGTTCATTCACCGGAAAGAGGTGAGCCATGCGGTGCCTTCGAACAGGCTCACAGGGATGGACAGGCGTGGATGGGACTGGACGTTTCTCCTGCCAGAGATCAGCTCCAATCACAGCATTCTCCTTTCTCTGCAAATCTGTGACTTAAAAGCTATCATCTCTTGCGTTTTGACACTGCTCGACCAAGATTTCTTGAAGGAAGCCAGCTGGTTCTGGGAATGAGGAGCCATCTAAGGCCATATGCGGGGCACAGGAGTAAGGGAACAATTTTGTTTGAGTGATGAGCTTATTGGATATTTTCTAAGTGGCTGAATGCTGTTCAATTTTAAATAAAGCGACACTCGGGTGACCTAAATAGGTCACATGGTGGCAGCAGCATGGCAAAGCAGGACAGGGATGCGAGCTCTTGGGGTGGGCACGCCCAACACCCATGAGTCCCCGTAAGGCCCCTGTAAACTCTTCCACGGCCTGGGAGCTCACGTATGGGGACAGCGCATGGCTGAGACCCCAAAGGACTCAATCCCACCGCTGGCTCTTCTGAAACCCAGATGTCATGAAGGGCAGCGGGGAGGGTGGTGTCCTAACTCAGTCTTGCCCCCGACCTCTTCTCTTCTCACTATAGAAGCTCTAGGTCCCCAATTTCCTGACCTAGTCTGCCAGGACTGGGGGAAAGCAGGGAAAAGCGAAGCCATTCGGGACTAATGACAAAGTGAAAAAGGGAGCAAAATCTAGGTGCCTCGTTCAGGGCTCTGAACGAGTGGACTTCAAACACTTTCATTAATGACATTTTGAACACGTTCCACCAATGTAGACTTTGACTTATACACATGATCCTCTGTCAATCCATATATCAAGTATACAGTTTTTCTTTTTTTTTTTTTTAAAAGATTTTATTTATTTATTTGAGAGAGAGAGAATGAAAGACAGAGAGAGCATGAGAGGGAGGAGGGTCAGAGGGAGAAGCAGACTCCCCACTGAGCAGGGAGCCCGATGCGGGACTCGATCCCGGGACTCCAGGATCATGACCTGAGCCGAAGGCAGTCGCTTAACCAACTGAGCCACCCAGGCGCCCCCAAGTTTTTCTTTTTCTTTAAGGTAAAACATATTTACTAAAACCCTAGAGAATCACTCCACACACATCCCTCTCTGGAAAACTGTTCTAAGTACTTACTTGCGTGGTTATCAAATGGGCATGGCAGGGACGGGGTGGGTACCAGGGCCAGGAAAGAACGCTTCCCTGCCTTGACAATCTTGTTGAAATAAGGACTACTTAAAGGAGCCCCCACGTCTGGTTGGTAGGTATCTCACGCCAGCGATGTCCAAACTCCATTTTTCCACACTGGTCACTGTCCTCTATCTTGTCACAAGCAAGGTTAAAATTTCATTAATGTGGAGCCCGTAAACTAATTCAAACCAGGCTGGGCTACCATACATTTCTGTTTTGGGCATCAAGGAGGAAGGGTCTGCTGAATATCTATGGTGGAAAAGTCATGGGGGGAATGTTTATTTTTTTTTAAAAGGTTTTATTTATTTATTTGACACATAGAGAGAGAGAGAGAGAGAGAGCACAAGCAGGGGGCACGGCAGGCAGATGGACGGAGAGGTAGAAGCAGGGTCCCTGTTGAGCAAGGAGCCTGATGTCGGGCTCGACCCCAGGACCCTGGGATCATGACCTGAGCCAAAGGCAGACGCTTAACGACTGAGCCACCCAGGTGCCCCATGGGGGGAATGTTTAATTGCTGGAAGGAAAGAGATTCTTTTCAGGCTCCATTTACATTGAAGTAATCCATCTACCAATTACAAGCAAGTTCTTATCCAGACATTAAAGCAGGCAACTGACCGTGATGGAAACCAACCAAAACTGCTTATCTCCAGCCTTCCGTAATTCCAGACCTTTTCCTGATCCACCCTGGCTTCCTGCCTAATGCATGTGCATTGCCTTTTCTGCTCCCACTTTTAGCCTCTGGCTTACCCTGATACCACGGGAGATGCCTGTGCAGACACACGTGGGTGAGGTGGCGAGCAGACCTTTAACTCCCTGGGGAGGAAGATGCCGCTTGGCTTCCAGTCCACATTTGTCCTGCTGAATATCACAACTGCTGAGCCCCCCCACCCCCCCGCCCTCTGGGAGGATCCAGTTCTAACTACAACCCCATTCTATCCCTTATGTCTGAAATACTCCAGAAAATAAGACTGTCAAGAGAAGGGAATGGGGGAAGCTGTAGTATCAGCCAACGCTTTTTAAAAATGGAGACTCTGTACTGAATGGTGCATTCCCACAGCAAATCAAGCATTCATTGGCCACCCCCCAACCCCCCGCCCCCTTAAGCTGAGCTTGGGACCCTGGCTCATTAAGTAGTCTCAAGTGGGGAGCTCTGAGTTCAACGGCTGTTGCTTGGCTTTCGGCGGAGGGGCTGGTAGCTGAGGCTCCGATTCTCCCTGCATGCCAGGTCTAGCAGGTAAAGGCTAATGCAAGCAGCAGAACCACAGCTGACCGGGCCTCCCCTCCAACATGTGCACCCCGGCCCAGGGCTCACGTGTCCTTCCTCCGCATTAACATTCTGTCTGGCTTCTCCCTTCACCCTCAACAAGCCTACCGCAGCCTGTAAATAAGGAGGCGAAGGGCAGGGAGGGATGCCAAGGAAGGGTTTCTTCTCAAATGTGGTACGCAGCAACAAAAGTCAGTGTACTAATGTGATCCGAAAAGACCCAAGGAAGATAGGACGTGCCCTCACTTCTCCCTTGATGAAGAATCCTGCCGGTGGGAGGTGACTGATATTCCAATTCTTCAAAATGCATCTTTCTAAAAACGTAGATTAAACTTTCAAAAATAGCTTTGATGCTCCTCCAACTCCTTCTTCTCAGCATCCCCCCCCCTCCACCCGATGCCTTAAAAAATACCATGCCAGGAATTTATATTTGGTGCAAATTTGCTTAGCACACCAAAGCTAAATGCAGCTTATACACTGATCTTGTTGCCAAAACCACTTACTTGTACACGTATGAGGCTGTAATGGAATGATGTATGGTTTTCGTTGAGCTCTTTCACTGCTGATTTTCGGAGATCTCTCTAGGGATGATTATTCTGGATATTTCTCCGTCTGTGAACTGCACAACTCTTGACAGATGTTAACTGATTTACATGTTTCGTTCATTTAAACATTCAGTAAGCACCCAGGAAGCATTAAGTACGGCGGGGTGTACGAAACTGATTAAGGCCCGGGCTTCCGTCCTCAAAGAGAACTTACTCTTGTTCTCACTCATCTGACGAGTCAGGAGATGTGCTGCCTCCATGACCAAATTTACTGGCAGAATCAAACTTCCCTGTCGGAAGCCACGTCGTGTGTGTCTGCAAATGCATCCGTTCTAGCCCTTTAGCAAGAGGGGCTGGCTATTAATTCCTGGAAGAGAAATGGCCTTGGTCTCTGCGAATGGCTGGATTCCATCCATCCATCCCCAAACTGAATCACTAGAAGGTAGGCTGACTCCACAAGAGCAGGGATTTATGCCTGCGTGGTTTGTTTAGTTTTTGTTTTCACTAGTGTTTCTCTTTGTAAGGACATCTACATATTGATGGCTTCTCCGCCCTTTGGGGACGTTTCTGTGGCACCCAGCCTGTAGGGGCTCTGAGGCCCAAGCTTGGTTTCCATTTGCAATGGAGCCACTCTGAATTTCCAGGTTGCGACCCAGAAAGTGGGGGTAATAAAACCTGCTCCACAGGATTCTTGGGAGAAGTCAGCGGGCTAATAATGTAGGGAAGGCCCTTCCTACCCAGTGCTGGGCACCCCAGGGGCTCGTCCTTCTTGCCCAGTGGACAGAGACATCAGAGACAGGGAGCCCTGGCCAGGGAGAGATGGGGCGACGGGCACTCCGTGAGGGCACATATCCAGCCTCCAGAAGCTCCCACAGACTCACCGCTTAGCTTTGAGCAGGGCACAAGTCCATTTTCAGCCTTGGATTCTTCACTGTGAAAATACTTTCTCAAACCGAAAATTACTATAAAAAGGTAAACCATGACCATAAAGGGAATCAGACAGCATTATTTTACTCAAAGATCCTCTCCTCTGATAGCAGAATTCCTGGCTTGAACAACGGGATACAAACATTTAAAAAACTGACCTCTGAGAGCCTAATTAGTAGAAGGATAAACTCCCAGGAACAGTGTTTTTATTTTATTTTATTATTTTATTTTGCTGCAAGGCTAAATATAGGTTAAGAGGAAAAAAAAAACTGCTGGGATATGCATTCATGTATCTAATAATTAAATATTTGAAGGAGGATTTGGCCCAATTGGCACTGCTTAAAGGAAATGCGCTCCCCCCCCTCCCCAGCCTTATCTCTGGCTGGAAAATCACGCTGGCTTTCTGTGAGTGCAATTTTCCTGCAGGTTTGGGTGGGCAAAGGCCCTCGCGGCTGGCCTGCACACAGAATGGAGGGGTCTGAGAACAAAGATGGGGTGGCTTGCAATATTTCCCACAGAGCGGCCAGTTGGAATTTTATTGTTTTCACTTCACCAGAATATTCATTCACCACACAGACTCAGGCTTACTCTTTGTGTCTCAGGCAAGAAAAGGGAAGGTGTGTGTGGGGGGGGGCGGGGCAGGAGGGGAGATGCTTTTAATTTTGTCAGACTGCTGCTTATCTGCCTCAGTCACAACCACTAAAGCCGCGGAATTATAAATTCTCCCGCAATGGTCTTATCAACCGGGAGCCACACGCGGCAGCGCGGGACCAAGCATTTTCAAGGGGGTCCCAACAAAAGCCCCGCACCGGCTGCTGAGGAGATGCTAGACACGCAGAGAAGGAAGACTCGGGCCCGGGGCAGGAGGAGAGGATGCCAGGTTGGCCCCCCATCACGTCCTGGCCCCCTCAGAACGAGGATGGGCTCTTTTTGTGGGAAGCAGTCACAGGACTTTGTCGCTTGGATGCTGGGTCCCTGACGTCCCCTTTATCCTGGTCATTTTCACTCGCTCGCACAACATGTCTCCCTGTCTCACCCACTGTTCTTCTTCACTGCCATGCTAATCCAAGTGGGGGCTCAGCCTTTTCTTAATTTCCTCAACTCAAGAAAGTCACAGTCAGAGGCTATGACTTTTAGTCACATGCTCATTCCGTCATGCATTCAACAAAATCTCCGGTGGGGGGCATCCATCACGCAACAGGTGCTTCTCCAGCTGTTTGGGATAAATACATCAACACAACAAAAATTCCTGCCCCCACTGAACTCACAGGCTAGCAGAGGGAGGCAGACAGTAAGTATAATAAATAAATTACAGAGGATAGTGCTTGTCGGAAGGAACCAAACAACCACCAAAGAACCCCAGAGCGTGGGAAGTGGAAGGAAGAGTGCGCAGGAGTGAGGGAGGGAGGGGTGTTGCAATTATAAACAGGGCAGTCAGGCAGGCGACTCATCGAGAAGCTGACACATGAGAAAGAATCGAAGATGGATCCTTGGCTGTTTGGAAGAAGCATGTTCTAATTGGAAGAAAGAGCAAGTGCAAAGGCCCTGGGGTGAGAGAGTCCTGCCATGTTTGAGGAACAGCAGGGGGCTTGTTCTTTAAAATTCAACGGAACACAAAGGGAATGCACCTGGACAGCAACATTCCTGGAAATAGTTTAGCTGAGGCAGCTCTAGGAACTCACGTGCTAAACTCCCCTTCATTGAATTCCCTGCTGCAGTGGCTTGTTATTAAGTAGAAAACTAACACAGTGGGCCAGGGCCAGCGTAAAATTAAAAGAGAAAGAATATATTACACATATCAGGGCACGACATATAGAATGCATTCCTCTCTGTTTACTTGTGATGTAAAAATTACTTCTTATTGTGGATTGGGGTCAGTAGAACTTGGAAGCTACTGACCCACAGGCCACCTTCTACTAAAGCCCCAACCTGCCCCCCATGGGGCAGGGTCTTCTGTCCCTAGCACCTGGGAGCATCTGCCCAAGAGAAATCCAGATTCCTTCTAAAGCAGGCTCAAGAAGTTAAGCCCCAAGAGAGGAAGACACTTCCTCACCCATCAGACATTGCTGGTCTCAGGAATGAGTAAAACAGAGACCCTCTCCTTCCTCCAGAGATGGACACCCTGCTTCCAGATCAGGGCTCCCTTTCCTTATCATGACCCCCACTTGACAGATTGGGCTCTAACTCATGGGCAGTTCGTTGGAAAACAATTCCCTGGCTTGACCAACATTCATCTGTTCTCTTGCCCAAGTACTCATGGCTCACCTGGGATTTTTAAAAATGATGATTAAATAAAATGAAATTTAAGAAATCAACAAAAGCACTACACACGGCTTCTGAGCAGCAGTGTGGGAAACTCTTCAGTCAACCGCCCCGATTTTTTCTTTTCCAACAAAACCAAGTGTCTGGCAGCCCCCAGAGGTCTTGCTTTATCTGGACAACTCATTTCTAGTTTTTGTAATATATCCTCCACCAAGCAGGAAATTATTAATGTCCCCAGTTAAAGGCATGAGGGGGGTGAAGGTAGGGGTGGGGGTTCTCTGTGACAGCTCTGGGGGTGTAGGAGACTGCAGAATCTGGAGACCCCATCAGCCCCTTACAGCACTAGCCAGAGTATCCTGAACAAGGCCCTCTCTTTCCAGCAGGAGACCCAACAGATTGCTCTTCACAGAATTTTTTAAATTGCTTAAGATTGCTGCTTCTATTCCAGGCTGAAAATTACAGCCCTTACTCTATTTCCCATCCTTCCCCCAGAGTTCCACGGAGCCCGAGGAGATCTGTACTAACAACGACATCATCAACAAAACCCAAATGTACTTTGTGTGGAGAAAAATATTTGCAGCTTTTCAACCAGATCCAAAGAGGCTGTGACTGACACACAGTCTCTCCCAAATGGATTGAGCCTTCTCTCTCTCTCTCTCTTTTTTAACATGGTAAAAAAAAAATTACCAGTGTGATTTATGTTGCTTTCTGAAAACATTACAAATCAAACGCTAAAAATCTTTGAAACCCTATTGTGCTGAAGATGATGAATACTGACCTTCCTCCTTTGTCATTCCAAGAGTTGTGTGGGTGGCATGAGGTGGGAGGGAGGTGGCTGATGAATAAGTCATTGTTTCCAAATAATGCCACATCAGAGTATTAGTGCTGAGACTATTCCTCACTTAACCTCCCCCCAAGAGAAAGCTTTGTGTGGGTAAACAAACAAAACCCAATCTGTGTGTATTTACAGATGCTAGGTCTTCAGAAAGTTATGCACTGCAGTGAGGTTCACTGCCGTGGGAAGATCCAAGATCCTTCAGCTCATGCTGACGATGACAAATGGGGGGGAGGGGGCGTTGGTCCCAGTGGCCCCGGACCACCTGGTTCATGTTCTGCCGAGGCACCTGGCCCTACCCAGAGTCCTGCTGGGCAGAGCTGGCTGGCTGAACACACTTGGACTGTGTGCAGTGACCATGTGTCTGTCCAAACTGCTTTTAAATTGGGGATGGTGTCACACCCCCCGCCCCCGGAGGGAACTAACTGCTTCTGATTCAATCTTGAAGCCCCAACCAAGATGGAAACCACAGGACTTCTTTTTTATCCCTCCAAGTGCTTAGCGTTCAATGAGATCATATAACCTCCACTCAGTTCTCCTCAATTAAGAAGCCAAGGCTTTTTGACCCGGGCTGCACACTGGGACTGCAAGGCTCCATCCCAGACCAGCAGAGTCCATCTCTGGGGGTGGTCTTGGAATCAGCATTGTAAAAACAGCTCCCTGGGCGATTCCAATGTGCAACCAGCATTGAGAATGGCTAAGGAGGTGGAGGGCCAGGTACTGACCTGTCTAGGAATGTAGCCCTCCCCACCCCCCCACCCCCCAGCTCAAAGTTCCTTCTCCTGGAACCCTGCAGGTGGCCTCCCAGCTACTGTGAGAGCACCTTGAAGCTGGGAGGAAGACAGGCCCAGGACTTCCAAGGGCCCAGGCTAGACTCCCATAGAGGATTTTTACTACAGACATGTCCACTCCTCTGTTTTCCAACTGTAAACGTTTTCCTGATCATCTACTACAAGCCAGATACCCCTGACAACACAGGAGTGAACAAGAGACCCTTCCTTCTCCTCAAGTGATGGATATAAAGGGGATGAGAATACGCCACCCCAAAATATGCCACTTGGCATAAGGATTATTGTGAGCGGAAGGCAACCGAGAAATGGTAGACATGGGAAGAGCCCTCCGCCTGCCCCCGCATCTGCCTAAAAGCAGGGCCTAAATTGCCCTCTGTTGAGGTGACGTCATTTCCCCTGTGAGGTATCCTCCACACTTAAAACCAAAGCAGAGAACAACTTTTACCAGCAGAGACAGAGAAGATACCGAGATGAGTCTGTATAAACACCCTCTACTAAGGAACACTTACCTATCATTAATTTCCCATATTTTTACCTTGCCACAATTTACCACCCCTAAAAGCCCATACCTTTTTCTTTTGTCTGTTCACTTCTTCACAACTTATCATCCTCTGTTAAAATGGTATGTAAACCCCCGGGTCTCAACACTTCTTTGGATTTTCAGTTCTTTTCTGTGAAGTCCCCATGCACATGAAGTTTAAAATATTAATATATTTTTTCTCCTGCTAACCTGTCTTTTGTCTGTTTAATTTGCAGGCCCCTGTCAATCACCTAAGAATGTACAGTTTTTCTCTCCCCTGCAGGTAACTATACTCTTGGACGGTCCTAAGTACTCTGCATTCTCTGCATCTCTCATTCAATCCTTACCACCAATCTACAAGGTAGGTATTATCTCGCCCATTTTGTAGAGGAAGAAACCCAGGCTCGAAAACATTAAGTGGCTGTCCAGGGTCACAAAGTGAGGAACTGACACCAATCCGACATGTTCTGAAGAACTCTGGAGCCGGACTGGGCAGAAAACAGGCAGCAAAAATGAACTCAGAAGCAGACGCATAAGTCAACAGTGCTACTACTTAACGGGGTTGTCTCAAAATAGAGTTTTTAATTACAATTCTTTAAACAAAAGAGGAAGAAACTCAAATAATTTAGAATTCTTAATGACATTTGGAGGCATAGCTTCAAACAGCCTGAATAAATAATGAATGTCACCGAAAGGACACAGAGCAGAGTGGTTGAATCACACACAGCCAGTGCCAAGAGCAGGCTGAAAAAAGCAAACACCTGACAGCGTGCTCTGTGGGTTGTTAACAACATCTGAAAATCTTTCTAGATCAGCAGATTTCCTAGACAGCCACGATCTACTCTGAAGAGCCTGTCAGCCACCAGTTAATTTCTGATCAATGAGAAACCAGAGGATGGCAAATAAACCATTATTTGCCAATAAAGAATTGTGGGCCTGAGGTCAGAGGCCACCCATTTCCTAGCAGAGTTCAAACTAAGGTGGGGAGAGAGAGGAAGAAGAATGGGGAATGAGGAAGAGGTAGAGTAGAGGCCCAAGGAAGAGGAAAGAAGGGAGAGAAAGAAGCACACAGACAGCTAGACTGAGCCTGAAGACAGGGCAGGCACCTAGGAGAGGCACGCGCCGTAGGAGGCCATAGGGCAGCTGCTTGGGGTCAGCTGGTGATCCGTTTGTTTGTCATGGAAAATTTTGTCCCAAATGAGGTCACCGTTGGATGGACACAGATGTCCCTCTGTGTCTTAGTCAGTTGGCTGCTATCATAAAGTACCATAGACCAGGTGGCTTAGGAACAACAGAAACGGGTCTATAAGTTGGTTCTGGAGGCCACAAGTCCTAGATCAGGGTGCCGGCATGTCTGGGTTCTGGTGAGAACCCTCTTCCGGGTTGCAGACTGCTGAATTTTCATGTATCCTCACACAGAGAAAAGAGAAAAAAGCTCGCTCTCTGGCCTGTTCTTACAAGGACACGAATCCCATTCATGAGGGCTCCACCCTCATGACCCAATCTCCTCCTGAAGGCCCCACCGCCTCACATAATCGCATTGAGATTACGGTTTCAACATATGAATATGGGGGGTGGGGAGGAAACACCAACATTTAGTCTTTTTAAGATTTATTTTTAGTAATCTCTACACCCAATGTGGGGCTCAAACTCATGACCCCGAGATCAAGACTCACGTGCTCTTCTGATGAGCCAGCCCCTCAAGCACGGAGTCTTTAATGCCCGGACAGAGGGTCCCTCACCAGCATGGACGGTGAAACATACAGCAGATTCCCGACAAGGTGACCTGCTCGACCCCAGCCACTGCTTCTGGAAAGGGTTTGCAGAGGAGGGCAGAGGTGGCTTCTTTGGTCAGTTCAGTTCAGGACACACTGGTTAGACGGTGTTAAACAGATTTCTTGTCAGCAGGATTTCTCCAAATCTCTTGCGTGATTTCTAAGAGTCGGATGGTATCTCCCACATTTAGGTGACCACAGATGGAGCGTTGTAGATTTAGGGCTATAAAGGCAGGGCCTTAGGAGCTACTTGGGCACAGAAGTAATCGGTGAGGCCGGAGAGCCCCTGGGCTGTGCCATGTGGGGTCCTGTCTTCTCTTGCACACTAAAGGTGAGAGTCGCCACTTATCCATTCTGCCTCACCTGCAGCTTGGGGACCCGGGTGGTAGCAGGATGAGTATATTCTTCCCATTTCATTGCACCTGGCGTTTGAAGTGTGACTTCCAATGGGTGTGATATTCTCAGAGACCAAAACTGGGACTCCGCCTGAAGACCAGACCGACACTCTGAAAGAATGCCAGGAATGTAAGCGAACATTCTGGATCAACGCATCACTTACAGCAGAGGAACCAGCACAGTCTCAGGGACAAGTGAGCAGTGCAGATGAAACCAGAACCCGGGGTTCCTGACCCTCAGTCTGAGCTCCTCCCCCTTCTCTGGCTGCCGTCCTGCTCATCTCCTCCTGATGGTGCAACTCCAACCAATGTTTAAAAATTCAAGAGGAGCCGTGTCCTTGTGCTGCAGGGCAGGCATTAAATCCCACCTCCCCACAGCTGCCCAGCCTCTTGCTGGTCTTTGATGACACCTCCACATTACTTATCTTGTAAAAGAAACATTAGCAAGAAAGCAAGCCAGAGAAACTCCCCAAGGCTGGGAGGGTAAATGGCTGCCCATCACTGGAGCAAACAAATATGCAAATGGTGTTGCCTTCCCTTCTCCTTTGTTCAAGTGGAGAAGAGAAACAGCAGAAAGGGAGCATTTGGGAAATGGGTCACTGGTATTGTGATGAGATGTTCCACTTAGCCATTCAAGATGAAGACTGGCTAATTAGATCACATACTTGCTAACTGGGTCTACATGTACAACAACTTTACAGGCTGACCCAGAAATAGACAAACCAAGGTAATCCAGAGGGAAGCCTCAGTGCCCCCTGCGGGGAGAAGGAGGCTCACTGGTAAGTCTGGGTGGATGAGCCAGCAGACAGGGCAGGAGATCTGGGTGAAGTGGGGATATCCGCCAAGGCATTCAACTGAGGTTCTCTCCCACAACAACCAGAGTTTAGCCAGTGGTCACACAGAAACCTGCATGAAATTTACATGTCTCACTCCTCTGGTTCCACCTGGACCCATGTGCTTCCCACAGCAATGGGAGGTGGCATGTATTTACTCTTGGGGTATAAATTCAACACATGTTTACTGTGGGTTGCTCCTTGCCGGGGGGCCCTGTCCTCAGAAGTAGGGACATAGCATGGACAACACAGAGTTCCTGCACTCATACAGCTCACACTGGTCAGGTATCTCCTCTAGGCCTGGCATCTCACTGAATCCTCAGGTATGAATATCCCCTTTGTTGGGGACCTAGAGGCTCAGAGCAGGGAAATAACTTGCCCCAAACACACAGTAAATGACAGAGTCGGGACTGGAGCCAGGGGAGCAGGACTCCAAAGTCTTCATTCACAAGCCCTAGTCCTTCACGCTTCCCTTAAGAGAAGAAAAGACTGTCTGATGGTGCCCTGCGCTTAGAACTCCTTTCTCCCTGAGTTAGGGATCCCCCAGAGCACCCCTAGGTGTGACTAGGAGGACTTGCAGGACTCAGCATTTAGCTGTATTCACGGTTACAGTTTATTACAGGGCAGAAAGCAAAATGAGCAATGGGAAAGGGCCATGGGGCAAAGTCCGGGGGAAACCAGATGCAAGCTTTCAAGAGTCCTCTCTCTCTCTCTTTTAAATATTTTATTTATCTGAGAGAGAGAGTGAGCAAGCGCACGAGTGGGGAGGAGAGGCAGAGGGAGAAGCAGGCTCTCTGCTGAGCAGGGAGCCCACCCAACTTGGGGCTGGATCCCAGGACCCTGGGATCATGACCTGAGCTGAAGGCAGATGCTTAACTGGCTGAGCTACCCAGGTGCCCCTCAAGAGTCCTGTCCAGTGGAGGCAACAGGATATACTTAATTCCCCTAGCAATGAGTTGTAACAACACATGGGAAATACTGTTCATCAGGGAAGGTCATTAGCAACCCACTGCCCAGGGTTTTTACTGGGGCTGGTCATGCAGGCATCCTCTGTCTAGCACGTGCCACAGTTCCAAGCTCCCAGAAGGAAAGCGGGCGTCCAGCAAAAACCACACAGTCTATGCAAACACATTAGGCCCAGTGAGCCTCTGAGGTGGTTTGAGTTCCTTCAGGGGTGTCTGGAAAGTCAGCATTCCTTCGTTCTGCCAGTTTGTAGTTCACGCAGCAATGGGGAGTTTGCTGGGCTAGCTTGGGAAGAGAGGTCCACAGATGACACTGCAGACGTCGGTCACTCTGGGGTCAACTCCCCAGTCACCCAGCTGCAGGGGTTTGGGTCAAGTCTAAGAAACTCTTGGCACCCCCAGTCCCTCAGTTTATGATCCAAACTTTCCTTGTAATGCTACCAAGAGATAAGATAACAGACTTAAAGTGTCCCAGGTTTTGCAGGAGAGGAATTGTATATTTTGCTTCTTTCAGGTCTATTTATTGATTTTAAAGCCTAACCTATTCATTTGAACCCATGCTAATAAGAGACCCATGAGTCTCTACGACTGTGTAAGTGGTACTCAACAGGATGAACAGTTCTGGCCAATGAACATTTATTAAGCTCAAAGGAGGAGAGGGACAATTACAAAGGAATCAGATGTGGGACCCTGGCCTCACACAGGGTTAAGCATCTATTAGAAGGGTAACCAAATGTCATGGAAAGAACATGGGCTTTGGAAACAGACCTGAGTTCATTACTGCCCAGCCACATCACTATGTAGCTCTGCACAAGAAACCTAATTTGTATGGTCTCAGTTTTCTCATCTGTAAAATGGAGGTAACAGCATCCATGTTCCAGGGCTGAGATGACCTAGGTTAAAGGGCTTGGCAGCGTGGCCCACGGTGCCTCTGCCCTGTATCCGATGCGAACAGTGGCCCCTATTGTCAGTGGTGTTACTGTGAGTCCATACCCCAAGAGAGCGCTAATTTGTCTGAGCCATGACGGGAATTCAGAAGTCATTCCCAGGTGTGATTACGGTTCACTGAAAGGAGACATCTGAATGAGAACTGGCACAACTGGAGATCTTTTGCCTGGCTGCATCTGGAAGGGTATTCCAGGAAGAGGGAAAAGCATGAGCCAAAGATGGAAAACCAAGGCGTACCTACAGGCAGCGGTGAACAGCACAGATCTGGAGAATCTTTGCTATCGAGCAAGAAGCTCGGCTTTATGCAGTTGGCACAAAAAGCAAGATCATGAGGACTGGGCTTGAGTCAAGGGGACTGGAGGCAGGGGGGCCAAGGGGCGGGAGCCCCATTAGGAAGCTACTGTGAAGGCAGGACACACGGGCATTCAGCTCCAACAGGGGATTTTTAAAAGGACCCAGTTACGCCTTATTCATTCAACAAATAATGTTCTCAGTCCTGGCATAGGGGGTGTCTAAGACAGACATGGCCACTAGGAGGTGGCATAGCTCTTCCCTGGAGAATGTGACACCACAGTTTCCAGGTAAATGACCCCTACCTGCAGCCGTGGTGGTAATTTCAAGAAAGCGGTTTCTGGGAATGGAAAAGGATCCCCCACTCTTTCTGCCTCCCCTACTGCACTCCCCAACTCCATCACCTACCCCCACCTCAGGCCTAATGTACAGAAAAGCAACACTGTGAAAATGAAGCAGGGCTTTCCCTTCTCACTCAGCAATGCGGGGGTCGGGGGGAGACAGGTGCGGGGCTCCCCTCGGAATCCCTGCTCTCCGCAAGGACGGCACCTGCCTCGGCACCCCTAGCCCTGCGCTCATGCCCTCACCCCCCGTGGCTGAGTCCCAGGCAACAGCTTTCTTCCCCGTGAGCGAGGGAAGATGAGTCTGAGATGAGCGAGGCAGGACAGGGTAGTGCTTGCTGCAAGGCATGGACCCCTGAGCACCAGCACGGAAGCAGACACGCAGCTCCGACATTTTTTTTTTTTATTCTTATGTTAATCCCCATACATTACATCATTAGTTCTAGATGAATTTTTTTTTTTTTATTCTTATGTTAACAGCTCCGACATTTTTAACGAGAAGTAAACAGGAGCCGGGCTCAAACTCAAACTCCCTCTCATCCTCAGCTGGGACTTTGCGACCTGTATTATTTTTCTCTCGCTGCCTACTCAAACTCCCTCTCATCCTCATCTCTCACCAGCCCACGGATATTGCTAGGCAAGGTCGGTGGCTCAGCCCAAGATGGTGTCTCTAGAATCATTTGTCTTCTTAGGGCCTCCCAAATTGGGTTATTCTGTCCTTTCCTTTCTATTTACCACATGCTGATACTTTCCTCTTTTTTCCTCTTGCTTTCTGACAACTTAATTTTGTCCAGCAGTTTCTGCATTTGCTTCTCCAGGCTCTTTCCATTCTCTTATAGATTTGATTTGAGATTCCATCTTCTTATTTCTGTACAGAGTCTGTTGACATTGTGTCTTCTCTCCACCCAGTCCCGAATGCCTGCTCACTGCCAAGAAGCCTGCAGAAAGCCCACCCTCCCTGGCCCCCAAAGGCGGTTAAATACTCCCCTTATCTGCCACACTGGTATTTAACAGAACTCCCCAGTTAGCCTTGGTCTGTTCCTCTTTTTAGGCTCTGAGTTTCTTGAGGGCCCACATCTTATTTCTCTTTACAATCCCAGTGCACAACATGGGGAACAGTTCATAGGAGGTGTCAACGATGCTAGCTGAACGGATGGCTAAGCGGAGGGATAAATGAGGGTCCATCTTGCTGACTTCAGTTGCCCTTTCAAGAGCCCCTACCACCACAGTCTATCACAAAAGCTTTGAGATAAAATGTTATTTCAATTCATTACCAACACTGTCTGCCTACTTGAGCCAGGGGTGCCCATTCTTCACAGGGCTGGTAATGTGTGGGCAGCAGAAGACAACTGAATTCTCCATGTCCCTCGAGCCTGGAAGATAAGGTTTGGGAGCCTTGCTGGGATGGAGTCATCCCAAAGCAGCTCCCCCGCGGGCGCAAGTGCCCAGGGGTCACCAGGACCCAGAGTCCAAGAGATCGGAAAACCCTAAGATGGCCCTGTCGCCCTCCTCTTCTTGGCCATCTCTCAGACCTCCACTTAGACCGCCAACCCCTTCGCTTCTACACGCTTCTCATCACAACTGCTATCAGACTCACGCCTTCCCTCTGGTCCCACCAGTAAATATAACTATCAGAAGGATTTCCCCAAAGTAGGCAGCAAGAGAAAAATAATACAGGTCGCAAAGTCCCAGCTAAGGAACAGAAAGACTGGATCTGCTGCTAAATGAATGGTGATGCCCCCAGAGTCAGCACAGAAATGCAGAGAGGAAATACAGGGCGAGTGCATCAGGACGGGGGGCAAAGCATCCGCACACACACACCCTTCCTTGTAAACCCCTGGAATGACGGGGGAGGAGTTCGAACACGAACCACACAGGGGTGGGAGACTAAGGGCACGTATGTCATCACTGGTCCCCCAATTTAGTGTTTTCTTTTTGCTTTTCTGTGTTTTCTAGAGTCCCTATACCAGCTTGTACCACTTACAGAAGAGAAAAAAAGAAATAAAATATTAATGGGGAAAACAAGGGAAAGAAGTAAAAGAATGGGTACCTATGGACTGAAACTGGCAGCTCACACTTGCGCACCACAGGGCACTTGGGAAGCTGGGTACCGCTCTGCAGGGCTGGGAGAGGTCAGAGTCCCAAGAGCCTGGCATGAAATAAACTGCGGTTTTAAATAAATTAGACCACAACCTTATGATGGGATATGTGGACCATATGTACCGTGTTAGGAATTTTTAATGACTTAAGAAAATGCCCATGATACTATGTGTAATGGGCTGAATTGTGTCCCCCAAAAGATACGTCCAAGTCCTAACCCCTGGTCACTGTGAATGTGACCTTATTTGGAAGGAGGGTCTTTGCAGATGTGATTGAGTGAAGGCCTGGATTTACGGTGGGCCCTCCGTGCAATGACTGGAGTCCCTGTGAGAGTAGGGATGTGGAGATGTGAGGCACAGAGACGCGTAGGGAAGAAGGGCAGATAAAGATGGAAGCAAAGAGCGATGTGTCTACAAGCTAAGCAATGCCAAAGACTGCTGGAAGCCATGGGAAGCTAGGAGACAGGCATGGAATGAATTCTCCCTCATGGCCTCTGGAAGCAACCAATCCTGGCGACACTTTGACTTTGGACTTCCGTGCAAGAATACATCTCTTATTTTAAGCTCCTGAGTTTGTAGTTACTTATGGCAGCTGTAGGAAACCAACACACTATGACGAGCAGAAGCAGCTTACAGAACTATTACAGTGATGCTGAAGAGCTGGACAGTGGGTGTGGATTATTACTTTTATCAAGAGAGAAAACGTTATTAAAAATGCACAAGCGGGGCGCCTGGGTGGCTCAGTTGGTTAAGCGACTGCCTTCGGCTCGGGTCATGATCCTGGAGTCCCGGGATCGAGTCCCGCATCAGGCTCCCTGCTCAGCAGGGAGCCTGCTTCTCCCTCTGACCCTCCTCCCTCTCGTGCTCTCTGTCTCTCATTCTCTCTCTCTCAAATAAATAAATAAAATCTTAAAAAAAAAAAAATGCACAAGCAATTTGTCATCTTACCACTGATGATTTGCTAACAGCAAAACCCCCTACCATGTTACAGTTCTTACTCACCAGATGCTTGATCTTCAAAATAATTTGGGGAGGTGAGAGCACTGGGGACGTTTATACAAATGAGCAGCTAGAGGGTGATCAAGAAATTGACCTGGACGCTGAGTCTGAACATGAATTTGGGTCCCTTGGTGTTTCTTACCAGCTCCTATTCATTTGGCTATTTACTTAGTTGCTATGGACTGAATTGTGTCCCCACCCCTACCCCCAAATCCACATGTTGGAAGTCCTAATCCCTAGCACCTCGGATTGTAACCATATCTGGAGACTAAGGTCTTTAAGAGGTGATCCCGTTAAAATGAAGTCTTTAGCTGGGCCCTAAGCCCTTCTGACTGGTGTCCTTACAAAAAGAGGAAATTTGGACACACAGGAAAAGAGAGACATCTGACACGCACGCACGGAAGGAAGACCCATGTGAAGACACAGAGAGAAGGTGGCCATCTCTAAGTCAAGGAGAGAGGCCTCAGGAGAAACCTGACCGTGATCTTGGATGTCTTGTCTCCAGAACTGTGCAAATGTAAATTTCTGTTGTTGAGCCTTGCAACCCAGGTATTGTGTTATGGCAGCCCAAGCCAAGTAAGGCTCTTCCGCAGGCTGGAACACACGGTCTTTATGCCCATTTCTCTTTTGCCAGTGGTATCCCCTCTGGACTCAAACA
Source organism: Leptonychotes weddellii (assembly GCF_054177405.1). Classification (NCBI taxonomy): domain Eukaryota; kingdom Metazoa; phylum Chordata; class Mammalia; order Carnivora; family Phocidae; genus Leptonychotes; species Leptonychotes weddellii. The sequence continues at coordinate 20,942,299 of NC_138379.1, forward strand.
GGAAGCAGAAAAAGGCATCATTCCCAGCTACCGGACTGTTCTACCCCATGAGGTTATTTCTGGGCTAACGATAACAGCCAAGACGTCCGGCAAATTCATCTTCTGCAGAAGGTCCGCCAAGCCCAGTGGTAAGGTGAAGTGGTTAAAGCCACATACGCTAGATGTTCCAGCCTCTGGTGGTTTCTCCTTTAGAACCACAGGCTACCAGTGGGGTAGGGTGGGGGCCCCCAGGCTTGGTTTTCTTTCAGGTGAGTTGGGGGGGGGGGCAGTGCTCCCAGCTGGCTCAGTTAGTAGAACATGCGACTGGTTAATTCAAGCCCCACATTGGGCACAGAGTCTACTGGAAAAAAAAACCAAAAGAACCAAAAAACCCCAAAACAAAACAAAAATAAACTTGAGCTTTCTCTTTCAGGCCAGGGGATGCTTTGTGACTTTCAGACAGAGGAAGCGAGGCTGCAGGAGGCAGGGTGTGGTGGACGGGCACAGACTCTGCAAGAGGGCAGGGTTCGGGTACTGGTTTCAACCACTCCTGTGCTTCGAAGCAAACTGCTTCCCCAAGCTGAGACTCAGTTTCCTCCTCTGCAATCCTACCCACCTCACTGCTGGGTATGAATCTGCAATGTCAAGCACTTAGCCCAGTACCCACCACACGGCAGGTGCTTAATAAATACTTTTTATGTGTATTAATGGAAAGGTTGCACAGATTCGGCTCCGTTTTGAGTGGTATTCAAATCCTACTGGGGTCACTTGGCCTTCCCCCTCTGCAGTTACATGAGCCTGGAGGCTGGGTTTTTATGTGACTGTACCATGTGTTGAAAAGACTTTGAATTTCCATTCCCAGTCTTTAAAAATCAAGAGCCTTACAGAAACATTCCAACCTCTGAGTTCTTCTGATAAACTGGAAGAAGCAACGACACACAGAGCAAGCGCTCTCCTCCACAGCGGAGCCTGGCTCGAATGGAGTGAGTGCTGTCCCAAGGGCCTGGGTCCCACCTGGCCGGCCATACCACTGCCCACCTGCTCAGCCTCCTGGAGACATTTGTACATATGACCCCAGGTGTAACGAGGAGGGGCCAGGAACCAGACAGCGGGGTCCGCGTGTACCGCCATCAAGTAAACGAGTCCCCATCAGCTTTGACGAAAGGCCGTGTAGTCAGCGTTCCGAGTTAATGATGAGCCACATTTAAAGGAGGCAGGTGAACAAGTTGTACTATTAAGATTTCCACCTCAAGACTTGAGCAGTAGCTATTAAACTGAACATGATTACAATTACAGACAGCAGAATTACAGAGCCGCACAGACAGATGGATGGATTTTCTTGCGTCTAGCTTATCTGGAGCTCACTTAACAGATCCAGCGGGGGCTTCTGGACGAGGTCTAGACGGCAGCCCGCCCTTTCATCCGAGGACAAACAGCAGATAGAGGCTCAGGGTGTTCCTGAGCTCAGGGCCGCTCTGCCGCATGTGGGACGCTGTCTGCTCAGAACCACCCCCCCCAACCCCGAATACTGTGGGATGGCTTTCCCACACAGTGATGAAAGGAGGAGGGCTGGGAGCAAGCAACAGAGATTTATTTTTCTCAGAAAATGGAACAAATTAGCTCCTGCACATCCTATCTGAGATTCAAGGAAAGGTCCCAATCGTATGGCTAAAAAAAAAAAAAAAAAAAAATCACTGATGCTGCAATTTCACAGAGCAAATCAATACTGCAGTTTCAGTGAGAATTTATTGCCCTCAGAAATGCAGATGAAGCTATGCTTTGAGTCTTAGCCTGCCTTCCGCCCTGTTCCTCCCAGTTCAGCTGACTTCCCATGGCCCTGCCGGCTCCAGCTGGCTACCTTTTCAGGTAACGGGAGAAGTTCTGTGCAGACCAGGCCTGTCTCCTCTGGCTGGGGATACCACGTGTTGTCATAGAAACCACTCTCTGAACACCCTGCCCTTCATCTATATCAGTTAGCCGATATCCCCTCCTCCACCATCCCTGCTCCCTTTATTGACCCACTCCCTACCCCCCACGCCCCCCAAGCTCCCCTTTCCCTTGAACTCTGAGCCCTGCATATACGGCAGCCCAGCAAGCATGTACTGACTACATCCACCGGCTCCGTTCCGGAGCACGTGACCGCTGGGGAGCGAGAACCCCTGGACCTGAGCACAGTTGTCTCCATTTTCCTGGAGGGAAGCATCCGTTCGCCCACATCCTCCCCCAGCCTTCCAGGACACACATACAAATCCGAACCCTGCTGTCTCTTTACTTTTATCTTGGTGGTGTGCTCTGGGGAGTTTTTACAAAACAAACGAACATGAACTTCAAGGTATGCAGAGTATAAATCACTGCAAATCCTCCCAGGCCTCCAAAAGCTACAAACTGCCCCTTAGCCAAGGACCAAAGAAAAGCCCTGATAGGTGATTATTCTTATTAAATAAACACTGCCCTACCTTCACCTTGCATCCTAGTTGAGAGAACATTTTCACATCTATTCACACCATCAGATCCTCAGGACAGCCCAGCTTGAGAGGCAGGGCTGGTAACACGCATATCTCCATTTGGGGTGGAGACTTTAAAAGAATATACAAAGGATTTGAAAGGTTTTTTGTTGCTCTTGAGGGTTGTGTTTTGTTTTTGTTCCCTTTTGTTTTCATTTTGGCCTTCCCTCCTGGTCCTTCCATGGAGACCAGATATTTGAAAGGGCAGACGATGGCTAAAGGTCCAATGTGCAGCTTGTTTATATGTTTTTTGGGAAGCTTTGGCCTTGGATGGGAAATGGAATCATGGATTCACTGGGGCACACCCACCCTCTGCCCTTCCCTCCAGATCAGGACCTATTGTTTCTCCTTTCAAGTATGTTGATTGTACCAGCTCTTTCCATATGAAAGAACACTCCTTATTTATTTATTTATTTATTTTTATTTTTTTTTTAGAACACTCCTTATTTAAATACATTTTTTTCAAAAGAAAAAAATACATACACAAAAAATTAAAAATAAATATGTGTGTGTATTTACATTCAACAGTACCCAGAATTAAAATTAGCCAGCATTTGTCACTTTCCATTTATTAAAATAAGATCCAGGGGCGCCTGGGTGGCTCAGTTGTTAAGCATCTGCCTTCAGCTCAGGTCATGATCCCAGGATCCTGGGATCGAGCTCCGCATCAGGCTCTCTGCTCCGCAGGAAGCCTGCTTCTCCCTCTCCCACTCCCCCTGCTTGTGTTCCCTCTCGCCGTATCTCTCTCTGTCAAATAAATAAAATCTTTAAAAAAAAAAAAAAAAAGATCCAAAGGTCTCTTTTTCCAGCCTTTCTCAATTGCTCTGTCTGCCCACCCCTGCTGACTCCAGGTCATCAATTTCTTTTTTTTTTTTTTTTTTAAAGATTTTATTTATTTATTTGACAGAGAAAGACACAGCGAGAGAGGGAACACAAACGGGGAGTGGGAGAGGGAGAAGCAGACTCCCCGCCGAGCAGGGAGCCCGACGCGGGACTCGATCCCGGGACTCCGGGATCATGACCCGAGCCGAAGGCAGTCGCCCAACCAACTGAGCCACCCAGGCGCCCTCCAGGTCATCAATTTCTTGAATCTGTTTTGCAACTTCAAAGTCCTTCTTTAAATACTTTCGCATACACACTTCTATCTCTAGTCAATAGCACTGGTTTACCTCTGTTTTTTAAACTGCACACCTTGCTCTTTTTTAAAACTCAAGAGCTGCATGATATTCCACCATAGGATTTGTCGAATCCTCTACTGATGGACATTTAGATTGTTTGGAATTTTTTCATCATGAGAAACAACGATGACAAGAAAATCCTTAATCACATCCCTTCGGAAACATGGCAAGATTTACTCCAGGGTGACAGAGGACCCTCGCTGTTCGGATCTGCTTTGCCCTGTCTACTGAAATGCTTGAGCATCTTCTCCTAGGCTTACGGGTACCTGAATTTCCTCTTCTGTGAACTGCCTTTGTTAAGAACAAGTAAGCCACATTCGGAGGTAACAGACACAGCTTTCCAAGGCAAAACAAATCAGTCCTCTTCTCTTGCTCATCATTACTGACTCTTCTTTTCACGGCTGCCAGAGGGAATAAGAGATCTGCCACTTTCCAGGGCATTTCCAAGGACGTCAGGTTGACCCCACTCCTGACATAGCCTTCAGGGCTGCAGCACCAATAACCACCCAGTGCCCAACTCTATAATTAGAGAGCATGCTGTCGCTCTTTCTGGCTTCCTGAGGCCAAGGCTTTGGGGAGGATGAGAGGTTCTCACCTGTTCTTTCTGCATAGTTCTTCAACATCCATTCACAAAGGGCACTCCCAGCCTCCCTTCACTCTCATCTCCTCGAGACAATTTAAACACCGGTCGCAGAGAATCTCCGAACCCCTGCCCTCCCTCAACTGGTGAGGTTATAGTTTAGTGGAATGGGTACAAGCTTCAGTTCATCAGCTGTGTGACTACCGGTAAGTGACCTACGATCTCTGAGCATCAGACACCCTCCTAGTAAAAATATTGGTTGTTGTAAGAATTGGGGAGAAAATACGCAAGAACTGGTTGGAAAATATCAGGCACTCAATTCATGGTACCCAAGGGCAAGCCATGAGGCCCTTATAAAAAATATCGTTATCACGCAAGGCACGGCTCTGTTGGAGATATGGAGAAGTTAAGATGTGGACCAGATCCTGGATGGGGACACAAAATGAAGACATGCACAGACTAAAGCTGGGATCATCTAGAACTCACTGGTGAATTCTGCGGGCTGGAAATGAAGTCTTTGTGGAGAAGGTGAAATGCTAACTGGGCGTGGCGCCTCAGGGACACTTGGCAATGTCTTAGAGACATTTTTGGTTGTCACAACCTGAGGATGGGGTTGCTGCTGGCACCTAGTAGTGGAGGTTGGGGATGCTGCTAGACATCCTACAGCGCACAGGACAACCATCTACGATGAAAAATTAGCCACCCCAAGTGTCAGGAGTCTGGAGGTTGGGGAACCCTGTGTTAGGGCATGTGACAGAGAAGGGCCTTCTAGGGCAGGGAGAAGATATGAGTGTCGCATTTTCCTGAGGTTCTAAGGACATTTATTCAGCTAAAGGCAAGGCCAAAGCTGGGGGATAATGGGCGGGAGAGGACAGGACAGGCAGGGTGTGCAAAAGGTAAACATGACCATGATTTCTAGTAAAAGTAATGACCTGAGGTTAGAGGGTAACTGTCTGGACTCACCGACTCAGAGAAGGCTCAGTGGAAAGCACTACCCAGACCATGGGTTCCCAACCTCCCACCATCACTGACTCGTCTTTATTGCCCAGCCCCCACCCCATCCGCAAGGACCACATGTCCTAACAGCTGCCATCTTCGGAGCCACAGCCACTGTTCAAGGTAAGACATAAGGGGGCAATCTTGCTGTAACACCTATCAGCACAAAGCATCAAGTCCTAATTCATCTGATTCCCATTTTTGATTAACCATGAGCAAATGTAACTGCCCATCCAAGCCTCTGATCAGACAACAGGCGTTGCTAGGAGGCTGACAAGAATCCAGCCAAGAGCAAAAAAAAAAAAATCAGGCGTTTCTAATTCACACTAAAAATGCCAGGTGGACTACCCCCATTGATATGTCTATGGAACCCTGGGAATCTGAGGGCCCCATTTTGGGAACCCATGATATGGTCTGATCACTTCACTGTATAGAAGATGTACCGGAGGTCAAGAAAAACCATCAGTGAAAACTAACATTGATCTAGTCCTGCCTTATGTGTCAGGCTCTGCACTAGGCACTTGACACATTATCTCACCAATCCTTCCAGGCTCCCAAAGAAGTAGGTACTATGATCATCCTCATTCGCTTGCTTTTCAGAAAGATTAAGAAAGCTAAGAGCCAGGGGCACCTGGGTGGCTCAGTCGTTAAGCGTCTGCCTTCGGCTCAGGTCATGATCCCGGGGTCCTGGGATCGAGCCCCGCATCGGGCTCCCTGCTCCGCGGGAAGCCTGCTTCTCCCTCTCCCACTCCCCCTGCTTGTGTTCCCTCTCTCGCTGTCTGTCTCTGTGTCAAATAAATAAAATAAAATCTTTAAAAAAAGAAAGAAAGAAAGAAAGCTAAGAGCCAGGATCTGAACCCAGGTCTCTGTGGCTCCAGAGCCCAGCCTCCTGTCCCCAAGGCAACGGTCCTGTTGCAATGGGCAGCCAGCTGGGGTCACTGCCAGGCTTGGAGCCAATGCCATCACCTTCAGTCAAGTACTCAGGCCGATGCTGCTCAAACAAAACAGACTAAAGGGTGAGGGGGCAGCCCCCCAAGTTACTTACGCCCAGTAAATTCCACCCTCCAGAGACAGGCTGGCTTCTTTTTTGCTTTAGGGTGAACATTCTAATGTTATTTAACCTTAAAAAATAATGAGCCCAGCTGAGCTAGAGAAGTCTGTGAATATAGACAAAACAGTTTACTCATCACTGGAGCAAATAAATATGTAAATGGTTATTCTGCTCCCCGTGCCTTCATCTGTATAGCAGGGAAGAGCAGCATTAACAGCATTTTTCAAGAAGTGGTCTAGGATTATGGGGTGGAATTATTATTTATCCATTCAAAATATGAGTCTAGCTAATTAGGTCATAATGGTACTCATTTATCACATGAATTTGAAGCATATATTGTATTGATCTACAATGTTGTCTGTGGGCACAAGGCACTTATTAATACCAGCTTAGCTCTGCCGAACTGTTCTCATAAACCTTAAGCCCTCTCGGAAACCAATTTAAGTGATCCAGGCTGACTGCAGATGACGAACTTGCTGTGATTACAGTTCTCCACCGGGGCTGCTAGAGTTGGGTGCCTGGCTTTCAGAATCTTCTCCCCCTTCCCCCAAATTGTAGAGAATCTGCTCATTCCGGCAAGAGAAATTGTAGGTAAAATGAACTCACACGGTTATGTCATTAGAAGGTGGGTAGATAAATGCTGAACTTGTAGGTATGTGAACCGAGTCCTGCATTTTAAAACACCTGCAGCATGCAGCATGGCAGCATGAAGATGTCTCCATTCATCCGCACAAACAGCCCAAGAATGGCCCTATCCCAGAGCCCTGCTCCCTGGTCACACACCAGTGACAACTGAGGCTCAGTACGGCTTCATTATGTTCCATGGACTCTTCCTAATGTTTCTGCTGAAGGCTGGCTCTGCCGTTTATTAGCTCTAGGGCTTTGGGTAACTTAGCTTACCCCTCAGTCCACCAGTGGGGACATCTGTGAAACGGGATAATGAGGCCTATCTACGTGGTGGGGCTGTTGTGAGGTCTACACAAGACTGCGAGCGAATTACCCGGTGCAGAGTAGGCACTCGGGGTGTCATGCCTCAGTTTGTCCTAAAAGCGGTCAGCTGGCTTGCAGCAGCGCACACCATGCGGGCAAACTGCCGTGAGCACAGGACTCATTGAGCATGGGCTCGTGGGCACAGATAAGAAGTATCTTATCCTGAAGGGACGATGCGAGAAAGTCTTTGGGAGTCGGACTTTTGGCAGTGTCGATGCACAAGATGTAACAAAAAGAAAGAATTCTGTGATCGAATACTTTTGGGAAATGCCGGAATCAACCCCCACACCCCCGCCCCACTTAGGGATTCCTAATGCACCCAAGTGCATCCAAAGCTTGAAATAGTCCCAGGACAGAAAATGACTGAATTTTTTTTTTTTTAACCATACTTCTTAAATCACAGAATTTTGCTGGGGGATGGGTGGAAGAGGGCACAAAAGTTAGCATGTTAGACACTCGGGTGAATGAAAAGACTCAGAATGGAGAAGAGGACTGAAAGGTCCCTTGTCCCCACTCCCCCCCTGCCCCCCCAAGGCCACAAGTGGCAATTGTCGCGGACTGTCCGACTCCACCTGAGAAAGGGCAAACACTGGCAATGTGTCTCCCACGAGTTAGACGGCTCAGAACTGCAAGGGCACAGGCACAACGTGCCCCAGAATTTCCCTGGACTCCTGGCTGTGCGCGGAGTGAGCAGGTTCCAGGACAAGCCACAGCTAAACCTTGTGTTCACATGATTTCGACAGCCAAGTGGAGACGCTGCATCGCAGAGCGGAGTCAAAAGAAGGTGGAAGCCTCGGGCCACCCAAGCGTCCTCCGAGCATCACTCTTCCCCTGCTGCATCTCCAACACGGGGGAAGAGGGAGAGGGACCAGGTGCGGAGAGAGGGGAAGGGACCCGAGTAATTCGTGTCTCCCCCCACTTAACGTCTGCATGCTGTTGGGCGGCAGCTGCCTTGCTGGGGACCCAGAACGGCCTGGGTCCCCACCCCCACCCTGCCCACTCCAAGCTCTCCTTCCTGCCAGGGCCAGATGACAGATCTTCCGGGCAGATGGGAGCGTCCAAGTGTAACTGCATAAGCCTCCCAGGGAATGCAGGGGTGATCCCATTTCTCCACGACGGGCAGCATCAACTGAAAGCCGGGCATGCACGTGAACATCTAGACTGCGGCCTCCTTCCCGATCTGAGAAGGGGCCCCACATGGGCTCTCGGGACAAACACATCTCAGATTCCCTCTCACGGCTCCATACCTTTGGATTTAGAAATCGCTTCCTTGAGACGTGCCAATACAACAGACCCATTGGGTGAGGATGTGGGATGGGGCAGCCTACCACCGGACAGGAAAACGGGAGTAGCAGAACCCAGCTTTTACAGGAACCTAAGAAACTGCTTCTTAATATTGTTAGTTCACCTGCAACACATGCTGCCTATTAAGGAGACCAGCAATGACACTTCACACAACTTAAACGGCAGGAATGAGAGCTGTACAGTGTGTTTCGATTTATTAGCCCCTGTGCACAGGAAATTTCTCAGGATCTCCCTCCTCACAGTTTCCATAAGAAGCTGATGATATAATTTTGCATTGTAGGAGGCAACGTGCAGACCAACACAATCTATTCCCCAGTGTCTGGTCATCCACCCAAATGTCTGATGTCCTTTTGCACCATTCCTGTTATACTAGGCCCACAAGGATCCAGGCTGATATGCACGCATGCACGTGTGTACATACATATATGTAGGTATATATGCATATATGTGTATGGAAATCGGAAAGAGGAGAGGAGTTGATAAAGCCAACTTTCTCAGTTTTCAGTTCTCCGAACTAGAACAGACATTAAGAACCCATGTCCAGGGGCGCCTGGGTGGCTCAGTCATTAGGCGTCTGCCTTCAGCTCAGGTCATGATCCCGGGGTCCTGGGATCGAGCCCCGCATCGGGCTCCCTGCTCAGCGGGAAGCCTGCTTCTCCCTCTCCCACTCCCCCTGCTTGTGCTCTCTCTCTCGCTGTGTCTCTCTCTGTCAAATAAATAAACAAAATCTTAAAAAAAAAAAAAAAAAGAACCCATGTCCACCCGGAGCTGGATCATTCTGTCCTCCAACGTAGAAAATGGACTCAGCCCTCTCAGGGGATAGGGGACACATGTGTCCCAGTAGGAGAGAACAGAAGTACATGGGTGGAGAGCTAACATAAGTTTCACTTTCCAGATCAAAAGTAAACAAAGGCAAAAATTTTTTTTAAATTTTATCAGTGAAGTACAGTTGACATACAATGTTATATTAGCTTCAGGTGTACAATATAATGATTCAGCAAGTCTATATATTATTCATTTCTCATCAAGGTTAATGTATCTATCACCCTAGAGTATTACAATATTATTGACTATATTTCCTATGCTGTACTTTTCATCTCCGTGATTTATTTTACAACTGGAAGTTTATATGTCTTAATCCCCTTTATTACAGCTTTTTGTCTCTCAATTCTTTTTTTTTTCTTTTTTTTTTTTTTAAAGATTTTATTTATTTATTTGAGAGAGAGAGAATGAGAGAGAGCACATGAGAGGGGGGAGGGTCAGAGGGAGAAGCAGACTCCCTGCCGAGCAGGGAGCCCGATGCGGGACTCGATCCAGGGACTCCAGGATCATGACCTGAGCCGAAGGCAGTCGCCTAACCAACTGAGCCACCCAGGCGCCC
>NC_138379.1:20952762-20970516 GCF_054177405.1 Leptonychotes weddellii
TTTTTTTTTTTTTTAAAGATTTTATTTATTTATTTGAGAGAGAGAGAATGAGAGAGAGCACATGAGAGGGGGGAGGGTCAGAGGGAGAAGCAGACTCCCTGCCGAGCAGGGAGCCCGATGCGGGACTCGATCCAGGGACTCCAGGATCATGACCTGAGCCGAAGGCAGTCGCCTAACCAACTGAGCCACCCAGGCGCCCCATGTCTCTCAATTCTTAATCTGATTTCCCTCAGGTTTCCCTCTTAATCCCCCTCACTCACCAACCCCCGCCCTCTGGCAACTACCAGTTTGTTCTATGTATTTATGAGTCTGTTTCTATTTTTTGTTTGTTCATCTGTTTTGGTTTTTTTGTTCCACACAGAAGTGAAAACACAGGATGGATATTTGTCTTTCTCTGACTCACTTAATCCATGTTGTTTCAATCAGCAAGATCTTATTCTTTTTTTTATGGCTGAGTAATATTCCATTGTATTTATACCAGATCTTTACCCATTCATCTATTGATGGACACTTGGGCTGCTTCCATATCTTGGCTATTGTAAATAATGCTGCTATGAACATAGGGGTGCGTGTATCTTTTCAAATTAATGTTTTCATTTTCTTTGGGTAAATACCCAGTAGTGGAAATACTGAATCACATTGTATGTCTATCTTTAACTTTTTGAGGAAACTCCACACTATTTTCCAGTGGTGGCACCAATTTACATTCCCACCAACGGTGCACGAGGGGCCCCCTTTCTCCACATTGTTGCCAACTTGCTATTTCTTGTCTTTTTGATACTAGCCATTCTGACTGGGGTGAGGCGAGATCTCATGGTGGTTTTGATTTGCATTTCCCTGACAATTAGTGATGTGAAGCATCTTTTCATGTGTCTGTTGGCCATCTGCATGTCCTCTTCGGGAAAATTTCTATTCAGGTCCTCTGCCTGTTTTTTAATTGGAGTGGTTTTCTTTCTTTCTTTCTTTTTTTGGTGTAAACAATGGTAAGATTTAATGAGCGCACATGTATCAGAGACTGGACAAGGTGTTCTCATAATCATGTCATTTATCCTTTCAAAAACAACAACAAAACACTATAAAACTCATTTTATTATGCCCCCAAATGGAGGAACTGAGCCATGGGAGGGGAAATCACTTGCTCACAGTCACGTGGTAGGTAAGGGACAGAGCCGAGGACAGGAGTCAGACCTGCTGACTCCAAACTGGTGCCCTGTCCTCCACATCCAGGCTCCCACAGGCTTCTACTTAGGAACTCCTTCAAACAGGCCCCCAACCCCAAGCAAGCTTAAATGGTTTGTTTGCATAACAAGCGCTGCCCGGGTCCTCTCTGGGCACGGGGCTGTGAGGGGCTCCACACCAGAAAGGACACGTGGATAGGAGAGACCACAGCCACCACCAGAAGCTAGCTCAAGAGCAAAGGACAACAATGAAAAGGCAACATGACCTGGGACCCTGACTAAAACCCAGGTGCTGCCAAGCCCTTAGAGATGTCTCTATCACAACACACTGACTGTGATTCTGTGACCTTTGCCGAATTACTTAACCATTCTGTGCCTCAGTTTCCTCATCTATAAAATGGGCACATAATAAAGCACTTAGAAGAATGTTGGGCACATAGAATTATATAGGTGTAGCTACACTGCATTCTTCCTCTTATGACTGCTATTAGAATAACCACACATCGTCCGAAGAGTGGATGTGTCTCACACACACACACACACACACACACACACACACACTTTTTCTTTTTTCTCGTCTCTCGCACAAAAACTGGTGACTGGGTCACATTTTCCAGTGAATGGGTAGACTTGGCAAAGGGGGCCCCTCAATGCAGCCTTCCTTATTGTCTGTCTTCAGCTCTCCTCTATAAATAGGTTCACGAAATTGATGCTTAATAGCCTAATATCAGGTTCATATTAATCTCACCCTGTCTGAGCTTCAAAGGGACAAACTGTTCTGACTATTAACGAAACGGATTTCAGCAGCAAGTTTCCAAGGGATCAGAGCCGGAAAAAAAATACTGGCAGATCTAAAAAGACAAACATCTCCTCGGTGCTCTTTTAGAGGCTTTTGGGTTTAGAGAGCCACCACCGGATGCCGGGGAAATCCAACAGCCTTCGCCCTGGCTGGCATAAGGCCCCACAGACACTAGATGGTGCTAGAACATGTTCGAAAGAAAGCTGCCCCACACCTTGGCCTCCCTGGGCCCTCACCCTTCCCACCCCACTCCCCCCTAGGGTCAGGGAGGCAAGATGTGGGAAAGACTGTGCAAACTGGAATGCACGACCCAAACGTGGGTAACCAGTCCAATGTCAGTAGTAGTCGAGGATGGTCAAGGAAGTAATATATGCTTGTTTTTACCTCCCTGCACAAAATAATTTTTGGCTTTCTTTTCTGGATTTCAAAAGGCAAATCATCACAACAATGTGAATATATTTAGCACTACTGAACTGTACAGTTAAAAAACAGTTAAGATCACAAATTTTATGTTCTGTATACTTTACCACAATTAAAAAGAACTGGGGGGAATAAAAGGCAAATCTCCCCAATAACAGGGACAGCATTTTCATTCACTAAATAAGCACAAAAATGCAGTCAGATACCCTCTCCTGCTTTTGTAGAATGCCCTCCAGCCACAGGGCAACTAAACAGTAGGGATTTCACAAACTGGCTGGCTCCGTGGCCCCAGAGGACCCCGCCAGGCAGCTCCCATCTCCGTATGTTATGAAACCCTCACCTGATGTAAATACCGACTCTCCGGGTTTGAGAAGGTTCTGATGCAGGTTGTCCTCATCCAGAGCAAGGTTCGCAGCCCCAAGCGAGTCTCCAACGCGGCTGCCTCTGCGCCCAGTCTCACTATTTGCAATTCACTTGTGTCAAAAGGCAAGAGACCCACAGTGAAACCCGGATTGACCTGGATGGCAGGGCAAGCACAGCAGGAAGACCAGAGTGTCTCAGAGAGCCTCCTAAGTGCCTCACGCTCAAGTGGGAAGAGCAGTCCCTCTGGCTCCCAGCCTTCCATGAGCTGAGACCTGCAAGGCTCAGTGTGGATCCCGGAGGCAGGCTGGAAAGTGCCTCCTGAGAGGGGCCACCAGCAGGGCAGGGGGAGAGTGGGAGAGTCAGGTCACGAAGGGGAAGGGGGGCATGGGCACTGGACCTGGACTCAGCTCTGGCGCCTTCTACAAGAGTGAACCTGGGTGAGTCTACACGTTGGCTTGCCACCACCACAAAGTGAGGATAATGACAATAGCCCTCACTAGGGGATCATGGGGGTTACTCTATGCAAAGGACCCAGCAGAGTGGCTGGCATGAAGCAAGCGCTCAGACTGGGGCTGAGACCTTGAGAATGACAGGACAGCAGGAGGGGCCCGAAGAGGAAAGCTTGGATGCCTCACAGTCTGGGCTCAAGGGTGTCCCTGGCCTAGACGATCAAACTAGCACCTGCGTGCCACAGCCCTGCAAGGCGTTTCAGCTTCACCTGGGCAAGGAGGCACTTACAAGGTGTGTGATCTTGGGCAGATTACTTACCCTCTCTGAGCCCCTGCATCCTGATCTATAATGTGAAGATAGTAACAGAATCAATGGTACAGAGTAGAAGTGAGAAGCAAATGAGACCCTCTAAATCAAGAAGGGAGCATGGTGGCTCAGACGAGGTGAGAACTCTACCCATGTTCCCTAATTCACTATCATTAACTATTTCTGCTACTTCTAAGGTGGACAAAAATGCACAAAATATAGTCAAAGCCTAAATATCACACTAAGAGTAAACCAGCAGCAGCAACCATTTTACTGAGTAATTGCTATACGCCAGCCCTGTTCTCAGGGTTTCGCAAACATGAATTAATTTCATTCTCAGAGTAACCTTATGGGCCAGGACTATTTTATACCATTTTAGAGATGGGAAAACTGAGGCAGAGAGAACTTAAGGAGCCAGCCCAGGGTTAAACAGCACGTACCGTAGCATTTAAAAATGGAACTGCAAAAACCCCTTCTTCTCGGGTATGATTTTATTTCCTGATTTTACCTTTCACAATAAACTATTCGTAAGGGATATTCTTTCAAACCCCTGTTCAACCATTCCCCACCTCCCGTGCAAACCTGCTGTTTTATTACATTACTATTTCCTTAGCATAAATAATAAAACAAAGATAGGCTTTAAAACCTGTATATTTAGCTTCCAAGAGTCATTTTTCTAGTCTTCTATATATTCAGCTCACAAGATCAAGTGTTCATGGGCATGGGTATTATTTATTTTTGAATGTACATCTTTCTTTCAAAACATGAAAGTAATGCGCTCCGTGTGAAAAAAAATGGAAACTGTCTAAAACCAGACATAAAAGTCCCCAATGATCCACCACCAGAGATGACCACCTGCACATTTCGTGATTTTTCCTCCAGGCTGCTCCTGCACGATTTTGTTTACAGAACCCAGCTCACAAGATCCATCAGCTCTGCAGTGGGTTTCACGCCGGGTGGTGACGCAAATTACTTAGCCATTCAAGACACCCACTGGTCTTACAACATAAGTCCTTTGTAAATTCCACAGAGTTCTTTCTTCCTTTCAACAGAAATTAAAAAGGAAATTAAAGTCACAGACAAGCCACAGAACAGCAGGGGCACTGGAGTTCCCTGGGAATGGAAACCCAAGGGCAACTCAGACCACCCAGCACCCTGTTATTGGATCTGTTAATGAGCTTCCACTGGAAAGCCCAAACAAGGCTGACAGCCCCAGGGGATGACCTGGGCACCAGACTGCCCTGCCCCGAAGCCACAGTCCACAGCTAGCTGGCTTCCTCTGGGGACCAGCCTCCTCTTCCTGACACTGTGAGAACCAGGCTTCCCCCATTTCCCTGAAGCTGGGAGTAGGGGAAATGAGGCTGGTAGGGTCTCTGGGATAACTTACTCTCGGAGAAAGAAAACCCTGCTCTCAGCAGGCGTGAGCACCAAAGAGTGAGGCCGTGCCCCTGGGAAGCTAGTGGAGGTGGGTGGAAGGAGCCAGAAGCAGAGACCCCAGAAGGGAGGAGAAGAAAGGAATGGAGTGCAGGGGAGGGTTCTTTTTTTTTTTTTTAAAGATTTATTTTAGAGACAGAGAGTGAGTGTGTGAGTGAGCAGGACGAGGGGCAGAGGGAGAGGGAGAATCCTGAAGCAGATTCCCCACTGAGCGAGGAGCCCAACGGGGGGCTCGATCCCAGAACCCTGAGATCTTGACCTGAGCTGAAACCAAGAGCAGGCCGCTGAACTGACTGAGCCACCCAGATGCCCCCAGGGGAGCGTTCTAAAGCTTCCAGCTGCAGCCTGCTAAAGCCTCGGAGGCCAAAGGCAAGGACGAGAATGGAAAATGGGACCGAAATGTACAAAACAGGCTCTGTAAGAGAAAGGACAGCAGAGGCATGGCACGCATGGGTCAGTAGGCACAGTCTGCCACGGCAGCTCCAAACTGGCTTCCTCTGTCCCTGGTTGGGCCCCAGCGTAAGCCTGCAGCTTCTTCCATCAGATGCCTCCCAAGGGGACTGAACTGGCATCACAGATTGGATCGGTGGGGTTGTCGGAGGGGACGGAACAGGACCGCACAGCCCACCAGCCTCACCTTCCTCGTGGGCTGGAATCCTCTTACCCATGGGGTGAGTAGGAAAGTATCCTTCTCCACCAACAAAATCACCTGCCCAATTCTACCAAAAGGATTTACAGAATTTACATGACTATTTACTATGTGCTGCTAATAATTATATGAACAACGGTATTTACTGCAGATTGGGCACTGTACTATAAGCATTTTTACGGCTTAGTTAACTCACTCTCCATAATAACTCGATTATTATCCCCATTTACAGGTGGAAAAACAGAGGACAGAAAGATACAGTCACGGACCTAAGGTCACACAGCGTGCAGCAGGCGGCGGGGCCGGGATTTGAACCCAGGGAGTTGCTTCCAGAGCCCATGCTCTGAAGCAGCCTCCTGCCTGTGTTGCAGAGTCTGGGCACACAGAGCTGAATAAACAAGTACGAGCCCTGCTTGCAGAGAGAGTGCAGGCCAGACGGAAGACTTACAGTCACTGACACACAAATCTAAGAACTGCCCTGAAGAAACACACAGGACGCTGTGATCAAGAGTGTGAAGGCCAAGGGGAGGACAGCCTGCTGAGACACAGTGGCCGGGGAGGCCATGCTCCTTGTAGGGGCAGGGGTCTAGGCAGAGGGAGTAGCACCTGCAAAGGCCATAAACAGGAGAGAGCTCGGCATGCCTAAGACACAGAAATGCGACCCGTGTGGCTCGGGCCAGCAGACAGGGGATGTGACTGGAGACCGCCTGGGAGTGGGAACATCCAAGGTAAAGAGTTCGGATTTCACCCCAAGTTCGGCGAAAGAACTCCCAAAACACCACCCTGCAGAGCCCAATCAGGAGGGCCCTGGTTACGTAACTCGCCACACACTCCAACGCCATGGGACTGTTCCAGTTGACTAGACCCCTCTGGGCATCGCTATCCTCATCTGTGAAACAGAAATAACAGGAAGACCCATCTTACAGGCTTGTTGTGAGTATCAGAAGAGTCAGTTACACGCGCAAAAAACATCTAGGCTAGTGCCGGGCACACAAGAGCTTGTCCGTGTTTCCCTTGGAGGACTCTGCCTCTCAAAGTCCGAGTCTCTGCCATGATCTGATACGTTTCCTTCGTTATCAGGGGAGGCGGTGGTCAGGGTAGAGCCAAGAAAGAGAAGAAACGAAGCAAAATTAATTTGCGACCAATGGTGACAGGCACCAGATAAACACATACACAGAACTGAAGGCCAGTGTCCTCTGCCATCGCCATCGGCCGCTTTGGACCGTTATGCAGGCAGACGTCTAACCTTTATAAAATTAAGCGTTCCCTGACATTTTTATTTGCGGCTCTTCTTTTTATTCCTCCCCCACCCCCCCGCCTTTATTTAGTCTGCTTTCCACTGTGAGGGTCCAGCTGCCAGCTTCACTCAGATGCGCTTACAGTAATTTTCAGTTAAGCTTTAGTTTACAGTCTGTGTAAATAACGAGCTGGAGGCAGACTCGGTAAATGGCAGCACAGGCTGGAGTCAGAGCTCGGCTCTCTGATGGCCGCTGTAGGAGTCTGGGTGTCAGGCTCGGAGGGTCAAGGTGGGGAGGGAAGTGCTCTGCCACAGCTGGGCAGGCATCCTGGAAATCGAGACATCTGCAGGGTCAAGGGCAGGCATTTGTGGCCAGAACCTACCTTCCCCCCACCCGCCGCCTCCAAACTTCGGGGTAAAATACTTTGCTGCTCCCCATTCTTCCCCCCTTTCCCACACCCACGCCCTTGGCCATGTAACCCTGCAGTTTTGCTCTCTGAGGCAGCGCGGATTTCCCACCCCACGGAGCCTGGGCTTGGCTGTGTGATTTATTCTGGCCGATGGGGCCCCAGTGTGTGCCACGGGCAGAGCCTTAAAATGTGCTCGTACAGCTGGGGATGGGCTTTTGCACTTCTAACACTGCCAGGAGAAAAACATGCCCTGGGTGGCCCATGTCTCCCGGAAGAAAGAGAAACAGGTGGAGCAAACCTGAACCCAGCTTGGAGGGAGGAGGCGAGCCGGCCCCCATCAGCTGAACCCAACCCTCCCAAACTGTGGACCGGGTAGAATTCTCGCGTCGTGCAATTCACACCACGTTTTGAAATATTCACTGATGTTTACTCATCTGACAATGTTGGCTTGAGTACTAACAATCTGGGAGTGGGGAGTGCATAGGCAGAGGTGGGAGCAGTGCGGGAATGATCTATTCCCTTGCATATCTCCTTCACTGGCCTCTAAATTCCTCGAGGCCTGGGGCTGGGTCTTACTCCTCCCTGCTCGGTGGTCCGGCATCTAAGACAGTGCCTCGATGAGATCAGCACCAGTAGTCACGAAGCGACCGTGACCCCCGGCAGCCTCTTGATCCAGAGTGCTTCCTCCGTGCCAAGCCCTACGCTAAGCCCTTCACAACATTATTTTATTGGAGAGTCACAATAAATGAGGAGATGGGTCTGGTCCTCATTTTCCAGAGGAGAAAACGGAGTCTTGGAGAGGCGACTTCATCAGCGCTTAACTCTCAACTGTGCAGAGCAAGCCCATTCCATTCTCTGCCACACGCTGAGCCTCCATTTTCTCGGCCACAGCTCCATCTTGAACAGCATCCCCAAGCGGTTCACCCAGAGCCCCTCACTTTCTCCCTTGTTGTTTTCAGTTTGTTCACCTGGTCACCCAAACTAAACGGCAAGATCCTAGGGGGGCAGGGATTGTGTCTTTAGACCATAGTAGTGAAGAACTTCAGCTCTGAGGTCACAAGAGTGTGGGTTTCAGGGGCGCCTGGGTGGTTCAGTTGGTTAAGCGAGTGCCTTTGGCTCAGGTCATGATCCTGGAGTCCCGGGATTGAGTCCCGCATCGGGCTCCCTGCTCAGCAGGGAGTCTGCTTCTCCTTCTGACCCTCCCCCCTCTCATGCTCTATCTCATTCTCTCTCTCAAATAAATAAATAAATAATCTTTAAAAAAAAAAAAAAAAGAGTGTGGGTTTCAAACCCAGGCTCTGCCATTTACTGGATGACTGGACAGTCAGGGTTCTCTAGAGGAACAGAACCAATAGGAGACTAGATAGATAGACAGACAGATAGATGGATGGACAGACAGACAGACATAGATATTTACACTATGAAGCCCTGGCGCAGGTGATTCTGGAGGCTGAGACGTCCCATGATCTGCCCTCTGCAGGCTGGAGGCCCAGGGAAGCTGGTGGTACAGTTCCAGTCCAAACCCACATGTCTGAGAACCAGGGAGCCAAGGGTATAAATCCCTGTCTGAGTCTAAAAGCCCAAGGACTGGGAGTACCAATGTCACAAAGTCTCAAGGCAGGAGAAGATGTATGTTTCAGCTCAAGCAGAGTGAATCTGCCCTTCCTCTGCCTTTTTGCCTTCAACGAATTGGGTGAGACCCACCTGCACCAGGGAGCGCCCTCTGCTTTACTCACTCTACGGATCCAAACGTTAACCTCTTCCAGAAACAAGCCCCACAGACACACCCAGAAACGTTTCAGCAATTCTCTGGTCATCCTTAGCCCAGCTGAAGGGATACATAAACTCAACGATCACAATCACCTTATGCAAAAATCCCACCAGCTCCCTAACCTCATTTTCCTTCCCTGTAAAACGGGGAATAGAAGGAACTTCTTCAATAGATTCTGGTAAGGGATAAAATGCTCATGCCTGGAGCCCGGCATGCAGTGAGTGTTTACTATGACTAGTGATCGCTGCTCTCTCTTCACGGGTTCGCAGGGGCAGGCACTGCCTTCTCCAGGAAGCCAGTTGCTCTCCTGGCTTTGCTGCGCTCCCAGCCCTGCAGGCCGGAGGAAATTTTTCGGCTTACGTCCTGGGAGAGAAGTACAAGAGCTCCGCATTCCTAGCCTGACTCACCTCTGACAGTCCACCACGCTTCGCTCGTTCACAAGAGCCTGCCCTCCCTGCTGGAACACTGCTGGCAGATACCACTTCTCCTGAATTCCATACCAGGCAATTTTCCCCCAGAACGATAATCATGGGATCCCCGTGCCGCACCCTCTCCTCAGACCCACGGTGAGGCCTCGCTGGTCGGCCGTGCAGCCCCGGAGTGGAGCTTCCCAGGCCAGCACCCTGTCCACGATGCCGTGGGATGCCCGGGAGCATGCGCCTACTCGATGGCATGCCCATACTGTTCCTACGCACACTGTGCCGTGGGCTGCAACGTCTGCACCCCAGCCTCGCCCCTGCGCTGCACCACCCGTCACTCCTCCTCCCCTCCTCCCATAGTGAGGCGGTGATCCCTCTCCCTCGGAGCACCTCTGCTTCAGCAGCATGCTCAACTTAGGCCAGCTGCACGGATCTCACTCCTCTAATTTGCTCCCATAAATCACTCCTCCCTTCCCTTGGCCCCTGCTCTTCTGTCTGGATTGTTTCTCTAGCCGTCTATTCATTTCATCCCATTGTGTATCCGGCATATGGTTACCGAGTGCCAACTATGTGCTGGGCAGTGGGCACAGGGCAGCGAATGGGAGAGGCACTTCGGCCTCGTTGCTGAAGGAGTCAAAGCGTGTGCTGGTGTCTGGAGCTGGGGTGGTGGATTCAAATCTGACCCTTCACCTATCGGCTGACTGACCCAGAGCAAATGAACTAACCTCTCTGGGCCTCATTTTCCCTGTTGATAAAATGTAGATAATAGTTACTGCCTCCTGGGGTTCTCACGGTTTAAATGGATGACACATACAGAGCGTTCAGAGAAGTGCCTGGCACAGAGTAAACACGCACAGGACAGACCCCACTTACTACGACTATGGCAACAACTACCACCACCTATGGGGTAAAAATATCACTATTCTGGCAAAGGCGACTACACGGCCTTTATGAAGGAGAAGAATGTGGTATTATGAAGTAATCCAGAGGGAGGATCTGACCACTTAAAAAAAAAATGTTTGCTGTATCATCACACAGCTTCATCTTCTTTCTGAACATAAATCCCTAGAAGACAAGGACTGTCACATGCTACTTGTGAATTTGTCTCCAGACTAGAAATATAGCTGAGGGAGTCTAGGTAGTGTATTTATTAAAAGCAAAGCAGACAAGGGTACAAAGACAATTTCAATGGAGGAAGAACAGTCTTTGCAACAAAAGGGGCTGGGACAACTGGATATCCACAGGCAAAGGGATGAAGCTGGACCCCTCCCTCACACCACACATAAAAACAGACTCAAAACGCATCAGAGACCTAAATGTATGAGCCACGACTATAAAATTCTTAGGAAAAAAGAGTAGGAATAAATCTTTGGCACCTTGGATTAGGCAGTGACTTAGGAGATCTGATACCAAAAAGACAAACAACAAAAGAAAAAAACACATGCATCGGACTTTACCAAAATTAAAAACTTTTGTGCTACAAAAGATACCATTAAGCAAGTGGAAAAGACAACCCACAGAATGGGAGAAAATATTTGCAAATCGTAAAACTGATAAAGCACTTGTTTGGAGAAAATATATTTAAAAACCCCTGTGGCCGGGGGTATCCTATGCTGGGAAAGGAGTGGAGGGCTGAGAACAAACCTTAGGGTCCCTGATACTGCAAAGTGTAAACAAAGCACTTTTAATGAAAAATAATAAGGAACAAGGATGGAAGCAAAAAAAAAGACAAGAGCAGAACCAAGCTTAGTTGAGGATCCAGCAAATTAGTATAGTTCCTTCTAGTTTTTGTTTCACGTTTCAGTTCATATTCCAGCTTTAAATATAGCCTGTTTAAAATATGACGTGAAGCCGTACTTTAACACCCTCTGTGCGAATTTTGCAATTCTAATGGAAAACACGCCATAAATTAGTCTGAGGTGACTTGTCTTTTCCAAATGTCTCAGAGTGTGATCGTCTAGAATGGATGATCAGTGACTCCAGAGACTTTTTTTTCTCCCTTTTCTTCCAAATTCTACTTCACCACTTTTGCTCTAAAAGATCACTCTTGCAACCAGAAGGCAAATCTTTGTTCTTGCTCCTGAATAATCAAAGTAAATGTCCTCCACACAAATCAAGATTTACACACAGCTTTTTAACCAGTGCCGGTCCATAGAAATGGAGAGAACCTCATAATGTAGGGGCCTTTCTTACTCAGTGGTGCATTTCAGGTACCTAAGATTCAGTAATATTTGCTGAGTGAACAAAGGCTGATGTCAGATTCACTTCTGTTATTTACCAGTAAGACAGTTTCTCCAAGGACGTAGCCAGAGAAACGTTATCATGGAGACACTTCGGAGGCCCCTCGCTGAGCATCTCTGCCTCGCCAGTAGAAGGTCTGCTCCACCCCCTCCTGTATCTGAACATTCACCCTCTGGAATGTTCCATGGCTACTTCCACTTTTGTCAGGCCAGGAAGCAAGATGCCAGATGGAACGAAGCCTGTGGCCCGGCTCCTTGTGGGAGGCAGGAAGGAGAAAAACCTTGTGAGCTGGCAGAGGCCGAGCACCCTGGAGAGGTCACGTGATTCTTCTACATTTAGTGCTCCTCCAGAGAGGGAAAGGCTTGGGCCTGCAGCTACATGGTAGTTGGTTGTACAGGGGAAGCTGCTGACCCACAGGGAATGCAATCCACACTTAGGAATACCTGCTCTGAGCTAAGTGCTCGGCAGCCTTCTCTCACTTTTCCGTCCCGCAATCCTGGAGGCAGGGCTTGTCACCTTGGTGCTGAAGAGGCTCCGAGTGGTTAAGTCACTTGCCCAAAGCCACAAAGCTACTAGCTGGTAGAGCTGCTGCCTGACTGCATGCCAAGTCTGAGCTCTTCAGTGTTGTACCGTGAACACGTCTGACAGAGTCGCTAAGGTGAGGGTAGGAGAGGTCTTGCTCCTAAAATTCACACCCACAGCCTGATGGACTCTTTTCTTTTCTTTTGACTTTCTCCCATCTAATGTTCTCCTCCGTGCCTGGCACAGGGCTGGCCAGGGAAAATAAAGGTCCCCCAGGTCTCTGTGGGTCAGGGATTAGGATTCAGCTTCTGTGAGAAGCACCTGACACACCCTCCATGGATCACACTTGAAGTGTGATCACGCTTGGGGGATGTGACTGTGGGGTGACCAGGAGTAGCTTCGTACGACTGAAACGTGACACAGCAGAGTCTGGGGGTCAGCAGCCTTTCTGGCCTACGTGTTCGACACCATGTGCGAGAGCACACTCAGGAACACAAGGACCACATGAAAGCTCTCTTGGGAACTGAGGGGCCCAGTGAAGGGTTCGGGCCAATCAGCGGCTCAATCAATGGCTCAGAGAGATGCCTTCCGATGGAATGGGGTTCCAATGAGCTACTGCTGCATAACAAATCATCCTCAAATTTAATGACTTTGATTATCTCTCTCAGTTTCTGTGGTTCAGGAATTCAGGAAAGGAGCAATAGTTCTGGCTTGGGGTCTCACGTGTGGGGGATGCACAGACACTGCTCTCTCTCCACGGGCCTCCCCATGGTGTCTCTGTATAGACTGGTTTGGGCTTCCTTACAATATGGCAGCCTGAGGGCAGGTGGACTCTTTACATGGCAGCTGAAGCTTTCTGGAGGGACTCTTCCAGAGAGCAAGGAGGAAGCTGCACTCCCTTTGCCTTCCTAGCCGTGGAAGTCACAGAGCATGTCACTTCTACGACACTCTATTAGGCAAAACAGTCACAAACACTGGCCCAGTGTCCAGGGGAAGGGACAGGGGCTCCAGTTCTTGATGAGAAGAATGGCAAGGAATTTGTGGACATACTTTAAAATGGCCACACTGCGGTTGGGAGAAAGAGAGAGAGAAGTAATTCGCTGTGGATAGCATGGAGATGTGTGAGGTGGGGAGGGAGCAATCATGCGGTCACTTCCCCATATACACAGCCTATTTCCAGAAGGGAAGCAGGCAGGCACTGTTAGACCAAAACAGTCGGAAAAATGAATAAATAAAACGTTCTGAGCCACACGGGAAAGGCTGCCTAACAAATCAGCTAGTGAGGACAAAACATCTGTCCTTGGAAATTTCCTTCAGATGCAGAGTGAGCCAGATCTGAGGCCCACTGGCTTCTGCAAAAAAAGCATATGACAAGTCAGGTTCCTGTCATTTGAAGAATAACTATCGCCTTGATCAAACTCCAAGATCAAGGTAAAAGCTTGGCTCTCAAAGAATCACACAACAGGTTTACAATAAATGAGTCCATGAAAGAAGAAACAAACATGTCAAGTGCCTCTCCAATTAGGCACCTGGGATGGCGAGGGGCTGCCCCAGAATACTCAGGCTTGTTTGGTGGAGAGGCCCAGGAAGCAAAGCGCACGCTGAGTGTCCTCTTTTGGGCTGCGTGACTAATGCCACTCACACGAGTCTGGGGTCTCGTGGTGGCCAAGGCAAAAAACCACTGCCCAGGGTAGGCTACTGGCATAAAGCAGCCTCGATCTCCTGGCTCAGTTTGCAAAAGTCTGTGGCAGACACGGGCTCATTATTCCCCCAACATGCACCCATTATCTCCTCTTCTGCCTCTCAGAACATTTACTCCTGAGTTTTAGCTGGGCAGATGAGTACCCACAATGATAAAGAATACACGCCCCAGCCTCTCGTGCAGCTAGCTGTGGGCAGGTGACTATGCTGAGGTCACTGGATTATGAATAAAGATGAAATGGCCCGTCCTGGTTTTCTCCTTCTTTCCAATGTCTGGGATTCATGGCCATTGGAGGAGCTTTGGGAGCGCTGAGGAGGTCCGAGCGCCCTGTTGGCCCAGACCGCTCATCTCTGGGGTGTAATATGTGAGAGATTTCATCTTATTTAAGGAACTTATTGAAAATATCACCTCTACCTTATTTTAGCCACTGTACTTAGCCAATCTCCTAACTAATATGGAGTTCCCGGACCACCACCAGTCTTCCAAACTAAGAACCTCATGTTGGAAAAAATCAGGGAAGAACACTTGACGTGGATTCTAAAGGTCCCCAAGGAATTTGCATGTTTCCCTCTTTTCTCTGCCTCTCCCATCTTCCTGTTCCCTGCTGCTTGTCTGAATACAAAACATATGCCTTCCATGACTCAAGGAATGGCTGATGCTGATTATCACCTGCAGTCCACTTGAGTCAGCTCATGTGGAAGGCAAGGTTTACTCTGGGAGACAGAGGCCTTGGGCCTCATGGGAACCAGGGCAGAGAACTGGGGGGCCATACAGAATAGGCCAACACTATCTCTTTCTCTATCTGGGGAGCTGCCACGTGTGGCCTCTTAGGCAGGTCCTCCAGGCAGACGTGCACCCCTACTCTGAATTCTGACCTTCCCAGCTGTGGCTTCCATGTGGCCGTGCCCTGTCCTTCCATGCTTGCTCAGCCTCTTAAGGCTGACTCAGCCCTGAGCATCTGAGTTTAAGGGAGACATTCTGATTTGCTGTTGGCCAGCCCATGAACAGACTGGCCTTGAGTCATGTGTCCATGCTTCATTGGGTCCACTAGTGGCTTAGGTGGTTAGGAACAGTCTTGGAGCATGGAGGGCTGGTCCTTCCAAAAGTCATGAGTGGAGTACACAGTCGGGAAGGAGCTCAGGTTAGGGCAGCTAATACAACATATCTAATATGTGTTGGTATCCAGAATACAGAGCACATTAATTCATACTCTCAAATCCAAGGGTTAATGCAACATTCTTCAAGTTGGTAGTGTTGGTCAAAGGGGTGGTTGTGCATTCCTGGGTTCTCTCTCAACTCAAAGTTAAGCTACTGGAGAACAGAGCAGCTCCTAGGAATTCTCTTGACTTCTCACAGCACCTAGCAGAGTGCTCCCTGCTGAAGACCTTCAATAAAAGCTGATTACCAGTACAAATTTGAGCAGCTCACGTGATTACAGAAGGGACAAGATCTCAAGGAAGAAAACTCACGGAAGGAGAACATGGCTCTGTGTCATTTTGTGGCATTCCAGAACCATAGATTAACCAGCCTGATAACCTGCCAAGTTTCCATACAGCAACAAGGAGAAAATGAGAAAGAGGTCCTCCAGGAGCATCTGGGAGAATGTGACAAGATACTTGCAACATCAGGGCACATTTCCACTTTTCACAGGCCAGAGTTCCCAGATAACCACATTGGGGCCAAAAAAGAAAGATAATCACAGGACTGCATAACCCGAGAAGGACACTCAAGCTATTAGTCAAGGGTAGGGGATGGGGAATATCCAGCCTATGGTCATCAACCCTCCCAAACAATTCTCATCCTGGGGAATTCACAGAATCTATTATTTATAGTTTCCCCAAGTCTCAATTAGACTTCTGCTTGGTGGGATAGCAGAGCCCAAGAAGAGCCACAGAGAATCAGAATTCTCATTGTATGCAATGATAATCAGCCCCTCCTATGAAATCCCTTATCAGGGTTGAGCATCTCATTTCCCCTGATTGTCTTCCTCTGACTCTACCTTCCAAGGGAAGCGTGCAGGGAGCGGGTCTCCACAGGCCGGCTCCAACCCACCCTGACAGCTTCCCGCCCCACCACGCACCCCCACCCCCCACACACACATATGCACACTTTGTTCCTGCCCTACCCCCTCTGGCTGGATGCCCAACCTCCTGCTTGTTTCTGCGTCCATTTTTATTTATCCTTAAAGACTGGGCAGAGACTTCTCTTCTCTGAAGTCCTGCCATACTAGCCTAGGGAAACTGTCATTCCTCACTGTCCCAGTCATGCCCTCATGTCTCCCACGGCGAGCTACTCAGTCCTCTGCTATAGCATTTATCACACTCTCGGGTAATTATCTACAGGGCTTTGTTCCTCCCCTGCAGACTGGGAGCAATTTTAATCTGATCTAGCTGTGTCTTTCTTCCAGAACCTGGGTGGGGGCCAGGCAACAGGAGGCACTCTGCGAATAGTTTGTGCGAATGAGTATCAAGAAGAGTTAGGAAAGTAATAGGGTGCTGGGGAAGGGGGGGATACGGGGAACTGAGGGCCACAAGCTGTCCACAGATGGGACAGACAGATGCCCCCTGCATAATCAAGCAGCAGCTCCAAAAACTTGCAAAGCAGACTTGCAGAGAGGCAGTAAGCCCCACATGGGGTCCGCTGTCTCAGGTGTCCAGACTGGACGTCCCCACATGCCAAGGAGAGGGGGGGACAGATGGACAGATGGAGGCGGAAGCCAGAAGAGCCAAAAGAAGGGGGATGTGTGCAAGCAACGAATGGGGGAGCTTAAAGAAATAGCTCTGAAGATTACCATGGGGGCTGCGAGATCAGGAAGCAATTACAGTCTCGAGAGGAGAATCATTCCAACTTGCTTCTCAATGAGGGACAGTTCAGTTCAAGGAAAGGAAGCTTTCATGATGCAAACACTCAATTATGAAGAAGAAAACCCCACAGGTACAGAGAGATGGCAATAGACGTCTCCCATCCTCCTCCTGTTTCTTCCAACGAACTCAGCATCTCTGCCTTTCCCAGCCTAGCTGGGCTCTCAAACTCTCAAATTAAAAGGGGGAAAAAGGCTCCCACAATCCTGCCATTAATAATACCTCCAGCAGCTTTATTCTAAGCAAAGCCAAATGAGTTTTTTTGCGGTGATGGTTCTTTCCTAGGGCCCGTCTAGCATAGCTCTTGGCATCCCTTGGTGGCCAAAGCTTTGTAGTCAATACTGACTACCCATCAAATTGGAGGTTGCGACATTTTGGGTTGGATCCCCTAAATGCAGACTACTATTTTTTTAAATATAGAAAGGTCTTTTCCATTCACACTTGAAAAAGTACAATAACAACTAGTATTCTCCCATCTCATGCCCTCCACGATTTCTCTAGAAATGATCTTTGGCTGTTGAGTCACTTGGTTTTATCTTGCTGCATTCCCTCGGCTCTCCTGCATTCTTTGCGGTGTTTGAGAGGGTAGGGCAAGCGGCAATCACCATCCCTAATTCTTCCTTCCTGGGGCTAGATATTTATTCATTGGAAGCCTGGGCTCCAGCTTTCACCCACAGGCAGTGGCTGGTGAATTTAGGTTGGCTGGGGCATCGGGACAGGCCGGGGAAAGATACAAGTGCAACTGTCCTCAGGTCCTAGAAACAGAGGTGCTGATGGTCTCAGTCAGACGCTTGCAGGGGTGCTGACTCGGACTCCAGTTCCAGCACTGCTGTGGAGACCGGGGTAATGAGGTCTGCCTTCCACCAAGTCCAGGAAATGAGCTTCTTGAAATATAAGCTGGGAGACGTCCTCTGAACCAAGCACGGCTCTGCAACCCCAAAGAGCAGGCAGAGTGGCAACCGCCCACCCACCACTGCCGATGACTCATTCTC
>NC_138379.1:20971016-21009625 GCF_054177405.1 Leptonychotes weddellii
GCGGTTAGAACTTCAACATATGAATTTGGGAGGACAAAATTCAAGAGAGGCCAAGGCCATTACTGTATCCTGTGTATGCAGCCTAAGCCCTGGCACAGAGAGGCACCCCATGACCTGCCCACTGACAAAACACCAGTATGGACTGCTTGCTGGCTCTCTCTCGCTCTCTCTCTGTCCCTCCCTCCTTCAATCTCTCTCTCTCTTTCACACACACACACACACACACTTCTACAGAAGAAACAGGACAAAGCTGTCACTGTTAGCTTCTGGGGAGGTGCCAAACCTCACGACCAGTTTTCCAAATTCTCCTTGAGCATTATCACCAGGATACAGCACGCAAGATAAAGAAACCGCAACCCAATTGCCAAAATACTCAATTAACTATCTTGGCATTGGTGGCTTTTTTAGAAATGCTTAACTCTCCAGCATTTCTCATGGAGTGGGAAGGTGGACAGGCATCATTAGTCTTTCCTACTGAAAGGAAAACCTGAGTACAAAAAGAGGGGAAATGCACTAGCCTTCGTATGCAGCCTTCCCCTTGAGCTCACAGGACCAAGGGCTGGGTGTGCACAGACCACCTGGAGCTCCTGGTCCCGGGTGAGTGATAACCAGATGGCAGTGTCACAAGGTGGCATGAAGAATGTTCGTTTGTTGCCATCCTGGCTTCACCATTTACTCGCTACATGGACAAAAGAGAACCACGAACAACCCGTGTGCTCCTCGAGCTCTTCATCTAGAAATGGGAGTCATTTTCTGGGAGAGGACCTTCTCTCATGGGAATTTTGTGGGACTGGATAGGAACATACAGGTACGATGCTCAAACTGGTGTCTGCCATTTACTTAGTGCACAGAGTGATGGCTACTCATGTATGTATGCCTCGCCTATGTGCCTCATGTCCTTTCCCAGGCCCGACCCTCTCACCGTCACCTGCGTCTTCAGAAGCTCTCTCTGTGATGACAGCAATCAGAACTGGGACCCACTTAAGAGGTATTCATTTTATTAGTTATTCGTTATTATATAAAAATTACTCCAAAATGTATAGGCTTAAAAAACCCAATGTGTATTTTCTGCCAGTTTCCGTGGGTCCAAATCCCAGGAGTGGCTTAGCTCTGCCTCAAGACCTCTTACAAGTTTACAGTCAAAGTGCGTGTCTGGGCCACAGACAGCTCAAGCCTGGGCTAGCTGGAGGAGCCACTTCCAAGCTCCATCAGGCGGCCTCTGACAGGACTCAGGTCCTCGCTGGCTTTGGATCAGAGCCCTACCCAGTTCCTTGCCACGGGAGCCCCTCCACAAGGCAGCTCGCAAGATGGCAGCCAGCTTCTGTCCACATAAGCAGGAGAGAGCAAGCAAAACAGACGCCAAAATCTTTTCTAATCCAATCTTGGAAGTGGCAATCAACTGTGCTGTACTTTCTTTACTCAAATTGAGTTGCCATCTCTACACCCATGTTCACAGCAGCCAAAAGGTGGAAGCAACTCAAATGTCCATCAGCGGGTGAATGAATAAACAAAATGTGGTACAGACATACGATGGAGTATTATTCAGCCTTAATTAAAAAGGAAGGAAATCCTGACACACGCTACAGCATGCATGAACCTTGAGGACATTCCGCTAAGTGAACTAAGCAGTCACAGAATGACAAATACTGTACGATTCCACTTGCATGCGTTGTCATAGAGTCAAATTCACAGAAATAGAAAGTTGAAATGTGGTTGTCAGGGGTTGGAGTGGAGGACAGGGAGCTGTTTAATGGGGACAGAGTTTCAGTTCTGCAAGATGAAAAAGTTCTGGAGATAGGTTGCACAACAATGTGAATATACTCAACACCATGGAACTACACGCTTAATGGTTAAGGTGGTAAATTTACATTATGTGTATTTTTCCACAATTAAAAAAAAAAAACAAACCATGCCAGTCATAAGGTCTTGATCACATTCAAAGGATGGGATTATACCAGGGTGTGAACTTCACCCAGGGGGTAAGGATCATTGCAGGATGCCTACCCCATTTGGTCATTTATCCAAAGTTGAAAAGAATCAATCTGTTTAATTAGGATTGAATCCAACATATCTGAAGCTACCTGAGTGCTGGCCACACCCTACATCTTCCCAGCAGTACCTGCTGACTCCCAGATGTGCTCCTAAGAAAGAGAAAAGCCACATGCAAGCCTGCTTTTGGAATTGCCTGGTAAATAGGCCGTGTTTCCAATCAATGAATCCCCAATTAAAAATCCATTGCACCACAGTGTTCTTTGGTCTCTATTACATCCCAAATGGAACAGAAAGGTATGGTAATGAATGGTTGCACTTTCACGGTCCACTCCCACTTCCAAGTCCTGACAGTCTGTTGTTAGTTTTAAAGGCCAAGGATAAAGAAGGGGACTAAATCGGGATGAGCAAGAAGGGGAGGAGAGGCGCACACAGCTGGTGTCTTTAAAGTGGAGACACTGCTTTTTCATACCCTCATCAAGTCAGAAGAAAAGTATTTCAAGCACCCTATTTCCTGTCTTCGGGCCAGTTCTCTCCACTCCATCCAAATAAACATTATAAAATACAATTTTCTTTTCCCACATCAATCGAAAGCAAAGACACATTTTTCAAGGGCTGGGAGCCCAGCAGAAGCAGATAGGATATTTTCTGACTAAATGAGCTCATGTGCAGAAGGTGCTCAGCACCGTGTTTGGTGCATACTAAGACTAGATCAATGTTTGCTGTTAATAGGATGACCAATGGGCCAAACCCTGTGCTGTATAAGACCATATTTTGTCTAGTCAACATGCCTCTGAAATTCTTCAGGAAGACACTGCATGAAGCTCAGTCTCTTGAAAGCCCAGTACGAGTCAGGTTTGCGCCCAGCACTGGTACAATGGTATTCCTTTGTTCAAGCACCAAAATTAGGAGCCAGTTCACATTTAGAAGCTACATGATAGAGAAAAGCATAGCCTTTGGTACTAGAATCACACGGAGAGCAGGAGGATGCTCACATCCTAGGAGGAATGCAGCTGTAGACCGGCCAAGGGGCCAGCAGGTCCAGATTCTCATCTCATGCTCACTGTGGGGCATATTCCCATTGGGGGAATGACAGAATCATCTACTCTATTTAAACAACAGTAAAATACTTATTAATAGATTGTGTATATTTGAACTTGCAAAGCTTAAACACATATACACTGTAATACGACAAATTAAACACAGCTTCCTGGGGCTCCTGGCTGGCTCAGGGGGTTAAGCGCCTGACTCTTGATTTCAGCTCAGGTCACGATCTCAGAGTAGGGAGATCCAGCCCCACGTCAGGCTCTGCACTGAGCGTGGAGTCAGCTTGAGATTCTCTCTCCCTCTCCCTCTGCCCCTCCCCCCTGCTCATGCTCGCACACTCGCTTGCTCCCCCTCTCTTTCTCAAAAAATCAATAAATAAACACAGCTTCATAACATAACACCCTACAAAGACATCTTTTCTAGTATACAGCACTTACTGAATCCACTCTGTGCTGGGCTCCATGCTACTAGGTAGGATCTGTGGGATTCGAGGGGGGGGAAAAGGCACGCTTCCTGTTCTTTGGTAACTAGCATCAGTGCCTCTCCACAACGGGCACCCTTGCTCGGAGGCTGTCTTACTAAAAGGCACCAGACAGCTGTCTCCCACGTCCCGACGGGACTTGTTTTCTGAGAGCTCACTTTCCACAGGGCTGTCATTTGGGTACAGAAGGCACAAAGCTGAGATTCTAAGGGAAGCTTCACATCATGTATTTGCCAAGAGCTGGGCTTCGTGTGCATGTGTCCACCTCTGACTTACTCTACACCTCGTGTTTATAATACAAGAATGCAATGCAGAGAGAGAGAGAAAGGAGCTGGACTTAAAAATACAAACTTCAACCAGCCATCAGAGAGATGGTTCTTAAGGGTGAGCAAAAAATCTGCTTCAGCAAAATGCAGGGACAAGCATGTGGAGGGTAGGGGGATGCTGCCAAAACCAAGTTTTAGACTTAGGGGTCGTTTTGCTGAACATCTCACGGCACCATTGGTGAGTCTAAGATACATGAACACATAGTAAACTATGTAAGAAATAGTATTTACAGAAAATGTTCCTCCAGCCCTCCTATCTATGCTCATACTTCCTTGACTTAGTGATTGTTCTTCCCTACTTGATATCCATCACAGCTGATGGCAGATGCCATAGGAGACAGACTGGCATATGTTTTGGTTTATAAAAATTTGACTTTGTGTGAAGGCTAGAAGCACCTTACTATTCGATCAGCAGTTTAGAA
This sequence comes from Leptonychotes weddellii, assembly GCF_054177405.1. Taxonomy (NCBI): domain Eukaryota; kingdom Metazoa; phylum Chordata; class Mammalia; order Carnivora; family Phocidae; genus Leptonychotes; species Leptonychotes weddellii. The sequence continues at coordinate 20,975,282 of NC_138379.1, forward strand.
ATTCCCAGGCAAGGGGTGCCTGGGTGGCTCAGCTGGTTAAGGGTCTGACTCTTGGTTTCAGCTCAGGCCATGACATCAGGGTGGTGAGATCGAGCCCTGCATCAGACTTTGTGCTGAGCATGGAGCCTGCTTGGGACTCCCTCTCTCCTTCTCCCTCTGCCCCTCCCCACTTGTGAATTCTCATCTCTCTCTTAAAAAAAAGAAAGTGGCTCCTGGGTGGCTCAGTCAGTTAAGCATCTGACTCTTGATTTTGGCTTAGGTCATGGTCTCAGGGTCGTGAGATCAGGCCCTGCATCAGGTTCCACACTGAGTGTGGAGTCTGCTTGAGATTCTCTCTCACCCACTCCTTCTACCCCCACACCTGCTCACTTGTGCATGCTCTCTAAAAAAGCAAAAAAAAAGAACGAAAGAAAATAAATTCCCAGGCAAATTACAGGATTAGAAACCTCTCTAAAGTTAGTATAAAACAGTGGTTCTCAGAATTACCATGTATTTGAACCACTTGGAGGACTCGTTAAAACACAGACTGCTGGGTTTACTTCCTGGGTTGATTCTGTTCGTCTGGGATGCAGCCTGAGCTCTGTGTTTCCAAAGAGCTCCTACATGATGCTGGTGATACTGGTCTCGGGATGATACTTTGAGAATCACTAGTAAAGGGAAAACTCAAGGAGAGGATTTTCCAGACGAGGACAATCAGAAGTTAATTCTACCCAAGATTCACCTCCCAGAGCTGTTCTCTGCACAAGTTTTGGCAAAATCTATGTTGATAAACATTTTATCTTTTCTTGTCTATGGACCTCAGGCATATAGACTTGGACTGGTCATAATCTCTGATGTGTGACCTACCCTCACCAGTGGCCTACGTAAGACCCATTCATTCATTCATTTATTTATTTTTAATAACATAATAAACATCAGCAAAAATAAAGGCTAGGACTTTGAAAAGGACCTACTTGTAATTTCACGGAGCTTATTCCATCCATCCTGCCTCCCAACATATGAGCTAAACAATTAGCCCCCTTCCTCTTGCTTTTCTGGTTTATAATTTTATTCAATCTATAAACTGTGGTACACACACAGAAGGATACCGAATAACAGTCCAAACAAATGAACTCTACCAACAAACAATAATGTGGGTGAATCACAGCAATAGGATATTAAGTGAAAAGAGTAGTGACTGCATACAGATCATTTCAGTTTACAACATTAGAAATATATACTTTTTACAATGCCTTAATATGGATATACATTTTTAAATCTTTATATATTTTTTTAATCACTGAAAAAATACGTGTTTACCAGAAAAAAAGTCAATGAGTAAAGAAAAGTGCCTGGTCAGTTTTAACAGAGGAGGGTACAACCCCGCTGTATCCTTCTGGACTCCCTAAAAAGCTCACCTTCCCATCCCCCCAACTGCATCCCTTCAGATTCCATAAAATTGCTCTGAGATCAAGAGTCCTGATAGGAGCAGGCAATTCACACAAGAGGGAACAAAGTAGTAAACAAACACACGGGGGAAAATGTTGACTCTGCTCATAATCAGAGAAATACAAATTAAAGCATTTGGGAAGCTATCACTCTATGACTACTAAATTAGCAAAAATGGAAAAAATAGAACAGCAGTGAATGCCCAGGATATGAAGGTGAAACTGACAGGCACAGACGAGGCCAGCACCCCTGTAAAGAAAAGAAAAAACTGTTTCCAACAGCTGCATGTGGAGGTGTAAGCCATGAACTGCACGGATGTCCCACTGTGCAGAATTTATCCTGAAGAAGTAATGCAGGGGAAGGAAACAATCCAGGTGGGCCTCAACAATGCAACAATTTAGAAAACCACGGTAGAACATCCTGACCATACGCAACCCAGCCGGGGCGAATTACGGTTTTGAAGAGAAAACATATACGTGATACTTCATATGGGAGAAATACGAAATCCAAAATGGTAGGTGCGTTAGAGGTAAAAACAAGGGTAGAGGGGCTGCAAGGTAAAGTGCAAACATTAACATGGCTGTTGTATCTGGAGGGGGTATAGGTGTTGCTTTCCGTGTTTCTGTGGTGTGGTGATGCAATTACTTTTTTAAAGCTTTGGAGGCTTCCTACCTTGAGAGCTTTCACAGCTCTCCTCGTCGCTGTTGTCTTGACAGTTATTTTGCCCATCGCAAATGAAGCTCTTGTCAATGCAGAGGCCATTCTTACAGTGGTAGCGGGCGGTGGAACAAAGCAGAGGGTTCGCCGCTGTGAAGGGAAAACAGAGCAGGTCACCAGGGAGGCCAGCAAGTCCCATGCAGAACTCCCGGAACCAGGAGTGTGTCCTGCTCAGGAAGCAGGGAGCTCACGGGAACCCCGAGAACCTTTTCCAGCCACAGTGTGTCCTGCTCAGGAAGAAGTGAGCTCACAGGAACCCCGAGAACTTTCTCCAGCCAGAAGCGTGTCCTGCTCAAGAAGCAGTGAGCTCACGGGAACCCCGAGAACCTTCTCTAGCCACACAGTGTGTCCTGCTCAGGAAGCAGTGAGCTCACGGGAACCCCGAGAATTTTCTCCAGCCAGAAGCGTGTCCTGCTCAAGAAGCAGTGAGCTCACAGGAACCCTGAGAACTTTCTCCAGCCACAGTGTGTCCTGCTCAGGAAGCAGTGAGCTCACGGGAACCCCGAGAACTTTCTCCGGCCAGAAGTGTGTCCTGCTCAGGAAGCAGTGAGCTCAGGGGAACCCCGAGAACCTTCTCCAGCCACAGTGTGTTCTGCTCAGGAAGCAGTGAGCTCATAAGAACCCCAAGAACCTTCTCCAGACAGAAGTGTGTCCTACTCAAGAAGCAGTGAGCTCACAGGAACCCCAAGAACTTTCTCCAGCCACAGTATGTCCTGCTCAGGAAGCAGTGAGCTCACGGGAACCCCGAGAACCTTCTCCAGCCACAGTGTGTTCTGCTCAGGAAGGAGTGAGCTCATAAGAACCCCAAGAACCTTCTCCAGACAGAAGTGTGTCCTGCTCAGGAAGCAGTGAGCTCATTTCTAAGATGGCTGACTCAAAGACCATCCTGGGAAACTGGCCAGCCAATGAGTGGGACAGGATAAGACTTACCCTGTCGCATTCTAAAAGCTCCTCCTCCCAAGTCACCAGGCAGCGCTCTGTACCATACCAGTGTGCCAGAAGGTGATGCCTCACTCCACATGGTTAACCTCCAGGTGCCTCTGAAGGGCCTGAGGCAAAACCTGAATCTCCTGGGAGAATCACGTGTGAAATGGTTGGTAGCGTAAGACACACAGAGAAGCAAAGCCAGAAGGAGGAGCTGAGTCAGGGAATCTGTGAACCTCTGCTACCCAGGGAGTGATGGGATGATCTGGTGGTCCAAGAGCTGTGTTGGATTCCTCTGGTTCTGTGAGTATGGACCAGCCTCTTAATCCCTCAGGTATCTTTATGGCTCACCACAGTGAACTCAGTGGTCTCCATTTCTTTGCAATCAAAGAAGCCCATTAGCCTACTTGGTCAGCCTGAACAGCACCCCTGTGAGGGTCCCTGTTCTAGGCACTTCCAGAACCTCAAAACAAGTAACAGGTATGGTCACTGCCCTCAAGGAAGTGGGTGGCAACTGGCCAGTGGGAGGCCAACGCAAAGCTACTTAATAACACACAAGCAAATCTCCACAGAAGATCAGTATTTCCACAGCACAATTTACCTTGTTCCTCTGTTCCCTGCAGCGCAATTCAAATAAGGCTCATTCCAGAGCTCTATTTTCAATAAATGAAGTAGCAAAGTAGGAATCAGTGCAATCCCAGCTCTGCCAGTTATGAGCTGTGTAATCCTGAGCAAATTACTTCACCTCTTTGATTGAGCCTCAGTGTCTTTGCCTGTAGATGGGACTGGCTGTGTAAGTTGTGGGGCCCAGTGCAAACTGAAAATGTAGGGTCAGCTGTTCAAAATTAAAAATTCAAGAAGGGCCCCTTCCAAGCTGAGCTGGGCCCTGTATAACCATGCAGGTGACAGGCCCGTGAAGCCAGCCCTGCTTGGAGCATTAATTTGTCCATCAAATGAGATGACATGTGAGCAAACGTGCAGTGCAAAATCTGACTCACAGCACATGCTCAGGGGGTGTTAGACACGCTCCCCCAGTTATGTCTGTCTCGGTCCCGTGAGCGTGGCCCTTCCAGCATAAGGCAATACTGGCGATGATGAGGAGGGGACATACTGGATGTTGGGGATGAACTGAGCCCAACCTGTATGACACGTGGTAGGAAGAGCACCAGATCGGGGTGCCAGGCCCAGCACGGAGCTTGCAATGGTAACAGGGGCAAGTCAGCTGTGATGTCCCTTGGTGGACCTCAACTGCAAGACGGCATTTGTGATACATCTTCCCCCTATGCTTCACTGAGCTATTGTTAAGATACACACAGATTAAGGCTGCGAGGGCTGAAGACTTCACAGGGCTTCATAAACCCAAAGGACTGCAGAGGTTTTTGGGTTTTTTTCTTTTTTAATATCTTTAACTATTTAACTCAGAAAGTTTGACTTGAAAGGTCAGAGGAGACAGAGGGACAGAGGAAGCCAGTGCTCTTGGTTTTAAAAAAGATAATGGACCAGTGTAAAGTCACCCAAAGTAGTCTGGCCTGAAAATATAAGTTTTAATTATTTCAATTGCTGTGGGCCAGAGGACGGTTCAACTTGATCAGAATGAAACCAAGGTCTGATTTCAGCCAAAACCAAAATGGGGAAGCTCAAACCACAAATCACATTTGGTTTCTGTCCAAGGCAGCCCTCCAAACCCTTCGGCCTCCTGTGGTGGCAGCCTTCAGCTTCCCTGGGACCTTGTGGGTCACGTGTTTGCAGCCAAAGTGTCAGCAGCAATCAGCTCGCTCCGACAGAAAGGCGCTCTAATTGGTCCAAGCTGGGGCAGCTGCACAAGTACGTAAACACCCTGGTGGGGGATCTGTGCTCAATCGACCTTGCTGAGAGGGCTGGCATCTACTTACTTTTCTTCAGCCTCACACCCTTTCAACCCTACAAACTCACACATGGAAAAGAAGTCATCTGTGTGCACGCATGCACATATGTGCACACATATACATTACATATATGTGTGTGTGCATGGACGTGTATAGACAGACCACACACATCTTCAGGATGAACTAATACTGACGATACCTTAAAACACAGTTCCAATAAAGAATCCAGACTGACTGAAAACCAAGTCACAGACTGGCTTTAACGCATATAACCAAGCGGACTAGTAGCCAGGTTATATAAAGATCTCTCACAACACAAGAGGAAAAAGACAAACAACTCAGTAGGAAAATGGGCAAAGGACACGATCAGGCAACTGCCACAAGAGGAATGGCAAATGGTCCATAACAACCGGAAAAAACGTTGACTGTCATCGGTAATGAAGCACCACTTTGACCACAGCAGACTGGCCAAACTTAAGGTCTTAAAATACCAGGCTGTTGGCAAGGATGTGGTGGTCTCGGGGACCACCAGCGGGAGTGCAAATTGGGAGATCGACCTCAGAGACCGATTTAGTAATATCCAATAAAAAGGTGTCCATGCTCTCCAGCCCAGCAATGTCGCTTCCAGCTACACACTCCAGGGAGAATCCCGAAAAAACAAAAATGTTTACTGAAGCACTGTTTGTAAAATAAAAAAAATGAGAAATGACCCAAATGTTCACCCACAAGAGAACAGATACAATGTGCTACATTGGTACAACAGAATTCTACAGCAGGAGGTGGCCAACTTTTTCTATAAAGGGCCAGCTCCTAAGTATTTAAGGCTTTGCTAACCATTCTGCCTTTGTCTCTGTCAGGACTACTCAACTTTTGCCATTACAATGCAAAGCAGCCATAGAAAATCCATAAACAGAGAGCATGGCTGTGTCCCAATAAACTTTACTTATAAAAACAGGTGGTGGGGCGCCTGGGTGGCTCAGCCGGTTAAGCGGCTGCCTTCGGCTCAGGTCATGATCCCAGGATCCTGGGATCGAGCCCCACATCGGGCTCCCTGCTCAGCGGGGAGCCTGCTTCTCCCTCTCCCTCTGCCTGTTTCTCTGCCTACTTGTTCTCTCTCTCTCTGTCAGATAAATAAAATCTTTAAAAAAAATAAAAAAATAAAAACAGGTGGTAGGCCAAATTTGACCCAGGAGCCATAGTTTGCCAACCCCGATAAACAGTAGTAAAGTCAATCAACCAAAAAAAAAAAAAAAAAAACCCCAAAAATCAACGAACCAGAGTCAAGATGGATAAATATCACAAATATGGTAGTGTGGGAGCAAAGTAAGTCCAGGACAGTAGGTGCCTCCGGAGAGAGGGGAAAAGGATAGAATCCGGGAAGAGGTATATACTGTGAACTTCTAATGATATCTGGTAACATTTTATTTTAAAAATCTAAAGCAAATAAGGCAAAATGGAAACAGGATTTTTTTTTAAATTGAGGTAAAACTGGCATATAACATTAAATTAGTTTCAGGTGTACAAAATAATGATTTAATATTTGTATACATTGTGAAATGATCACCACAATAAGTCCAGTTGACATACATCAGCACACAGTTACAAATTTTTTTTCTTGTGATGAGAACTTTTAAGATCGACTCTCTCAGCAACTTTCAAGTACACAATACAGTATTATTAGGTATAGCCATAATTATATCATTATTATAATATATTGATAATAAAATAATTATTAATTACAATATGTTGTAATAATATAACAATAGGCAATGTGATTTTTTTAAAAAGATTTATTTATTTATTTGTGAGAGAGAGAGAGTGAGCGAGCAGAGGGAGGGGCAGAGAGACAGAGAGAGAGAGAGACTCTCCCGCAGTCCTGCAGAGCAGACTCCCTGCTGAGCACAGAACCTGACGTGGGGCTCGATCTTGCGACCCCGAGATCATGACCTGAGCAGAAATCAAGTCAGCCGCTCAACCAACTGAGCCACCCAGGCACCCCGGTAATGTGATTTTTAAAGCAGCATCTGTGGGGAGCACCTGGGTGGCTCAGTCAGTTAGGCATCTATCTGCCTTCAGCTCAGGTCATGATCGCAGGGTCCTGGGACTGAGCCCCACGTAGGGCTCCCTGCTCCGTGGGGAGCCTACTTCTCCCTCCGCCTCTACTGTTCCCCCTGCTTGTGCTCTCTCGCTCTCTGTGTCAAATAAATAAATACAATCTTTAAAAAAAAACCAGGGTGTTGGGGACACAGGTGTTCATTTAATTCTACTTTGCCTTTTCAGTATGTTTGAAAGATTGCACTAAAAATTTTGAAGTGTCTTGTCTGGCAGAAATGTTTCAGGGATCACTTGCTTTCCTTTTCCATTACTCTTCCCTCACAAAATGCCCTCTGGCCCACAAACACCTGTTTTTAGTATCTTCCACACTTTGATGGCCAGTTGCTCACACAACACAAGCCCATGCTGGCGCTCACCCACATCTGGGGTTCCTCCTTATCGACGGCCCCTCGTAAAACAGCATATCCTCACCACCACCCTCCTTATTGTAAAACAGCATATCCTCACCACCACCCAACTGGAGGGCAGAGAAACAGAGGCAGAGGAGGCTACAGGAACACTCCCCAAACCCAGCAGCGAGCCAGAGAAAAAGGCAAAGTGCATGCCCTTCAAGGGCCCGGAGCTTCCTCCTGGAGGGGCCCTCAAGGCTTCACCTCCCTCAGGATCTATTGATTCTCCACCTATGTAAATTCCAACAAGGCTTGCGTTGGCATTGCCAAGACCACAGCAAATTACAAGGGAGCGGATTTGCTGCCTGCCTTTCGCAGATGAACTGCTGGCAAGAAATAAAAGCAGACAACTATGGCAGGAGACAGAAAAGCTGTAAGAAGCTGCCTTAAGAATTCCAAAAGCAGAGCAGCCTAAGATAGTTTCAAAAGAGACCAGAAAGTTCTAAAAGGAGCCAAAAGCAACCCTGTATTACAGCCCCATCTAAAAATTAACGTTCCTAAGAAGGGCCCTGTGCTATAGCCAATCAAGGTAAACACTGATTAAACTGGGATGCAACACATCGCAGAGAGATCCCTGTCAACCATGGTCCTCCAAGGCATAAACACTTCCAGTTATTGGGCAGACTCGCTTAACCAGAGGAGCAACTCCCCCCGAAGTTTCACTATATTTCTTCCAGGGTCTCTGCACCCGTCAACCAGGCTCAGCCAAACTTCAGGGTGAGCGCATGGGACGATGGCGGACCAACCCTGGAGGCTCTGGGTGGACAGGGGTAGAGTCTTACGGGCTCCGGTGGTCCCATGGAACCCTACCTGGGACCCTAAAGGAGTAACTGCTCGATGGGAGAGCTCAGAAACGAGCAGATGCTTCCTACATTAGGATGTTATGTCTCAGTATTGTCTAGCAACACTTAATGCGCTCCAAATGTATGTTTTCTTTGTCCTTGGGAAGGTTTACCAGTCACCAAGAAATGTATTACTTTACTCAGTTAACTAGAAAGAGGAACATTATTTATCTCAACAAGAATGGAGAAAATTGTCTGCAGTCGATTTCAAAAGCTCAACAGCAGACTCCAAAGCTCCTCAGTTATTATTAGCACAACAAACACAGGGATCTGAGGATCTGTTTCCCAGCCCACAATACTCAGGAAAGAGAACCTGTCTCTCCCTGCCAGGGGGGAGAGAGGAAGGAGTTAAGGTTAAGCTCCGTGGTTAATTCAACTGGCAGCGTTTACTTCAACCACATCTGAAGGAGAAGGACCCAGGGCCCACTGCGGTTGCCCAAAAGCAACTGACCGGCTTCAAGACAGGAAATGAAGCAATCTGTCTCTAGCAGGATGTAGGAAATGTCGCCTTTAATCCATTTAAAGTCTGTGAAGCCGGCCCCTCTTCCACCTCAAAGGGTTCTTCATCAAACACATCAATGAGAAACTCCTCATCGCCAGCTCCCTTGCTTCCCATCTGCTCCCCATCCCCTAGCAGTTACTGCTCACTTCCTCACCGAGCATCCCAACCTCATGGCCTCCAGGGAGGGCTTTGCTTTCCAGCTCCAATTTCCCTGGAAACCACGAAGCTGGGGGAGATGGGCTGCCCGGAGCCTTCCTCTGTGCCAGGATGGAGGGCCCCAAGCCCCTCTGCAAATCATCTGTCCCATTACCAAGCACTACTCCCTTTGTGCGGGAAAATGCTTGTAGCCCCGGCCTTCAAAGAGGCAGCCTGGGTGCAGCCAGCTGCGGGTTCTTGCCTTCCTTTCAGGGGCTGCTCCACGAGGCCTCTCCCAGCAAGCCCACTGGGCCAGCGTGGCCCGTGTGTGGCCACGTTCTGGAGCTAGCACCTCTTCCGAGTCTCTGCCGGCAGGGAAAGGCTTACCACTCCGGGCAAGACACAGGAGGCTGAGTCCTCAGTCCTGCTGAGTCTCTAAGGGCTCAGAGGATTTGAATTTTCAAAACCCTTCTCGAGTCCACTGGGTGCCAGTGGCAGAACTCTGATTCATTGCTGATGACAGTTTGTTTCCTCCTCCCTCTAAAGGCTTCCTGGACATGCCCACCTCCTGTCCAACATCCACGCCTGCCTTTTATCCAAGTCCACTGCTTCAACCACCGCCTTCCCGTGGATGGCTTCCCAGACCTTTCCTCTTGCAATAAACATCACTCCCCTGATACCCTGTGGACACTGCGGCCTGAATACCCCCTCACCTCACACCCTGCATGTCTGAAATGGACGGCCTCCGCTCTCTCGCTCTTCTTGTGACTCCATTCCTATTAAAGGGACCACCATGTCCCAGCTCTTCAGGCTCCAACCACGTTTGACCTTTTCCCTCTCCTCACCCTGCACCTGGCTCAGGTTCAACTGCTCCTCATTGGGTATAAAATACAATCTCCAGGGGCACTTGGGTGGCTCAGTCGGCCCACATGGGGCTCCCTGCTCAGCGAGGAGTCTGCTTCTCCCTCTCCCCTTCCTTCCTGCTCGTGTGCATTCGCTCTCTCTCAAGTAAATAAATAAAATCTTTTAAAAAGGGGAGGGGAGTAATAATATTACCAACCTAAAATGAAATTGTACATGCAAAGCATATAGAAATGTGCCATACGTATAGTGAGTGCTCAGCGATCATCAACCAGGTGGCTTCTACACCCTGCAGTTTGCATACCCCCCAGCCTCTGCCTGGGCCCTCAGCCTGAAAACCCCCCATGGAACTGTAGGGCCAATTTTTAATGGTACCCATCCACCTAGGTCCATCTCCTTCAACAGCCCCCTCTGATGAGCCCAGAAGGAATAATCCCCCCCATCACTGGTTCCCACAGCACTCCCAACAGCCAACCCGGTATTATAATTATTTGGATGTGAGTATTTTTGTCTCCCTTGCTTGAGTGTAATCTCAACAATGCCAGAGTCCTGTATCTGACCCTTCTCTACATCCTTTGCAGTATCTTGCACAGGCCTGGCATAGAAACTATGGAGAGAAGATGAGAATCTGAAAGAAAGGTAGGAGTTGGGGTTAATGAACAATGTATGGCTTAAATATGCCCTCTGGCATCTGAGACCAAAGGAGAGGATCAAGACATCCATACGTTAGGAATACATCCTGGCTGCCTGTCTTCCTGCTTTAACCCTTTGTTTGATTAGCTGGTTGGCCCACTCATTCAACAGACATTTACTATTGACTTTTCCCTTTAAATAAAGCACTCTACTAGGCACAAGGGATAAAAGAAAACCCAGTCTGTATTCTTAAAGAGCTTACATTCTAGTGGGGAGACAGGCAGGTCAATATGCAATAAAGATAAAGCACGAGAAATGCGATTTAGTCCACATATATTTACTGCATTGCTAAGGCTTGAGCCAGACTGCACACTTGGCCCTGGAAATACAGCTGTGAACCTGACAACAATACCATTTCAGGAGGTCACAGTGTGGCAGGGAAGACAGAATAAACACAAAGCAGTACTAAGGACAGTGAGGCAGGGGAAGGAGACAGGGGAGGAAAGGAGTTATTTCTTTATAGGGAGCTCAGGGCAGGCCACTCTTTTCCGGTGGCACATATCTGGAGAAGGCCCAAGATGGTGTCCAAACACACATGACAATGAGCCAGCCCAGCACTGGAAAACCAGGGGCGTTTCCCTAAGGAAGCAGGTCATTTAAGCAGAAGGAAGGAGTCTTTAAGGAGACGTTGATGAGGGGGCTTTGGAGCACTAGGTGGAAGGGTCCCCCTACTGCAACCCCCCTTCTCCCCCAGCTCATGCGATGCAGGCCTGACTCCTTGAGGGCGCCACCGAGGAAATGCAGCATCTAATCTGGCTGACACGAATAGAGCTTTGGGAATAAGGCAGCACTGAGGGGCTCTGTGAACAAAAACCACAGGTACACTGGCAAAACCAAGCAGCTGTTCAGGGGGACAGGCAAGAATTCGTCAGCGGTGGAAAAAACATAGTCTAGGACATGGTGGTTCTTCTGGGCACAGCTACATTGAAAGCAAGAGCAGGAGCTCCTTAGCCTGAATCAGTGGTCCATGGAGGTCGCCCAGGTCACCCTGCCATCTTGGTTCTGGGCAGGAGTCTCCATCCTCACCGAACGAGGACCCAGGTCAGGGCTGTGCGGCCAGCCGAGCCAGCGTCCCACCTCCAGCCAAGGACATCTGAGCACAGGGGAGAAGAGGGGGCCGAACGCAACCAAGGGAGGCAGGACAAAAAGCAAAGGGGTAAAATCTCAGCATGTGAGCCTCTAAGAGGAAATCTTAGTTCTTGCTTATCTTCACTCCTGAGTTGATGAAGGCCAAAGGTGGGAAACTGTGTCCATAGAAACAAAGTTCTTTAAAAACAGGACTCTCCTGGGATGCCTGGGTGGCTCAGTCGGTTAGTGTCTGCCTTCGGCTCACGTCATGATCCTACGGTCTTGGGATGGAGTCCCGCATCGGGCTCCTTGCTCAGCGGGGTACCTGCTTCTCTCTCTGTATCCCCCCCGCCCCCGCTCCTACTCTCTCACTCCGTAGCTCACTCTCTCTCTCTCTTTCTCAAATAAATAAATGTAATCTAAAAAAAAAAAAAGACTCTCCTGTTATTTATGAAAAGTCAAGACATAACCCAACAAAACCTCTCTTTTATCTTTATTTTTTTTTACTATTTTATTAGAGAAAATTTCAAATATCCAAAAAGAGAGACTGGCATAGTGAACCCCCATGTTCTGATCACCTGGCTTTAAAAATTATCAACTCACTAACGATTTTATTTCAATTCTACCCCCACCCCTTACCCCTGTGATTTCATCTTTATATACTTCATTATTATACTTATTATTATTATAAATATCTAATATGGTATTAGATATTATATATGTATATGTACATACACATCTTTATATATAAGGACTTTTTAAAAATAATAAACAGAATATCAGGGCACCAGGTGGCTCAACAGAGGTTAATCATCCGACTCTTGGTTTGGCAGCTCAGGTCATGATCTCGGGGTCCTGGGATTGAGCCCTGCATCAGGCTCTGCGCTCATTGTGGAGTCTGCTTGAGATTCTTTCCCTCCACCCATCTCTCTGTGCATGCACACACATTTCCTCCCGCTGTTCTCTCAAAAAAAATAATAATTCTCACACTTTAGGAAACTAACAATGATGCCTTAACATCATCAAATATACAACCACAATTCACATTTTCCCAATTAACTCAATTTTGTGTGTGCGTGTTTTTAAACCGTTTGTTGGAGTTGGGATTGAAAGAAGATTGGTACATGGCATTTCACTGATTTGTTTCTCAGTCCCCTTCAGTCTGTAGGTTCCCTCTTCCTCTAATTTTTCTTAGAATGTATTAATGGATGAAATGGGAGTCCTGCAAAATCTCCCACATTCTGGATCTGGCAGTCTGTCCCCCAGGGGGCCACCAACATGTTCCCCGTCCCTGAATTTCCCGTGAATTAATGGATGGTGTTACAGAGTGCATGTTGTGTCCCCCGGAGTTCATATGCTGAAACCCTAACCCTTAATAAATGGGATGGTCTTGGGGAGGGGAGGGCTTTGGGAGGAGCCTGGGGTAAATGAGGTCATGAAGGTGGTGCTCTCCTGATGGGATTAGGGCCCTTATGAGATGAGCAGCCAAGGGATTTCCCTGTGTGTGCGAGCGCCAAGGAAGGCCAAGTGAGGACATCAACAGCAAGAGGGCCCACACCAAGAACCCAGCCATGATGGTACCCTGCACGTTGGTCTTCCAGGACTAAGAGAAGTAAGTTTCTGTTTAAGTCACCTAATCCATGTCCTTCTGTTATGGCAGCCAGAACTGCCTAGGGCAGATTTAGAGGCTCAATCAGATTCAGGTTGGAAGCAGAGGCAGAAACAACTCTCAGTGATGACGTGTGTTCCTGCTAGCTCACATCCAAAGGCAAACAACATTTGGCTGTCTCTTTTCTTGTGAGGCTCAGACTGACTTGTGAGAGGTTCCAATTCCGGGTCAGACACACTCATGACACCAGCCCTGACTCTCTCCCTGAATGCAGCTGCAATAAAAACCTAGCCAAATACTTGGACAAATACAGCGGCTCTTTCAGATTCTGCGAAGTAAACCAGAGCAGCCCAACTGAGGAAGAAGACCAAAATTTGAACTATCGCTGAAGTGGTGGTAGGCTTACTATTCCCTCCCTCCCCCATCAGAGTCCCAGGAAACTGGAAAGGATCAGAGAGGTCGTGGAGCGGGAGTCCATGAAGTTATTTATGAACTTCTAGGCGGATCCCCAGGTGGCACGTGCATGGATCTGGTCCGAATCAGCCCACCCAAGACTTTGAGAACCAAACTCACAGACCACTGCCCAGGTCTCAGACTGACCAGAGTAGGTGAAGAGGTAGCACGGATCCAAACAGCACTGCAAAAACAACCACAGCCCACCGAGGGGCTGTGAGGAATTCGGGGCCTGACCCAACAGGGTCATTTGCTTACTAAAACAAAAACATCAACATTCTCTGTAGGATTGAAACAAAATCCAGAGTGTCATACATCATCATCAAAATATCCAGAATATAATCCAAAATTACTTGCCTTGCAAAAAATCAGGAAAATCTCCATTCTCAAGGGAATAGATAATCAACAGACACCAACGCCAAAATAAGACAGATGTTGGAATTATGTGACGAAGACGTTAAAGCAGCTATTCCAGAAAGACTCCAACAAGCCAGCAATCACACAAATTTCTGACACAAATGGAAAATAGGAGGTCTCAGCAAAGAACTCGTAAGATACAAAGAACCAGGGGCGCCTGGGTGGCTCAGTTGGTTAAGCGACTGCCTTCAGCTCAGGTCGTGATCCCAGGGTCCTGGGATTGAGCCCCGCATCGGGCTCCCTGCTCGGCGGGAAGCCTGCTTCTTCTCCCTCTCCCGCTCCCCCTGCTTGTGTTCCCTCTCTCGCTGTGTCTCTCTCTGTCAAATAAATAAATAAAATCTTTAAAAAAAAAAAAAAGATATAAAGAACCAAAAGGAAACTTTAAGACTAAAAAATACAGTAACTGAAATTTAAAAAACAAAAAACAAACAAAAAAGACCACCCTGTATGGGCTCAAAAGCAAATTGGAGAGGACAGGAAAAAAAGTAAACTTGACAAAAGGCTAATAGGAATTATCCAACCTGAACAATAAAAGGAAAAAATTGATTAAAAACTGAACAGAGCCTCAGGAACCTGGGGGACAATCACAAAAGATCCAAAGTTGTTATTCAAATCCCATTAAGGACACAAAGTGCTTGAAAACAATCTGAAGAAAGAACAGCTGAAAAGGTCCTAAGTACAGCAAAAGATGAAAACTTACAGATTCAAACAGAACCCGACACAGAATAAACTCAAAGAAATCCCCACAGCCAGACACACTATACTCTACTGCTGAGAGCTAGACTGGGAGAAAAAAAAAATCTTCAAAGCAGCCAGAAAAATGATGCATTTTCTATGCGGAAACCATTTGCATGGCTGCAAATTTCTCATAGGAAACCACAGAAGCCAGAGGAAGGGCATGGCATTTTTAAAGCGTTTTAAAAAAGAGCTGTCAACCCAGAATTCTATATGCAATAAAAATATCCTTCAGGAATGAAAGTGAAATCGTGACACCGTTGGATGAAGGGAGACTAAGGGGATGTGTCACCACCAGACCTGCTTCAAAAGAATGGCTAAAGGAAAGGCTTCAGCGGGAAGGGAAATGATATCGGAAGGAGACTTGGAACCTCAGGAATGAAGGAAGAGCAACCAAAATGGCAAGTCTCTGGGTAAATAGAATAACAGACTATTCTTCTCCACTGGAGTTCTTTAAAATGCATTTGAGACTTGAAAGCAAAAATGAAAATATTGCCTTTTTGGGTTCTGAGTGTATGGAGACGTACTATCTCAGACGACCAGAACGTAAAGAGATCGAGTGATAGGGTTTCTACATTCTACTTGAAGTGGTAGAGTGTTAATCCAGAGCTCTCAGTGAACAGATGGGTGGCTGGTCCCAGGCACGTTCAGCCCCATCCATACCTTGTAAAGCTCCCCATCAATTTTTCATCTAATGCTTTCAGGAGCCACTGATGATCCATTTCTTCACCAGGGTTACAAAACAGATACTCTAATCCTCTCATTCTTCCATGTTAGTTGGTATTCTTCAATTAAAAAAAAAAAAAAAAAAACCCTTTCCTATCTGTTGGCTATTTAATTACTCACAAGTACAAAGCATCTAGGAAAAGGAGGATAAATGCTGGATTCTCTCCTTTTATTTACCAGTTTCAAAATAGTGAATTAGAACCCGGTATTTTTAGATGTTAGATATGCTAGAGGGAAATGCTGGCTTAATCCCCAATGATTGAATTTGGAATGGATATAATTAAGTCATTTAGACAATTAAAGACCAATATCCAAACATTTAAATCAGACAGCATCTTTAATATGGCAGAGAATATGCAGAATGGTGCAATCATTTAGAATGTATGTACTAGAATGTATCACACTTGCTTTTTATTGCCATTGAATTATTCTCTAGTATGTACATATGAATATATATATATATATATATATATATATATATATATAAAATTCCCCCCTTAGATTATAAGATCCCCATGGACAGCAGGAAGCTAAGATCAAGCTGATACACACTTACTAAAGGACTTAGTGAAATATAAAACAAGTACATCCTTGGACATCCTAAGCCAAAGGCAAAATGCTAGTAAATAGGGTCTTCCTCTTCATCACTCACAGCTTCGTTTTAAGTCACCAGGGGTTTTCAAAATCAATTACCCCTTGCCAGCCACCACACTGAACGCTTTTCAGGTACCACCTCATCTAATTGCCACAACGACCCAGGAAGCAGGCTCTTGGTGTCCCCAATTCATGAGACGAGGACACCACTCTGCAAGGAGATTATAAAGCACAGCCAACCCAGCTTAATCAGGGCAGAACACAAACCTGGGGCCAGGCTTTTCAGCTCCAGAGTCATTCTGCTCAATCAGGCTGCTACCTAGTGAGTGCCTGCCTCCTCCTGCTAAGGTGGGTTTCTGCTACTCTACTCTCCATTCAGCAATCTAGCCATATTTCTGCCATCTGGGAGCCAGAAGATGAAATAAGGCAAAAGGAGAAGGCACACGGGAGAGTTATATATGATACTCCTCGTCCCCACTGCGTGCGCACAGCGACTATTCCCTGCAAAGGCATAAATAACAGGGGACATGGTCCCCCTCCTCTTCAGAGGCTTATACCAGAACCAACAGGGTAAGGGAAAGTCAGTTTCTCAAAGCAATCACTGAAGTCATTACAACATGTTTTGAAGAAAAATTAATAACATAAATAACAATTACATGAATAACGACAACAATCCTAATGAATAACATGTACGTGTATATACACGTACGCATACATGCATACATACACAGAGAGAGAGGGAGGGAGGCAGAGAGACACAGAAAGGCCTGGCACAAAAAAGGCCACATCCGAACCAGGTGCCATTCTGGGCAGTTTCATTTTCCCTTACGCTTTTTTATATTTTGCAAGTTCCAAAGCCATTTGCTGGGAGAGCTGATACGGCACAAAAGGTCCCGGGGAAGAGAAGCCAGAAGGTCACTGACGCTGCTGTGTGTGAACTGGTTTTGGATACAGAGATGCTGGCCAGGAAGGGACTGCGTGTCTCCAGGCCATGGAGTGGGAGCTCCACACCAAGACTGCTAAGAGGCGAGGGGGCGGGGGGGCAGAGAGAACACGAGGGGGCGTGTGTCTGTCTGTGTGGTGCCTTGGAATATTATACAGCAAATAAAAGGAACTGGGGCAGTCCCACAAGACAAGGAGAACTTTAGCTTTCTATACTATATGGGCTTTTTTTTCAAAAATATTTTCTTCCGATATATATAAAAATACATCAACATCTTTTTAAAAATCTTTCGAAGTGGGAAGGAAAACCAGCACATCAAGCCAGGCTGTTGAGTGGGACAGTCCATCAGAGGAGGGGGCGAAGGAGCAGAGAATCGACTCTGCCCCTCGTGACCTGTGGGACCCTGGCTGAGCTCCCCGACGTCCCGACACTTCAGATGCCTTATCTATTGATGAGGACCACACACCTGCACCTGCAAAGCTATTGTCGGAGCAGAAAACAAAGTATGGCCCAGGCCCAGAGCACTTCAGAGAGTCCCCACGAAATGGGAGCTGAGCGCTTACATGTTTGCACAAGCAGGATGCGGGTAAGGAGAGAAGACACCCGAGCTCACGGGAGTGAGGAGCACAGGGAGGAGAGGGGCGGCGCCCAAGGCACCGGGCCCAGCGGAATGAACAAGGGAGGGCGGCCGGGCGCTCCTGGCACTTACTGCAGTTCTCTTCGTCGCTGCCGTCGGGACAGTCCTCAAACCCATTGCACTGGAAGCGGCCGATGATGCAGTGGATGCCACTGGCGCAAGGGAAGAACGTCGGGCCACATTTGGACTTAGCCTTGGCTGTAGGAGGCAAAACAGGACAAAAAGCAGGTCATGAGGAGCTTACGTTTTCTGACCCCTGGCATACCCATCCCACCAACTGAGCGTGCAAAGGGGTCCCTTCACATTTCCCTTGAAGTCCCCAAAGATCTCTTACCACCCGCCACCCACTGTCAACGCCCAGCCACACTGGGAGCCCGCACGCAGCATCCTCGAGGAAGGCGGTGGCTAATCCTGCTGTGCTGACATGGACCCTGCACAAAGAAAGGCTCAGCCAGAATGTGCTGCACAAAGGAACGAACGGGTGAGCCGAGGGGTGATGGATGCAACCTACTCTGAAGGGGCTAAGGAACCATTCACAATTCATTCCCTGACTGTCAAATTAATTGTCTGCATTTAGTAAGTGTTTCCCATTCTAGGCAGCGTGACCAGAGCTTTCCGTGGATGCCCTTACTCAATCCACCCAGCAACCACCCAGTGGCAAGGTGTGCAGAAAATAATTAACACCACCGGATGGAGACGGCTACCCTGCAAAGAGGCTTGCTTGCCTGCAAGGTTGGCCCTCGCGTGGCTGACTTCCGGGAACTTGGATTTCGGGAAGGTTCGCACCATTCTCTCCTAAGAACGGCTCCCTGTGCCTAAACTGTTTATTCGAACGGTGCAGTTTATGCTGAACACCTGCTTTTCCTCTGGCAGTTTGGGGTTGTGGTAGATGCTGGGCAGACAGCGCCTGCGTAACCAGCCCCCACTAAGAACCCCGGGCACTGAGTCTGTAACAAGCTTCCCCAGGAGAAAATATTTATCACACGCTGTCACAACTTGCTGCTGGGGAATTAAGTGCATCCTGTACCACTTCACTGGGAGAGGACTCGAAGTTTGATCCTGGTTTCCTCTGGCCTTCACTCCATTTGTCTTTTCCCTTTGCTGATTTTGCTTTGTGTCCTTCCACCATCGTAAGTCATATGACTATATGCAGAGTTCATGGAATCCTCCCAGCAAATCACTGATCCTGGGGGCAGTCTTGGGGACCGCTGACAAGGATGGGTATGGTTCTTATCCCAATGTCAGAGGTGTGCTTTGAGGGGTAAAGTGACTCGCCCAAAGCCACACAGTTAGAAGATGGGACACTGGGGTGAGGCCCTTGGCACTAGACTCCAGAAGCCAAGCTCTCTGCCAGTCTGTCACTTCTCACAACAGAAGCCAGACTCCAGTTCAGAGAAATTCTTCTTCCACTCCTGCTGTACAAACAGTTTTAACCGAAGCTGCTGTAACTCGGGACTGACTGAGTGTCCTGCTAACCAAACAGCCCTGCGGGGTAATGGGCTTTCCCGGGAACGGTGACGGCTGCTCTAGCTTGTGATTACAGGGTGTAAGATCAGATCTATTGCTGCATCCCAGGTAACAGGCCCCGACTAGCGTTCCTCTCATCTCCTGCCATAGAGGCAGGACCCATGGTCCTCAAGAAGGAAGGGACATTTCTTGGGAACAAACAGGTAGTACATTACCTTCATGTTCCTGTCATCAGGAACATGCCAACTTTGGCAAGCGTGATCCACAATCAACAGGGTTTTAAGGCCTGGGACGTGCCTAGGTTTTAAAAACTCCCAACACTTTGTTTCAGCCTGGAACTTCTGTAATGGTGAGGGTGCGCTCTTCAAAACCACAAACTTGGGAGACAGTGTCTGGGTTCAAATTGTGGCTCTACTTTTTATGAACTTGGGCAAGTTTCTAAATATTAGTGAGTCTCAGTTTCCTCATCAAAAAACTGGAGGTAACATTTACCACCCAGGGCTCTAGGAAGGATTCGATGAGATAATCTATACAAAATGCTTCTTAGCACAGACCATGGTATACAGCAGATGCTCAATTAATGGTAATACTTATGCTATTTATCATCGTCATCATCAGTTATAGAATTTTAAAAATTACTTCTTGGTCTGCTAATTTTTTTTCCTGATCGCCAAAGTTAAAAAAGCTCATTATGGAAGATCTCTATGAAGTGATACGAAATGATCTCCAGGATATACTGTTAAGTGTGGGGGGGGAAGCAAAGTGCAAAAGAGTATCTATAATATTTTAACCCTCTATATGAGCAAAAGAGAGGGATATAAGAAAATCTACATGGATTGGTTCATCTGTGCAGAAGAAACACAGGAAGGACAAACCAGAAACTAAAGAGCCTGGTTATATACAGGGGGTGGAAAAGGGATGGAAAGAACGGAGAAATGAGATTGGAACGAGGCTGCGGGATGAGTCTATATAGCTCTGACTCTTAGAACCCCAATATTTCACACACCCAAACAGTAAAAAATTAAAATCATCCACACGGATGTATGTGTGCAGACACTCAAAATATGAAAGAAACAGCAAAAGTGAATGTGAATGGATTATAGATGAGTAAGCCCACCACACTGAAGGCTGTGGGGAAGAAGAGAACCAGCCTAAGTAACTCGGGAAACCGTTATTTTGCCTGGATTCCATACGGCTAAGGAAAAAGAGAATTGTACACAAATAGGGCACTCTACTTTTATTTGTCACAGGGTTATGGACTAGCAGTTCTGAAACTACTTTGTGTGTACTAGGACTGAACAAATAAGTAAATATATTGCAAATAATAACCGTGAGGTTTTCACTCTCAGAGGAAGAAGTTAGAAATAAGGAAAGTGGAGAGGCTAAATGAGGCTTTGGACTGGAAGTAAAGGCATCAGTATGAAGTCAAGATTTGTAAAGATAGATAGATAGATAGGCAGAGAGACATACAGATAGGTAAGAGAGAGAGAGACAAATATTTATAGAATTTTTTAAAAGATTTAATTTTTTGAGAGAGAGAGAGAGAATAGCTCGTGAGAGAGCACAAGCAGTGAGGAGAGGGAGAGGCAGACTCCATGCTGAGCAGGGAGCCTGATTCAGGTGGGGCTCACTCCCAGGACCCCGGGGATCATGACCTGAGCTGAAGGCAGACATTTAATCGACTGAGTCACCCAGGTGCCCCAAGAGAGAGAAATATTGATCTGGTGTGTGCATGGGTCAGCATACATACATATATTTTCTAGTTCCATCTGCTAAGAAAGATGAGAAGCAATACACTCCAGTAGCAAATGAGCACACCCAGCACCAGATCTTGGTTTCTAAATACCATTATCCAATAAAGGGAACCAGGGCTCCTTGGAGAAGTGGTTAATTCCAGGGGGAAATTCAAGATGAACCTGGAGTGTCTTGTGTTGCCAGAGAGTAAAGAAGTGCTCAAAATATGATGGAGGCATGTGAGGACACAAGAGTCAACCTGAAGGAGCTCCCCAATGACCAAAGCTACAACACTTGAGTGACAAAATAATGACAGTTTTGGACTATACCCCAGAGAATACAATAAATATCTGTGAGTCCATCCGGCATCATAAATCGTTGGATAAATAAGTAAATGGGGAAGAAGGGAAGTATTTCCTTATAGAAGAATTCCAATGGTTAAACAGAGAGTGGATGTGGGAAATAGAAAGTCACCATTTAGCAAACACCACAGTAACTATGGTTAGAGGCAAGACCCAGCGACGGATGCTCACACGAGAGGACCAGCAGGCCTTGCTCTGGCCACCCTTTCGGGGCTGCTGATCGGCTGCTTATAGGCTTGGACATCTGAGAGCTGTTTCCTCGTAAACCTCCATTCACAGCGTCACCGCAGCTTAACAATGCCTAAAGTCCCTATCACAGCATCATGCAGCTCTGGACACCTCTTTAGGGCACAGCTACCTGGGGTCCCTGCCTGGCTACGCGGGCCTCCTTGCTCCTTCAGGAGCTGTCGCACACAGTCCCACCTCGGGACCTGCATGCACCCTGCCCGTCCCCCTCCCAGGGTCGCAGGGCCCATGCCTCCACTTACTCAGACACTGGACTGTGGACCCAGAAAGTCGGACTCCCACCCTCTGTCTCTCTAGCCCTCCTTCTGCTTCTCCTTCTTTTCCTTCCTAGGAAAGGACATGACTTTGTGCTGTGCTGTTTGAATGATGACCATACACTCGTTTAAATACTTTCGTTCACCACTTTCGACGGAGCTGTACCACACAGTGCCAACACCAGGGAATATATACTTGCTGAATACACAGATGAGCCTGTAAAAGAGAGTGGGACTGGGTAACAGTAGCTAGCTGGCTGAATGTTGACTATGGGTTAAGCATTATGCTCTGGGTTTTACAAATATCACCTCGTTTACTCCTCACAAAAACCTATTTCACAGATAGGAGAGCTGAGGTCCAGAGGTGAGGGCGCTTGACACTGCTAATAAACAGAGTCAAGGCTCAAACCTTGCTCTTGACTCATCTGCTCCTCTGCCTCTTTAGATATTTCTAAGCCCCAGTCCAGCTCCAAAGGACTAGGCTTTAGAAGACAAAGAAAAAGAATATGAATAATTATAAATGAATTAGCTACCCTTCAATTAACCAGCTCTTTGGCCCTGCCCCCTTTTCAAGAATGACTAATGAGACCTGCTGCCTCATCAGCGGTCTCGGTCAGAGGCAGCCGTCCTGTTACGATTTACACCTGCGCCATCGGACTCCTGCTGAGGCAACCTGTGAGGCGGATCACAGCACCTGGCTGAGGCTGTGAGAGAAGCCAGCCGCTGACAGCAGTCCTCCCCTGGCCGCCGTTTCCCCGAAGGGGGGAGATTTCAACGTGAAACTCAGCAGCCCCTGGCAGAAGGTGGGAGGCCTACTATGCCTAATATCACCCTGACGAAGGTGGGCAGGGTGCCTCCAGGCCATCACTATTTTTCGAGGACCTGCTCCCTGAACTTTCCAGGGAGGCAGCTTTCACCAGTGGGAGGAAAAGAACCAGCGCTCTCCTGGGGGTGGGTTTCTTTCCCAATCCGTGTCCTCTCCCTCGTTAGAGCCTGATTGTCACAGTTCTGCTTTTCACGGATCCGTAAATTTTAAAAAAAATAAAAAAAAGAGATGGGGGTGCATCAAGGGCTAAAACAGTTGCCAACTTTTTATTTTGCCAGCGAGGACACACACCAACACATCTGCAATCATCTCTGCTCACTCTTGTCCTCCACGGAAAGCCGCTTTAGCCTCCAAAAGGCAGGACAAACAACACAAGAGTCCTCGGACCAGTACTTGGGGATTATGTCAGGACTAGAGGGGAACCAGGAGACGTCCCCGTGTGGCCACGCGGTGAGGCCCGCAGAACAAAGACCCGATCCTTGCAGGCACAGCTTCGCTCAGTAACTAATTCTCACTTTTCACAAAGGAGAAAACTGAGGCCCAAGGAGGCAGTCTGAGCCTTGCCCAAAGTCACACAGCTATTTAGGATCAGACTGGTCTAGAATCCAGTTCTCAGTCCCCGAGTCTAGCCTCTGTCAATTACAATATGCTTGAGGCAGGGTGCCACTGAGTCACGCGCTGCCAAATCCCATCCCGGGGATCAGATTTGGCCGAGATCCCATGAGGCTGAAAGCCCCTCTACCACGTGGCAAGAACTCTCCAAGCCGTGGAGAGAAACGCTCTGGACCAGGCATCAGGCCTGTGGCTCCCAGTCAGCCCCAAAAGGGCTCAGGGCTGCTCACTGGTCCTGGAGGATGCGGCGCTGTGGCGTCCGTGGCTACCAGCCCAGACCCTCCCCACGTGGTCCTTCCACGAGAGTCAGACAAGAGCCACCATGCCAGAGCCTCTCTGTTCAGCCAGAACAGCCGGGAGCTCGCTCATCAGACCTGCAGCATCTCTCAGGCTTTGGCAACCGCTCCAGCCATAAACACGGGTATCTGGGGTCTCTCTTCCAGATGTCTGTAGTTGGCCAAATCAGCAACAGCTACGATCTCCAACCCCTGCTTGCCTCTAATTCCTGCTCCAGGATCCTGCCAGTGTGTGCCTGTGACAGCCCAAAGAACCAGAAGCAGGAGCCTTAAGCTCTTCTGTAAAATTACCATCCTGGCTTTTATAAACTCATGACACAGTTCACTATGAAAAATTCAAACTACAGAGAAAACGCACAAAGGTCAACGTAAAAATTACCCCAAATTGCTGCCACCCAGCCAAAGCCACCGTGGACATTTTGGTAAACGTGCTCCTGAAGCATGGTCTCAAGAACCACTGTATGCAAATGGATCGCCCTAGGACCTCATTAAAATGCAGTAGGTCTGGAGTGGAGCCTGGGATTCTGTATTCCTGAGACTCCCAGGTGATGTCAATGCTGCTGGTCCAAGCACTTCCCTTCTGAATAGCTAAGGACCACGGTCTTGTTCATTGTTCGATCTCCAATGCCCAGAAGAGTGCCTGGTGCACACGTTTTACTGACTAAATCAATACACAGAAATCTGAGCATATAGCTTTGCTTAAATGCACCCATGAAACACGATGCTATTCGAAACTTGCTTTTGTCACTTGCCAATCTATTGTGACATCTTTTCATGTTGATAACTACGGGCCCACACTATCACTTTTACTGGCTACAGCTACTCTGCACCCGTAAGTCCCATGACTGATGCATACTTGGGGTGTTTTCAATAAACAATGCACACATAGATGCATATGTTATTCTCCCCACTTGTACAGTATCTCTTGAAGGTATAACTGCTAGGTCCCAGGATATGCATATTTCACATTTTGGCATCCTTTTGATCATCGACTGCCTCCTCCCAGAGGAACTGGTACCGTCTTCTGGCCACAGCTGGCCACAGAAACAGCCTCCGGCCCCAGATCATCCATTGGAGATAGGCCGATTCTCCCCTGCTGGCAATGATATTCCTAGAAGCACACAGGCTGAGAACATCCCACAGTTCCTCTATGTTTATGTTAGGTTGGTCCTTCACTGCACCCGGTGCTCTATTATTCTCCATTTATCTCTGTCTCTCTTCATTTTAACATCTGTGTATTTCATTACTTTGCCACGTAGGAGACATTCCTATCCAGTCAAGAAAACCATGACTCTTCTTTTTATCTTTTAAAATTTGCACCGGGTGCAGAGCATCAATCTTTGCTGGAATTGGTTTCCCTGGTTTACACTAATCATGGGCTAATGCAAAGTGTCCCTCCTTTCGGGAGATGCTCCTTGAGCTAACTTTCCCAGGCTGCATTATCCCTTCTAAGGGCCCGACAAAGGGCAGGTTCTCACTCCAAGGATGGTCCTGCTTGCTAACATTTCTCTAGAATGTCCTGTCCTGTGAGGCAGTGTTTAACAAAGAAGGTTGTCAATGATCCTCCTGCAGAAGAATCTCCAGGGACACCTCTCCCCTAGGGGAATCTGCATTCGTATTAAGCACAGAGGATTCCAATGAACACTCACATGCGACCACCCCACCTGACAGATTCTACTGATATCTTATGCCCCAAGAACAAATGACCTCATCAGTCCTTTCTTTCTGATGTTGCCATGGCATAGACCAGCAACCACTCCAGGAATTGTGGCTACAGGGCTCCTATAGGGCCTCCTCTGCCTACCAGCCCCCGTCAACTCTAGCACTCATATCCCAGATAGCATAGGAGACACCATGGGCCTCTTGATGATCTTTCTCCATCTCAACAGGTCCTCTCTTCCTCCATGTTTACATGCAAAACACAAAATCACTCTGCTTTACATACAAAAGCTGCGGGCTCGTATTCAAATAGTTGCTGTCCTAGCAAAAAGGCCCTTTTGGAACTTCAAAACCCTCAACCAGTTCTGTCCACATTTTAAGGATTTACACTTTACCTGTGCACAATACAAAATAGGGATAAAGGGCCCAAAAAGTGTCTACTGCCCCCTCTGGACAAATAACAAACTATTCCTGAGCATCCTGCTATCTGTCAGGCACTGAGTCAGTTCTGTGGTGATTCAAACAATACTCCCTGAGAGTGGACGAAGGACACAGACAAGTCAATGAGACTCTGCATGCAATGCCAGGAGTGCTCTGATGGGGGAGCTAGAGGACACCCAATCTCAAAGTGAGTCTGAGGGCAGAAAAGGCTGCTGAAAGGAAAGCAGGCCTCAGCAAAGACACTTCACATATAGCTATGGTGGAAACCGATGTAATGTTTAGACACTGAGGCCTTGCTCATTTATTCATTCCACTAATGTTAATTCACAAACTCTGTGTCATACCTGCAAAGAATAAGGATACACTGGAGACAGCTCTGCCACAGAGAAAAGTTTATAGTGTTGGTGGGACTGTTCCAAGAAGGAGGAACAGCACGTGCAAAGGCCCAGGGGCAGAAACAATGTGGTATGGGGAGAACTGAAAGGGGGTCAGTATGAACTTGTTTCTCAGATCAGTAAAAAGTGCCTGGTATGTTTTCCTTAATTAAAAAAATGTAAAACCTTATTTCTCATAAGAAATGTGCCCTGAGCTAGCTGTAATGCAGCTCACACTAAAGAGAATTATCCACACCAAAGTATAAATCAGAAAAAACATCAGATGATAAAATTCATGTAATCTGAATCAACATGCACAATGCTCCCCGCCTCCCTTCCCCAAAGCGAACGCCTACATGTAGCATCACTGGCTAAAAACTGCGCAAGAAGTAATGGATCTAAAAATGCTACTATATTCAGTCCCTTGGTTCATTTTGTAAAATGTCAAACCGTGGTTCCCTTGAAAAGTCAAACATGACTTCATGGTTGGAAACAAGGAAGCAAAAAGAGCCTTATAAAAAGCAACAGGCTGTTTTAAAAAAGCATATGCCTGGATTCTCTAAGAAGCCTATGAGAGAAAAAAAGACAGGTATTTCATTGTGGTCCTGATGCAGAGGACAAACACCCCAGAAAGCTAAATCCACACCTGGAATTCAGGCCTTTGCACATTCATCATTACCTGAGCAAAAAAAGCCCTTGGCTTGTTCCAGCAGTTCGACTCTGTGTGACTACTGAAGTGAACTCCAAGTTCTATCGATCAGATATTGCAATTTCTTCCTCAAACACCATATTGGCTGCTTCAGAGATACATATCGGGGAGTGGAGAGAGCAAAAGATCACAAGCTCATTGGAATGTAAATACAGAAAGAAGGCATCTAGCTGCAACAGCTTCAACAGAAGACTGTCGGATAGACAGTTTCTAAACATCTCCTCTTTCATAAGAACAGGAGGTGTGCAGCCTTGGGGCTAAGAAGTCAGAAGGGCTTAGGGTTCAGAAGCATCTGAGCTTCTATGCCCTTTCTGCCACATAATAGCTGAGACCCTGGACAAGTCACTGAACCCCCCTTGACCTCAGTGACCCTGTCTGTAAAAGGGGCATAAAGATAGCACAGATCTCATCGGTTGTTGGAAAATAATATGAGATTTTGCATGTAGAGAAAACAGTGCAATGCTTGACATCTAGTAGGGATCTGATCGTATCTTCTCCTCCCAAACATGGTCCATGGGTCTACAAACTGCTCTTCTTCCCATATATGGATGGCCCTGAGAAAAATGAGGTAGAAACCAAAATAATGTTTAGACTAAGGCCTTACTTGTTTAGTTCTTCATTGCATTCATGTTAATTCTCAGACCCTCTATGCCACACATTGGACCAAGTGGGGTTGCAAAGAGAATCAAACATTCAAACATAACTTCTGCTAGCAAGCTGCTCCTAGCTAAGGAACACCTGGCCAAGAAGAAGGAAAAAAACAAAAAACAAAAAAAAGACAACAAAGGGCAATAACAGATCATTGCAATGAGATGTGGTAAGTGCTTTATAAGCTGTATAAACATTTGCCTTTCAACACTGTACTGTCAAGGTTCAAATGCTGCCTCCACCACTTATTGGACATATGATTTATGGCAACTGACTTCACCTCTCTGTGCCTCCATTTCCTAATCAGGGAATGGCAATATTAATATTACCTACAGGGCGCCTGGGTGGCTCAGTCGGTTAAGCAACTGCCTTCGGCTCAGGTCATGATCCTGGAGTCCCGGGATTGAGTCCCGCATCGGGCTCCCTGCTCAGTGGGAAGTCTGCTTCTCCCTCTGACCCTCCTCCCTCTCGTGCTCTCTGTCTCTCATTCTCTCTCTCGCAAATAAATAAATAAAATCTTTAAAAAAAAAAACTAGTACCTACCTCACTGGGTTGTTGTGGGGATTAAATGAAACAATACAATGATCGCTTAGTCTTTCTGCAGAACACAGTATTAGCTATGATAGTTAATACTGTATTAGCTACAATTACATATAGTACATATTAGCTATTATTATTTAACATGGTACAAAATATAGTATTGCATATAGTGTTTTATAATATTGCACGACATTATTACACAGCATTAGCTATTATTATTACTGTTATTATTTATTACTACCATTTTCAAACAGTTTCTGCCCCAGTCTGGTGGGCCCAGAAAGCACAGCACAAAAGAGCACCATGTCAGCTGGCTAGGAGATTAGTAGGGGTGTGTTGGTGAAGAGAGAGAGGGAAGGAACCTTCCAGGCAAAATGAATGATGAGAATAAAAGCTCAGAGCTGCGACAGGGTGGGCCCGTCTGTGCAAAGATATGGGAAGGTTTAGGGCGTGGAGACATGGATGTGGCAGGAGATGGGGGTGGGAGAGGCAGGAAGGGGTCTGGACACTTAACCCAGGAGCCAGCCAGTGGACATCT
Organism: Leptonychotes weddellii; assembly: GCF_054177405.1. NCBI lineage: Eukaryota > Metazoa > Chordata > Mammalia > Carnivora > Phocidae > Leptonychotes > Leptonychotes weddellii. The sequence goes on from NC_138379.1 coordinate 21,003,641, forward strand.
TTATAAAGGAAAGAGGCAGGTCAGATCTGTTTTTTATGAAGAAAATTTTTATGGACTCACAAGGAAATGATGAGGATCTGTAACATGGAAATATCCTCCTCACTCCCAAAAAGCCCTGAGGGAACTGAAGAGCCAAGTCTATAATATTCTTTGGGCTTTCAGGAAAAAGGGTACTATAAACAATAAGGGGATTCAAAGTGCCTGTCCTGGCCCTTTAAAATAATTTTAAGAATGAAAGGGGAAAAAAGTCAGCAAGTTTGGGATTAGGACATTATCTTATAACCTAAAGGTTTTTTTTTTTTTTTCAGGTTATTTATTTTAGCTATTTGCGATGCACATACATATGTACATGAAGGTATGTTTATATGTCTCTATACATTGGAATGAAAATTCCAGAGAACCCATAAGCAGGAAACCAAGACATTCCCAACTGAGTCTTCTATAGACAGAGTTTGAGAGGAAAAGCTCTAAAAAGATAATAAATAAATGTGGGTCAGATAACTTAGCTTCCGGAGGCTTTTCACTGCTTGGAGGAAAAACTTCCTGACAGTGGATCAGAGTCCCTGGGATGAAAAACAGATGTGGGAACAGACATGCTAGAACAGACTAGTTTCCAGTTTAAAAAGAATACTTTGATAAAGGCATCATCCAAGAAAAGGTGATATCCGAAGGGCAACTCCTAAGAAATGGTGGGGGGAGGGGGGAAGGAATGAAAAAGAAAAAAAAAAGTGGAGGGAAGGGAAGGATGTGAGAATCAAAGTTCTCAGGTCTGAATAAAAATGAATAAAGGATAACCCATTCTACATCACTTTCCATCTTACTGGGCAATGAGGGACATCACCTTTGCCCAAAGAAGAAGGTTTGACTTTTCAGAGCCTCTACCCCCTCCCACCCTCTGGGCCCTTGGTAAACGCTGAGGTTTCCCTTCCACTTTCATTTCTGTGCATACTCTCTACCTTCAGACTTGTGATTTCTGATCAGCCTCCTGGAAGTGTCTCTGACAGCCCCCCTCACGTGCCCCTCCCCACACATCCACTGAAACAGAAGAAGCCTGGAGCTCAGACTCTCTCCTGGATTGTTACTGAGACATCAGCAAAGAGTGCCAGAGAAAGGCCTATGATGGAGGTTTAAATGGCTGGGAGACCAAAAGAACAACAGGGCGTGCCTTCAGAGACATGAGCTGAGCAGGAGGACATCCCATCTGTCATGGGGTAACCTGAAAACAACTGCTTCAGGGAAATACTGCTTAACCCACCACAAATCTGGCTCTAGGAAAGGTTTTCACCAAAGCCATCTGGAGGTTTCCATGATGCCTTCAAAACCAGTCACAGGAGTCACATAATCCCATGGATATCACCTCTTTGTAGCTATGGGCTGGCTTTAAAAACAACACACTGACCCTCAGCTTCTAACTTATCCTATAAGAGCAGTGACTCAATCCTGACTGCACATTACAATAACCCAGGAAGCTTTAAAAAAAAAAAAAAAAGAAACTATCCCAAAAATCAAGGGAGCTAGAGTGACTATACTAATGTCAAACAAAATAGAAGCTAAGATAAAAAAAATATATATTCCTAGAGACAAAGAAATGGTCACTCCATCAGGAAGACATAATTATATGTACCTAAAAACAGAGCCCCAAAATACATGAAGCAAAAACTGATAGAACTGAAGGGAGAAACAATATTTAAACAATAAAAGTTGGAGAACTCAGTACCCCACTTTCATAATGGATGGAGTAACCCGGCCGAAGATCAACAAGAAAACAGATGACATGAACAACACAATAAACCAACCACATCTAACAGACATCCACAGAAGTCACGATCCAAAAGCAGCAGGACACACATTCTTCTCAGGTGCATATGGAACATTCTCCAGCGTATTCCAAACCTATGATGTTCAGTCATTAAAAAACCTCAATAGATTTAAAAGGGATAAAATCATACAATGTATGTTCTCCAATCACAGTGGAATAAAATTAGAAATCAGTAACAGAAGGAAATCTGAGAAATCCACAACTATGTGGAAATTATCAATAATTACCAATACCGAAATAACTATGTGAAAATTAGCCGTGATTACCAATACTGAAATAACCAATGAGTGGAAGAAAAAAACACAAATAAAATTAGAAAATACTTTGGGATAAATGAAAACAAAAATACAGCCTACCAAAATTCATGAAATGCAGCTAAAGCAGTATTGAGAGGGAAATGTATAGCTGTAAATGCATATATATTTTTTTAAATCTCAAATCCACAAAAAAACCCTTTCTTTTTTTTTTCACAAAAAACTCTTAGAACAAACAATTTCAGCAAGGTTGTAGGACACAAGATGAATATACCAAAACCAACTGAATTTCTACATGCCAGCAATCAAATATCTAAACATGAAATTACTAAAACAATTTCACTTATAATAGCATTAGGAATAAATTTAACGAAAGAAGTACAAGATCTGTACACTGCAAATTATAAAATACTCTCCAAAGAAATTAAAGAAGAATTAAAGGAGACATCCCATATTCAAGAATTAAAGAAAGATATCCCATATTCATGGATTAGAAGACTAAGTAAGAAAGCAATACTCTCCAAACTAATCTACAGATTCAAATGCATATGGATCAACAGAATAAAATTGAGAGTCTAGAAATAAACCATCACTTTTACAGTCAATAGATGCTTGACAAGGTGCCAAAAAAAGTCACTAGGGAAAAAGACAGTCTTTTCAACAAACGGCTGGACAACTGGATCATCCACATGCAAAATAATGAAGTTGTACCCCTACAATTCCATACAATGGAATGGTATTTGTTAATTAAAAAGATGAAGTACTGATGCATGATCCCACATGGATGAACTTTGAAAACATCACGCTAGGTGAAAGAGCTAGACACAAAGGTCACGTTGTATGTGACTCCATTTAATATTCAGAATAGGGAAATCCACAGAGACAAAAAAAAAGAGAGTGGCTCCTAGAGACTAGGGGAGGGAAGAATGGGGTTTCTTTTGGGGGTAATGAAAATGTTCTAAAATTAGGCAGTGGCAAGAGCTGCATACCTCTCTGAATACAATTAAATAAAGAAACAAAGCTTTCTAAGAACTTCTGAGATCCAAGAGAGTGGTGACATCAGAAATGAAAAAAGTTGCTCTTTTCTAGGAAGATACTAAATTGGCCAAATTCCTGCCCAGTTCTTCTGGTTTGCTCCCCAGGCAACATGTGGCAAGACTGGGGGTGGGATGGGGCACCTGGCTGGCTCAGTAGGCACAGCATACAACTCTTGCTCATGGGGTTGTAAGTTCGAGCCCCATGTTGGGTGTGGATATTACTTAAAAGTAAAATCTTTAAAAAAAAGTACTGTGGGTGGGAAGGGAGGAGTGAGTGCTACTGACCTCCAGTGGGCAGACCAGGGAAACTACTAGATGTCCCATAATGCACAGGCCACTCCCCCCACCAAATAAAGAATTATCTGGCCCCAAAATGTCACCAGTTTCAAGGGTGGAGAACCCTATACTAGGAAAAAGTCAATCCTGAACTTTTGCCTTTTCTCATTTAAAGAAAGAAATAACTCTCTATTAATGGTGAAGAACAAAACACAAAGGGTTAGGAATCAAACAGAACCGGGATCCAAATCCTGATTCCACTCCTTCCCAGAACTGAGACCCTGGGCAAATTAACTAACTGCCCTGGGATTTACTCCCTCATCTGTAAAATGGGATGATGAAACCGACCTTACAAAGTAGTTGTAAGGATTAAATGAAAAGATGTCTGGTATCAGTAAGGGCTAAGAGCTTTTATTACTATAATTATTATTTTTTTGTGAAGCCCCAAAGTGGCTTAGGACCAAGAAATGGGTGACTGGGTCATCGTAAAATAGGATGATTTTCTCCAGGAACAATGAGTATATAAATTAGGACATTTTATGAGCTAATAAGCAATTGAGACATAACCGTTGACATTCTTCACTGGTATATTATGCTCTAGCCAAAGAGAGACTGGCCAAATAGGCCGTTGCCATAGTAATAAAAAGTTTCTTGGAGTCTGACTCATTTTCTTCCCAGTAAGCGCTTTCTATTTGTCAGGCTACACTTCATGTACCTCTTCACTGCACAGTGGCAGGGACTCTTCCACCTACTATACCTAATATTTTCCTGCTGCTCAAAAACCAATTTACTGTTGTGGAAACAGTACCAAAAACAGGACCAGAGGATGGGCTGTCTTTGCTATGGGTCTTTGTAATGGAGCTCACCAGTTAGCAGTGGATAGGAATGGCTCAAGAGGACATATTAAACCACCTGGGCCTTCCAGTACTCCACTAGACCAGGCAGTAGCTTGAGAGCCCCTCATCCTTACCGTAAATGAGGGAAAAAGATAAAGAAGCTAACACTTATTAAATGTTTGTCATGGGTCCTGAGGCACTCTGGTGGACTTTATCCAATTTATATTCCACCAAAAAACTGAGAACACTGGTTACCCACATTGCCTAGAGAACACTGACAATCAGAGAGATTAATGTGCCCAGGGACACACTTTCCATATATATTTGTTTTTGTGCCATCTCAACTCATAAATTGTTTGAGCTGGCTTAGGGAAAAAAAAAATCAGTAAAAAACAAGGAAAGTGGGAGTGCCTGGGTGGCTCAGTCAGATAAGCGTCCGACTCTTGGCTTTGGCTCAGGTCATGCTCTCGGGGTCGTGAGATCGAGCCCCATGTCAGGCTCCACGCTCATCTTGGAGTCTGCTTGAGATTCTTTCCCCTCCTCGCTCTCCCTCCCCATATTCTCCCCCACTAATCACACTTTCTCACTCCCTCTGAAATAAATAAATAAAACCTTTAAAAAAACAAACAAGGAAAACGGAATGTTATGGGGGAAAGCAGAAGAAAAGAAGGTAGTAGGCAAAACACATTTCATAAAATCTTACAGGATTATTAGCACCAGGGCTCAAATTTTACTATGAGTCTCCTAGTGGCCAAAACAACAAAGGAAACATGATAAAGAGTCAGAGTCAAGTGTACAGAACACCAAAACTTAACCATTTAAGAAAAAAAACAGTCTTGGGACTCTCCTCATAACCCAGACATAAGGGAATAAACCACAAAATGTGAAGACAGTCAAAAATTTGAACCCAGAGCAGACAAAATCCCAGTTGTGAAAAGGGTGGCATAACATGTGTGCGCTCAGGAAGGATGGGGGGGAATGCATCGTTTGTATTCCACATTCATCTCCTCAACAGTGTGGTGGGGTAAGGGGACGAAGCAGCTTCGGCAGTCAGACTGCTTCCACTCCAGTTCCAGCTCGGGCCCATCTAGCAACACGATCTCCAGCAAGTTACATAATTTGGGTGCCTCAGTTTCCCCAACTGTAACATGAAGGTGGTGATCATAGTAGCCAACTCATAAAGCGACTGTGGGCAATAAATGAAAGTCATTTAGAGCACTTCTTAGCTCCACCGCATAAATGTAAGCTCTTACTATCACCCCTGCTCCCCCCACACTCCACGGTAACTCATGTTCTCCACGGTAACCGTGTTCTCAGCAGGCGTGGACACAGCCCTGCACCAGGCGGGGCGGGGAGGGGGTGGGTCTCGGCCTCATGGAGCTCTCACAAACAGAGACACAAAATCAGACAGTGCCAAGTGTTCCATGGAGATGTAAGAAGATGTGATAGTGGGTGCATACTTGCTTTGGATAATCAGGAAGGGAATTTCAAAGGCAGAAGCAGTTCCAGTGAGATCTAAATGACACAAAGCAGTCAGCCATGCAGGGATGAGAGGGGAGAGCAGCCTGGGCAGAGAGCCCATCATAAAAACACACCGACGACCATGACCGGCATTGCGACCCTCGAATAGGAAGGACAGACACCAGGTGGGGCTAGAGCTGAGTGCCCAGCGGGCGAGGAGGGGAAAGCAGAAACCAGTCTGGGAGGGCTTCCCCAGCCCAGCGAAGAAGTGAAAGCGATGGGGGAAACATTACAGGGGAGTG
>NC_138379.1:21009725-21031506 GCF_054177405.1 Leptonychotes weddellii
GGGCACTGTCCCTTACAGGGTAGGATGTTCCGCGACATCCCTGGCTTCCACCACTAGAGGCCAGCAGTGTCCCCAGTTGTGACAACCAACAATGTCTCCAGCCAGACATTGCCAAATAACCCGGGGGAGCCAAAACCACCCTGCTTGAGAACCGTTGCTTTAGAGGTAGAGCTGACCCGGCTTGCAAACAGATGAGATCAGAGAGGGGGCGGTTAGCAAGAAGGAGGCCTCAAGGATGATTCCTACGTGTTCGTCCATAACAACGTAAGATCATCTCAAACCAGTGCTTGCCTTGTCTGCCACTGGGCCCACTGTTGATTTTCACAGTCACACAGTCATTCATTCCAACAGCCCACTGAGTCAGCCATACCCAATGCCAGGGAGGCCAAAGGACTTAAGGAGCTTACAGTCTAAGGAGGACACAGACATATAAGCGAGTCAAGTCGGTACAGGACAGATGCATTAGAAGAACCCATGAGACGGAGGAAAGCACAAAGGAGAACATGGCCCTTTACTCCTGGGGGAGGCAGGGGAGGCACCATGGAGGCTGAAGGCTGTGCTGGAGGACAGAGTCCTAGAGGGAAACAGCGTGTGCAAAGGCGGGGGTGGGGGAATGAGCCTGGGTGGCTGGGGACATGTGCGGGGGGCTGGGGGGGAGCTGCAGCCGGGGAGACAGGTAGAGCCAGCCCCAAGGCCTCTGTGAGTCACACTCCAGAGTCCCCCTTGACTCCATGGGGGACCCAGGAGCCACTGGAAGGCTGCTGTTATTCATATTCCTCACAGCAAGGATTAAAAAAACCCTCCAAAGCAGGTATCTAGTGAGTGCTCACAGTATACGAACCCCAGTGCAGGGCACTCACTCTACATAGATAAGGCGCCTCATCCCCTCCTCCACAGGAGAAAGTGGCAGCCCAGGGAAGTTCAACGACTCAGTCAAGACTTCTCGGCTGACAAGGGGCAGGGCCAGGTTCCCAGGCTGGCTGGCTCCAGAGTCCTCTACCTCCTGTTTTAAGCAAAGGGAATAGCAACATGATCTGATACGTGGTTCAGGAAGATCATTCAGGAAATATATATTTGGGCCTCACTAGTTTATGGAAGTGGAAGAGGTCTCCAAGGTGAGGGGAGAAGGAAATATTGGATGGGAAGGAAGGAATTTATTCCTGGTGAATGATGATGCAGGAAACAGCCCGAGAAGGGCTCCCCACCAGGGAGAGGGGCAGCTCAGAGACACTGGATGGAACCCCAGCAAGCAAACGATGGAAGTGAAGGATGTGGTCCATGGTGTCTGACATGGCTGGGGGGCCAGGTAAGGTCAGATCTCAGCGCTGGATCTGACAATCAGGGGTTTCCTGTCATCTTCTCCTGAGCAAATTCATTACTGTAGCACATGCGAAAGCCAGATGGCAGAGGGCCAAGTCACAAAGTAGGCACAGAGCAGCGTCCTGAAGGACTCTGGTCTGAGGGAGAGTTTGGGGCCAAAACAAGGAGGTGAGCTCCCAAACCCAAGGACAGGTCAGACTCTCCTGGGGAAACAGGACCCACGCAGAGTGGCCTAGCCCCAGTCCAGGCCTGTCGTCTTTGCCAGGATGGCCTGAATCCACAGACGACTCTGTCAACCACAGAGGCTTAGGAGCCACCGAGTGGGTATGTCTCTCATAGTGCAGTTCCAGACACACCTTCAGCTCCAGGGTCCCATCCTCAAGCTGGTGATTGGGATTCCCCAGGAAGGTCCTGGGAAACCGCTTACTGAGGGCTCTGGATCATTCTGATGCAGCCTGGAAACCATGGCCTCTAGACCCTCTCTGCTCCCAGTGTAGACCAGCCGCATTTGACAACCCTTGGTGGTGGGGGGAGGTTGTTAGAAATTCAGACAATCAGCCTTCCACCACACTCACTCCATCAGAATCTGTAGTTGACCAAGACCCCCATGCCTTTTCGATATATAGATATCGTTTGAGAAGTTCTAGACTCGAATGGAAGGAGGGTCCTGGGGGGAGAGGGGAGAGGTACCCAGGCACCCTCCTGCCAGACCTAGTTAGTGCAGACTGCCCTGAGATCTGCCTGCGGCGGATTTTTACAAAGACAGCAATGAATCACTGAAAAGAACCTCCATCCAGGTTCTGATGCTTCAGGCCCCTGCCTCACCCTCCGGGCAGAGGAGCAATCAGGCATAACTGCAGACACTTCACATGCAATCCTTTCCTGCATGGGAATGGGATAAGCAGGGCATTCAATATGCCCTCCTGTTACCAGGAAGGCCGGAACCTGCATCGAAAGCCTGGAAACCTCTCGGCACACATCCGCCATGGCACACACTTACCTGCAGGGGGCAGCAGAGCAGACAGGTCAATCTGCTCACTCAAGCCTGACAGTCGGCCGTCCTAATGTGACTCCACCACCCAAACCCTCAGCCAATGACTTAACTTCTCCAAGCCTCAATTCCTCATCTGTAAAATGGGGATACTGGTAGGACTGACCCCCTGGGGCGGTTGTGAGGACTGAATGAGATCAGCCACGCAGAGACTGGGTATAGTGCCTGGTCCACAGTTCCGAGTTTTATAGTCTGACCCCAGAGCGCCTACAGTAACATGCTCACTTAGGTTCACCACCATTCTGCATAAGCCTCAACAAACCTAAACCCATTCGTTCAGGTGCCTGAAAACCATTCTGCATTTTCACAAAGGGAAGGACATTCGATTTTAAATCACAGGCAGCTGTAGTTGTAACGGGGCTGGAGAAGGTCAAAAGTCACTTGACAGATGAGAAAACTAAGGCCCAGAAAAGCCAGAGTGCATCCCCACGGCAACAGTTCTCTGCCCCAAAGCATGCTAACCCCAGGAAGACCGGGGGCTCGAGTCCTTGACAGGGCTCTGGCTTCTCCTCTGAGCGCAGGCACCGGGGCTGTGGGCTGAAGATGCTGTGAACCACCCCCCACCCCGGGGTTGGGCCAAGCACAGTGAGTGTCCCTGTAAGCCCGGAATTAAATGGAGAAGCCGCTGAGGCTGCCGGGTGCCCTGTGTTCCTGAGCACGAAAGCCCCTCATTAGACCCTGCCTCTCATCTTTAAATCCGAGCAAAATATCAGGATACCATGACTGAGCTGATAATAATAGGTATCTACGCAAAGGCTTAGAGAGAGAGAGAGAGAGAGAAAGACAAGGCTCTCCCAGAGGTCACACCCCTTGAGACCCAAAGGAAAAGGAGAGAGCCTGGAGGAATATTTACCCTCAGAAGAATGATTAATTAACAAGGAGGAATTAGGATGGAGGAAGCTGAAAAGGAGGACAGGAGGTTAGGCTGTTAAAGCAAATCAGGCAGGTGACCCCTTTAGAAGTCCTGAGGGAGAAGTTGTGTGTGTGTGTGTGTGTGCGCACACACGCGCGCATGTGTGTGTGTCTGTGTGTATTATAGGTGGAAGGAATCCTATTCCTGCTTAGCAATCCCATCTGGCTCCCCAGTAAAAGAAAACCAGCTCTGAGAGAGCAGTAGTACAAGAGGGATACAAGAAGGAAAGCACAGATTTGCTCCAATAAGTTCTTGTCAACAGTCATTGTTCTTTCATTGGTTCATCCAACACATGGGTACTGAGCATCTTCCATGTGCCGGCAGTGGACACTGTTTGGTGTGGGGATAACAGCGAACAAGATGTATGCAGGGCCTTTCCTGGTTGTCCTGAAGCTTCTAATATTACCTAGAAGATGTACCACCTACCACTCTTGACTGCACCTGCTGGTTTAAAAGTCAAAGGCAGAGAAGGGTTATGGGAGCAGGAACAAGGCAGGGTATGTACCTAGAATAAAGAGGAAGGTCAGGAAGGCTTCTGGGCAGGGATTTGGTTATAGAATGAGAGGTTCTGTCTATCTATCCATCCATCCATCCATCCAGCAATTCATCCACTGATCCATCCATCAACCCATCTATCCATCAGTCTATCCATCAATCCATCCAACTATCCATCTATCCATCCATCCACCCATCCATCCATCCATCCAGTTACCCACCCATTCATCCATCCATCCATCCATCCTTCCTTCCTTCCTTTCCTTCCTTCCATCCATCCATACATCCATCCAGTTACCCACCCATTCATCCATTTAGCCATCCATCCATCCATCCATCCATCCACCATCCATCCTTCCATCCATCCATCCATCCATCCTTCCATCCATCCATCCATCTTCACCCTTCGTAAGCAGCAGCCTCTGTTAATTTTTTTTTTTACAGTTCTGTACTCCCATCAGCAGGGAAGTCAAATAACTGGGTGATGTCAATCCTATAAAATAACCATAGCTCTGGGAAGATGCCAGAGAAGTAGGTTTCTATGTAGAAGGAAAGGAGAGCTCAATAAAGTAAAATCACATGCCCTACGTTCCATGCAGAGTCAAGAACAAAAAAAGAGCCTGCACCCCCTGCTCTGCTCAGCTGTGGCATACCAGCCTACCCTAAAATTCACTCAGAGAGGCACTGTTTTGTTTCCTCCATTATTTGTTTTGTTTTGATTGTACTCATGTCCTCTGCAGTCACGCACAGGGTAAATATGATACCACTCCCGTGTAATTTTCCCAAAGGCCAGCCTCACATAGAAGACTTTAAGGAGGACTGCTGATCAGTGGGAGCAAAAGCCTGGCAGAATTAGCAACTTAAGTGATGAAACAAATCTGCCTTTGTCCTCCCACTGTCTGGAATGAAAAACAAAGTATTTCTGAAATGCAGAACACGGGGGGAAACTGGCTCGGGAACGAGAACGCTAAGGAGGAACACAGGGGAAGTGTGTTTCACGTACGTATTGTATTCACAGTCGTTCACACTTGCCAAGATGTGGTTTGTATCAGAGCATGGTTATACAATCCATGGTTCGTGTTTATTCTAAAATACACCCTGCAGTACAAAGGGAAGAGTGGGACGTGAGGGATGCTCTAGGAACCATGTCCGTGGCCTTGTCTGTGAGGATGGCTGACTGCTAGTATTAGGGAGACTGCTTTAAAAAGGGACCCCACAACTTCTTGGATGAGCTCATACAACGTTTCCAGGCAGCCCCTGTCATAACACAAAGGGGCCTGGCTCCTAACAGTTCATGGCTCATTGGCAGGGTCAACGGCACTGAAAGGACATTGCCCAGAATGGCACTGCCCAGAAACTGTCTGCAACCAAGAACAGGTCTCTCCTGGGGTAAGAAAGAGGATCCCAAGCAGACATTCACCAGTCACTTCTGATTATTAGAGCAATTAGGTCCCTGACACCCACCATTCACTGTATGAAAGTACCCTCTGCTTATATCCTCATATTCATCACCCAGTCACACAACCAGCAATTAATGAAGTTAGAACTTGAAATCGCCCAAAGCCTGAGCGGGTCTAAAAACAGGGAACTCGTTAGTAACTAAGGCACCCCAATGCTATCATTAAAGAGTCCCAAAAAGCAGATGTGGGCTCATCGTGCAAAACAAATTTCCGAGGGCTCTCATCTACGGTAGTTTTAAGTAAGCTCTGTCCTGGAAAAGGACAATCACGATGCTGTCTTCAGAACTGCAGGTGCCGAGAAGGGAGCCAAGGGGGAATGGGGGCTTGTTAGGGAACCTGTCCAGTGGGATTCAACTCATTTTGTCTGTTTACCGCAGAACCCTCATGGAAAAAAAATCTTATGCAAACCCACCAGGTATTAAAAGAGAAAACTGTAGCTGTTTTGCTCTCACAGAGATGAGCCCAAGTCAAGTCCAAAGCCCCCTTTGCACTGCTGTCCTCCTTCCTCCCACTGCGGCACTAACCCTTAGCACTCCAAGAGGCAAAGTCCCAAACACTGATAGGCATCTCACCCCTCGCTGTAGAGATGAAAAGTCAGGCCCCAAACCAGACAGCTGGATCCTTGCAAACTCCTACTGGCTTTTATAGCAGATAGTCTAGACCCTTCGCACATTAGTTCCTATAATCTAAGCAGCCTGACTCTTTGCATTTCTTTTTCAATCGTCCTACAGCTACCTGATGCATGGACACGAAGATGATGGTGTGATTATTAATAACAGTAACTAATTCTTCTCAAGTTAAGTGTTAAGCATTGTCTAAACACACAGATGTCAAATCTGTGAGGTATTTGATTATTCCCTCTATTTGATTATTCCCTGTTTTATACATGAGGAAACTGAGGCACAGAGCGATTAAATAACCTGCCCAGGATGCAGAGGAACCAGGACAAACCCAGGCAGGCTCGTGCCCCCTGAAGCACTCCACACACTGCCTCCCATGCAAAAATAATAAGATGTTAGAAAAGAAGAGTAGTCCATTACCCCACCTCCCCAAGACACCCACTGTTAATGGTGATTTAATCTTGTTGGCGTTCCTTGTTGAGATTTACAAAGGCTGGGCACCTTTTGCTGAGAATCTCATTTCTGGCTGAGATGAAGGCATTGCCTTTCGTGGGCAGTGCGGGGATGGTACCTGAGATCCGTCTGCTCTCCTCAGGAGACAGCACGCAGGAAAGCACCTTAAAGCAAACAATCACTAACCCTTCGCACATGGCCATCACATCGCGCGGCGCTCTGGGGTCAGAAGGTTTTGCTCTGGAGGCCAACACACTAGCTGGGATGCTTCTCACCTGCCTGGGCTTCTTAGAAGGGATGCTTGGCTGGGTATCCTTCCTTCCCTGATATCTTAAGAGGCTGACAAGACAAGCTTTGTCCTAACTTCCTCCTTCATCGAGATTCATACCCCAGCGCAGTGAGCACAAGACTCCCGTGGGCTGCTGGTGAAAATGCAGATTCCTGGGCCTCCCGCCTGGAGATTCTGTTTGGAGTCACCCCCAAATCTACGTGAACAGATGAGTCAGGTGACCCACCAAGCCCACTTTAGGAAATGCTGGTTGGGGACTGTCCCTAGAGCCCAAGAGCCCCGGGGGGTGACAGCCAAGAGCTTCATTCAGTTGCTGTTCACGAGAAAACTCAAGGAAACTTAGTTGTTTAGGTTTGGGTTTTTTTTTATTTTTTGGTTTTGTCAAATTTAGGTGGAGCAGCTTCCCCCTGGGCCATCGAGAGAACACTATGACACTCTTACTCATTCAGGAAAGGTATTAGTCATGTCATTGTGGTAAGTCTGGTGACTGTAGGACAACAGCGGGCCAGCATTTACGACTGTGTGACCATGCCTTTTGCACAGGACAATTTCGAGCACAGGACAATGACAAGAACTGCATTTGTTCAATGTTTACCGTCTGACAGGTATTGCTCTAAGAGCTTTCCGGAGAGCCATTTAATCTGCATCACCCAATGAAACGCCACTATTCCTATCCCATTTCACAGACGTGGCATAGGAAGCACAGAGAGGTGCAGCAACTTGCCCAGGGCTGCACAGCTGGGAGGCGGTAGAGCAGGACTTGGGCCAAAGCCAGACCTCCCATGAGCTGCTCTTAGACACTGACCGGGCAAGACAGATGTGCTAAGACAGGCCCATCCCTGAGGGACCCAGGACTCCTCCAACTAGGATATCCCATGGGCCTGGCAGAACCACTCGTGGACCCACGCAGCAGTCTGAGGTTCTTCCTCCCCTCCCCTTCCTCCTCCTTCCTTCTCTCCTTGTTCAGGTGCTAAACCATCATGGCTCTCCCTGTCTTCTCCTGCTCCCGCCCCCAGGAAGTCTCCAGGGTGCCTAATCCCATCCTGGGGTCTGTGTCTCAGCAGACCTACGTAATACAGCCTGAGTCATAACTGCTACTCCACAGCCTGTCCCCAAGGTCAGGGTGGCCAGACAGGCTCTTCCCCAAGTTACCATTAGAACCATATTCCAGCATGCTGTGAAAAAGCTAACTGAGAAGTGGAGAAGGGGGAGGGGGGCAGGGGCTCACCTCCATTTCCATCTCAGGAGAAGCTCAGAGGAGGTCCTGAGTGGTGGCAGCATGGGGAAGGGAGTGGGCACTCAAGGGTGTTCGGCCTTGAGTCAAAGCACCAGGCACGGTCACTGCTGTACTCCAGAAACACACCCCAACTGTGGTCAGCAGGTGACACAGTCTCCCTTCCCCTTCCCAGCATCAGACTGGCCAGTATGCTCCATCTCAGGGAGCTGGAAACAGCCTTGGTTTGGCTTTTAATGTGAGACAGCAAGTGGCCAAGGCCCGCCACGTTCTGCATCAGGACCATCTGCTCCCTGTCACGCGACAGAGCCTCCCTCGGTTTCCCACCGGCTGCCCCGCCTGCTGCCCAGACTCTGGAAGCATGGTGAGTATCTGGGAGAGCGTCAAGGGGCAGGCTGTGCCAGGAGCTCAACAGAAAGTGGCCCAGTGACAGGCAGCACAGTGATGGTGATGGGCTCGAGCAAGCTCCTGCCACGGCTTCCCCACTCATTGGCCAAAATGTTCAAAATGGCCAAGAGAGAAAAATACATCACGCTGGGTGACCACCCCAAATCACTGTGTAAGCAGGCCACCCTCTCTGAGCATTTTCTCTTAGCACAGGAGGCTGGTAAACATCACCAGCTTACTGCCAGATCCCAAAAGAACTCGAGAAGCCAACAACACTTCCACCCAACAAGAGTCGATAGGAGCCAAGATGGTTTTGGGTCCCTGCGTATTTAAATCCTATTGAGAATCAGAGACACTGATTATCTACTTGCCTCCACACCCTCATCCCCACCCCCCCCCAAATGAAGGGCATTGATGATAGAAATAAGCAACTCTGGTACCTGCGAGCCACTCGTTTCCAAAGGACTCAGAGAAGATATTCTAATTTGGAATGAACCCAATGCTTTTCCAGGCAGTAGAACACGAAATACCCACATAGAACTGATCTCAGTCCCTTCCCTTCATCCACCAGTGCTAGAAAACCTGTTACCCCTAAGTCATTCCCTACATTTTATGGGACTCCTTTTGCAGGAACTGGGGCAAAGGACATGATATTAACAATGTGAAAAGCCCAAAGTTCCTGAAATGCTTTTTTAAAGAGGAGTATACAGTTAGCTTTTGACCTCAAATCCACCCACCCACCCCCCACCCCCCACATCTTCTCCCACTTTAAACCATCAAAGACTATTCAAGTGTTACAAGCAAACGAATCTCTCTGGTCACGTGTCTGCATTACATGAATGCACCACATCCTCTTCTTTTAATTATTACTCTCTCATCTGTCTCTGAATTTTTTTTTTTTAAGATTTTATTTATTTGAGAGAGAGAATGAGAGACAGAGAGCATGAGAGGGAAGAGGATTAGAGGGAGAAGCAGACCCACCACTGAGCAGGGAGCCCAATGCGGGACTTGATCCCGGGACCCCAGGATCATGACCTGAGCCGAAGGCAGTCGCTTAACCAACTGAGCCACCTAGGTGCCCTGTCTCGGAATTTTTTAAAAAGCCATTAGGCAATTGCAAACTAGCTGTGTCGCAGATAAAAGCACAAGTCTGCATTAAAAAAATAAAATAAAAATAAAAAGACTGCACGGTCACAGCCTAACTTGGATCAGCAAAATTTGTCTCGACGTGCCAGGAAAAAAAAAAAAAAAATTTTTTTTTTTTTGACATCCTGTGATTTTGCAGCCATTTAAATTTTTTTAGCCATTATGGAGCCTGTTACCACTGACAACATGGTGCGGCTACAGCCAAGTCCTAGCACCAAGAGCGTGTCTGAACGACAGGGGCCCAGGCGACCTGGCCACACTCATTCTAGCGTGAGGGAAGAACTCGAACACCCCCAGCTCCGAGCCACTTCCTTAAGATTCTCCCCTTGCAGGCAGGGAAAAGACAGCACGCAGTGCCGATAACAACAGAGTTCTCTGCACAAGGTGGGGAGGGCTGGCAAGATGGAGTGAGGCTGATATTTGTGCAGGAGCTGATTTAAAAGATGACTTCAAGATGACTCCATGCCACCAACTTCTCAACTGGTGACAGTATGGGCATGGGGATCGGCAGTTCCTGAGAAAGTGGTGGCAATTCCCCAACAGCAACTGGTGTCACTGGGGAGGGACAGTGGAAACCAGAAGGGATCTGACAGGGTTTCTGGTAGATGCCACGTGAGTCTCTCTGTCAGCACCAGATAGGCCTGGAATGACCCCAGCAGGGAGGTGGGAGGGGAGCCATGACTAACGAGACAAAAGTTTGTAAGAGCTGGGGGTATTGGTGACTTCAGAAATGAAAGAGCAGCTCTCCTCCAGGAAAAGACCAAATTGGGACAAATTCCTCTCCGTTTTTCTCTAGGTTCTAGAGTACCTTACACTTCA
The DNA here is from genome assembly GCF_054177405.1 of Leptonychotes weddellii. Lineage (NCBI taxonomy): Eukaryota > Metazoa > Chordata > Mammalia > Carnivora > Phocidae > Leptonychotes > Leptonychotes weddellii. The sequence goes on from NC_138379.1 coordinate 21,019,913, forward strand.
ACCTCTCCCCCAACCAGAGTCTGGGGTCCCCTGTCCCAGTTCCAAGGGAGGGGGCATCAGGACCCTGGTAGAGAGTCTGATCCTTCTCACCTTCTGGGGGGTCGATGGGGGCTCGAGAGCACTGTAGTTGGCATAGGAGATCCCCCATCCTGGGCTGCCCCACAGCACACCCCTCAAAACAAACATCATGGGGTCCCTGGGTTCCGTCTTCTGAAAACGGTTCAGGGAAGGGCAGATGTTCATTTTGACAAATGTGCTGCTGACCTCAACATTCACAGTACTTCTGAAGTAGAACCGTCCACCTTCCTCAGCTTAGACAACCTGCCGGAAAGCAGAAGCTACAGAGCACCTTCCAGGCCATGTTTGATGACTGCAGGAGTCCCAGAGAAGCCTGGATCAAAAATTCTCTGGCCACCCTGGAGACTCTCCCTTTCAGGGAATCACGTACAGGGGGGGAAGGCAGAAGATGGCAGAGCGGGTCTTATTAATTGCCTGCTATGCACCAGACGTCAGCTCGTGCACGTCAGATTTTCCCACATCCCTTTTCAGACCTGTTCCCGTTTCACAGATGAAGAAACTGAGGCTCCACAAAAGGAAGTGACTAGCCAGGGGCGGAGCTGGGATCTAAACCAGAAATGTGACTCCACACAGCCACTAAGAGTACAGCTAGAATTTACTGAGGGCTTACTATGTCCCAGCAGCTACTTAGAAGGTTTTTAAGGTTTTTAAGCTCATTTAATCCGCATAGAAATTCCACGGGATTTAAGGAAATGGAGGCTAAGTACCTCACCCAGGTCCCAAAGCTCACCTGTGACAGAGCCAGGATCCAAGCCAGGCAGCATGATTCCAGAACCAGACCCCTGCCCCCGACTCTGCACCTGCATCCTGTCCTCAAGCACCCTAAGGAAAACGTACACATGGTGCATCTGTTGGTTTGGAAATGTCACAACTTTGGGCTGAGACATCGCATGCTACAATCAGAGAAAATTCTATTTCACTGAACCCAACACACCATGGATTGCAAGGCATGCCGCTGTTTTACATACAACCAAGAAAGAAAAAACTTGGCCAATTAAAACTAGGACACCGTGTTTTCCTATCCCATCCATTATAAGAGGCGTCTCCACTCCAGAGATAGGAAAACATGAAAAGATGCCTGTCTCAGAACTAAAGAACTACTGGAAGCCTTCACATGAACAAGATGGTGAGACGCATGACAGATGGAGCTTCTCTGAGCGCAGAAAAGTATCCTAACGTGAAATCTGATCTTTCTAGAATACCTGATAATCCGGACTTTTAGGTGCAAGTTCCCAATTTAGAAACACTGGAAGCTCATCTCTGTTTTCAGTGTCCTTGGCCAGGACACAGGAGACCTGACTACAGCCCCGCCTGGCTGGGAGCCCTCCCCGCTTCCTCCAGGTGGGCTGGAAGGCCGAGAGCTCCCAGCAAGGTACAGTAAGAGCCCCTCCCTGCCCCGAGGAGCTTCAAGGCAAAGAACTCCCACAGGCTGCCTACACACCCACTAGCAGTTCTGAGTACTCTTTCATCATGGAAAGGGCCCATAGAGCCTTCGGAGAGAGCACGGCACCTTGACTTTGGACGTCGAGCGACCCATGAGGTGAGAGAATGCCTCTCTGTTGTTGGAGGCCATCCAGTGTGTGCTATTTTGTTATCGCAGGCCTAGCAAACGGATATACTCGGAGAGTTTCAGAGCACTCTGTATTTCCCTCCGGGGTGTAAAAAATTGCCAGCATCTTCAAACAGCTACAGGGCCCTTTTAGAAAAGTAAGCAGCAGGTCAAATTCGTGTTAGGTCAAGTAGAGCTCGACAAGCCAGAAAGTCTGTGTGTAGCTGTTGGGTGACCATCTGGGAATTCAGGCTGCGATCCCAACACCAGGACTGAAAGCCTCTCCTCACGTGGGTGCAGGGCACAGGGGGCATGCCCGGGGGAGTGGGCAGGAAGAGGACCAGGAAGGCTGTCTCTTGTACAAGTTCTAGGCCGAAAACCTTGCAGGCCGCTGCAGGGCACGGTGCGGGTTTCAGGCCAGTGTAGCGAAGGCGGGGACTGAAGAAGGCTGTTCGAGCAATGAAGCAAAATGCCATCATCAAAATCCACTTAGGTGCTTAATTGTGCAGGGCTGCCGCAGAGCTGGGAGCAAGCTGATGCGGCCACTCTACAGGCGGGGGCCAATGGCAGATCCATTAACCAGAGGTCCCCAACTGCAGCATGCAGGACAGCTCCCTCTAAACTTCCCTCCCTGCAGCCCCGAGAGCCTGCCAGGCTCATCTCGGACCCTCAAATATTTGTTCCTTTCCCTTCTGCACCAGCTGCAGTGTGTGGCTGGCTCCCTGGAGCTCTCAGCTAAAGAGAATTTCAGAAGAGCTCACGACTGTGTGTTCAAGACTCTCTAAAGGGAAAAGAAGATATTGACCCAGTAAAAGAAGGTCCTGACCTGGCTTAGGTTCTTCAGGGTAGAGCAGGAAGAGAGGGGGTGGAGGAGAAGGGAACGCGAGGTTCTAGAAGAGGTGGGCCAGGGGCGGGCTGGACCAGTAATGTCCAGCATTGCACGGGCCAGGAATGTCACAACAGCCTTGGATTTCAGCAAGAATGTCATAGTGCTTATTGAGGGAATAATGTCGGTTGGCATTTACTGAATGCTTAACCCGTGCCAGGCACCAGCTCCGAGCCTCGCATACATTAGCTCGTTAACGACAACAGTGCCCTGTGGTCAGCAGGGCTGATCTTCACCCTAGCTGTACCAGCAAACAGTGCCTGTTGTTCAAGGTCAGACCCTTTCTTACTGGCTTATGGCCTGGACACAGCACTATTGTTTTCAATATCACCCCTGGCGTAGGGACCATCACTATCCCCCTTTTACAGATGAGGAAATAGGTACAGTCAGGAAGATGGTGCCCAGGGCCTCAGAGGTCATAAGTGGAGGCTGGCCCAAGGCCCCTGTTCCCAACTACAGGATTTATGGTCTCACATTCGAGATGAAACCCGTTCAGTGAAGTGGGGGGCACGCCCGGAATTACCTAAGATGTTTTAAAACAAGTATGTGAACAAACAAAAAGACGGAGTTCGAAAAGAGGTGTCGTAAACACACACAGGTCGTGGATTCCTCCCACACAGGGAATGCCACGAAGGACAGCGAGCTTTCGTTCTCGAGTGTTTAATGGACGGACCGTTAAACCGCAACGATATTCTCTAGACTCTTTCAAGTTCCAGTTTTGTTTTGTGAAGCCCGACGTCTTCAGAAGGCTTTTGAAATTCAGCCCTTAACAACGGCTAGCCAGATCCCAGATCCGGAGGAAAAGGGACATCTCACACGGCTCCCGGGCCCGGGGAGGCCTGGCGGCATGGCCGGAGGAGGGTAATAAAGGGCCCACTGCAGCCCAGATGGTTTTAACTGCCCCCGGGAAGTGAGTGTATCAGATTCCCGGGGCTGCCACCACAAAGTACCGTACTCTGAGCAGCTTTAAGGAACAGAAATTTCTTCTCTCACATTTCTGGAAAGAAGACTGCAATCGAGGTATCAGCAGGGCCTCCCTCCCTCCGAGACTCTGGGTGGACGTTTTCCTGCCTCTCTTCAGCTTCTGGTGGCAGCCGTCAGAGCCTGACGTTCCTTGGCTCGCAGCTGCATCACCCCGATCCTCTGCCTCTGCCGTCAGCTCGCCCTCTTCCCTCAGATCTTCACACCGTCTTCTTGTAAGGACACCAATCACGCTGGATTAAGGGCCCACCCTACTCCAGGATGACCTCATCTTAACTAATTCATCCTCAAGGATCCCAATTCCAAATAAGGCCCCAATCTGAGGTGCTGGAGCTTAGGAGTTCACCGTATCTTTCGGGGGGACAGAATCCACCCTATAACAGTACGCTTCTTACTTTCAAATTATTAAAGAAAAGAGCAGAAGCAGGGATGCCTATGAATGTCACCTGTTACATCAGCACGTAACAACTTTTTAAAAGATTTTATTTATTCATTTGAGAAAGGGTGCAGCAGCATGAGCAGGAGGGGTGGGGATGGGGCGGAGGGAGAGGGACCAGCAGACTCCCCACTGAGCAGGGAGCCCAACACTGACGGGGCGGGGGGGTGGGGGGGCAGCGGGAGGGGGGCTGGGCTGGATCCCAGGATCCTGAGATCACAGCCCAAGCCTAAGTCAGATGCTCAACCGACTGAGCCACCCAGGCACCCCACCACGTAACAATCTTTTAAGAACAAAAGGGAGATGGGTAGATGCCCGGATTGGTTCACTAGAGCTGTGGTAACAAAGTGCCCCAACTTGGTGGCCTCCACAACGGAAACGTATTGTCTCACAGCCCCAAATTCCAGAAGTCCAAAATCAAAGTGTCAGCAGGTGGTTGGTCCCTTCTGAGGGCTGTGAGCAACCACTCTCCTTGGCGTTAAATGGCCATCTTCTCTCTATGTCTTCACGGAGTCTTTCCTCTTCTGTATCTCTGCATCCAAATCTCCCCTTTCTATAAGGATACAAATTTCCACTTCCCGGTTTCTAGGGAATTCTGCATGTGAGCCAAGTACTGATGCCTTGGTGGAACAGCTGAATTACTGCTGACATTTGATACAGATAATAACTCAGACTCCAGTTCCGTCCCCTCATCTCTGCCTGCCCAGTAGCAGGCTTACAAGAAAAACATTACATGTGGCGCCACCTAGAGGCAGAAGATGAGAAAGACGATAAAAAGGAATAAAAAGGAAAGAAAGAGTTTCTGTCCCCCCCACCCTATTTTCCTCCCCCTTTTTATTTCTTGGGTGTCCCTTATTCCAAACTTGTCCTCCAAAGCCTCTCATGGATTTCTGCCATCACACCAGAGCAATGAAAAGTCGTGCTCAAGAAATGGCTGTAAACAGTAAAAGCAAGTAAAATTCAAGTTCCATTTTTGTACTTTTCTGTCTCTGGACTTGGCATTCCATTAAAATCTTATCATTTGACAAGATCCTTGAATTCATCCCCATCTCCTCTCCACCCCCACCTACACGTGTACTCATGCATGCGTGCGCACACCACTCAGCCTGAGACGTGAAAGTCCGTACATGCTTGATCGAAGACATCGATCAATTTCCTTTTTCAAAGAAGAGCACTTCGTGACACAGAACTCAAAACTCCAAGACCTCTCCCCCATGTGGTCAGGACACAGAGAGATGGCAGCTAAAATCTGACACCAAGCTGGAAGGAGATCTTAAGGCTCGTGACTCCAGGTCACACGTAAGTTCCAGAAATTTGGACTGCTGCTTTATTATTACAGTGTGTAGCAGTAATTACACTACAGTCTCTTCTTGCAAAGACTCACAGCACTAATGGCCATTTCAGAAATCATCTGCAGAGAAGTACATCATCAACGTTTCTTGGTTTTTTCCAAAAGCAGGTTAGTAGTGATAACATACAGAGGAATCCGATTTGGCACGATAACAGAGACCCAGGTAGAGAAAGCCTGTGGTCTCTGGTGGAGGAAGCTGATGGGCACTTATTCTCTGGGACAACAGGCCAGTTCTAGTAATCTCTCTGTGGCTCAGGTCCCTCATCTGGAAATAACAACAGTCCTTTCTTCATAAGGCTTGTGACAATCAAATGAGTTAATATAGCGCAAAGTGCCTGGGACAGGGCAACCCAGAGGAAACTCTCAAAGTATCTCTGCTTTCGTGTGTGTTCCACGTTTTTCTAAAACATCTCTATTCCTTTTACTACCAAAAAAAAAAAAGTTATTTGAATAAAATGATCTTTGAGGGCATTTTATCAACCAAAAGCAGAAATTCACTCAAACTATCCCAAATTGAGCCTCTTCTCTCAAAACTCTAAGGCAGAGGTTCTCCAGATTCACAAGGTGGAAAATTTAATGACTCAACCCGGGTGGAAATTTTATTCTAGTCCATTAATAGATACTTCACAAAGTCAGAAACATGACTAGTAAACAGGCTATGGAAAAACACTCAATTTCTTTAGATAATTAAAAAAAATAAAAATGAAAATATATAACTTTTCTACTAAATTGGCCAGAAAAAATATTTTTTAGAGATATTACCCAATGCTGCCAAGACTAAAATAAAACCAGAATTCTGACACATTGCCAGCAAAGGAGCACACGCTGATACAAACCTTTAGCAAAACAAGCGGGCACTGGTTTCAAGAACCAAAAAAGGCTCCTGTCCTTTGACCCAGTAATTTCACTTCTGAGAACCTACCCTAAGAAAATCTCTCAAAACAGGAGGAAAGTCATGTCCACCCTCATGTTCACAACATTGAACACTATTTCTAAGAGTGGAAAGCTGGAAACAACCTAAATGCCAAATCATGAGTCAATAAACTATATGATACCGTGTGAATGGACGGTTTTTGTAACCATTAAAACGGATAGAGAAATATGAAAAAATACATTAAAATGTTAAAAGGTCAAAATGTTACCGGAGAAAAAGATCAAAATATAACACTGCATATCCACAGTGATTTCAGCTGGGAAAAGCCCTGAATAAAAACTTCCAAGATGCTAACAGTGGTTCTGTTAGAGGTCAGACTTTAGGTGCGATGTTGTTTTTCTCCTCCCCGTTCCCCCAACTTTTACAGTTTGTGGTTTTTATTATGTTTATGATAAAAGAAAAGCTTCTTCCTGTCTTATGAAAATCCTTCTCACCGCCTCATATCCCACCACGACAGAGCTCTCCAGGCTCTTCCCTCACCCTTTGGAAAGGGCAAGAATTCTCCTTTTTTAAGTGTACTATCTTCAAAATGCCAAAGTTATTTCACAGGATACTTGAGGCAATCACCTCTCCGTGGCGAGGAAATCAGCCACCTTCACTCTCCTCCCCGTAAGTACCACACTGTTCCAAAGAATCGAAGAAAGGACAAAGAGGTGGCATATGAATTCCACAGCAGCTGCTCTCAAAGGGCCCTCGGAAAGATGGTGCAGTTGGGACCCTGAAGACCTCAGCGGGGCCCAGCCTGGCTCGGGCTGAAGCCACCGTGTATACTGCCCTCCAGGTGTGGATAAGTTCCTTCAGTGACCCCAAACATTTAAACAGCCACCACAGGGCGATGGGTAGGTACACCACACCAACGTGATGGGACAGGAGGCAACCTCACAAAACAACAATCGTGAAGGCTAAATATGGTCATCTGGCAAAGGGCCTCTAATGCGAAGTAGAAAAAAGCGGGTAACTCCATCACACATCGCCATGACAACACCTGGATAAAACAGTATGTATGGACTGACCCATGACTGCTAATGTTTACACACTGCTTACAATCCCCAGGCGCTGTGCTGTGTGCTCAACGTGCATTTAACCTTCACAACAATGCTTACCAGAAGCCCTGTTCGTCTCACTTTGGATAGGAAGACACTGAGGCACCAGGAGGCTAAGGCATTCTCATTCAATCCTCCCCAGGGCGAAGGTCTAGAACGTCCTGGTAACTTCCCTAAGGTCATGTAGAGTGTGATCTGGGCAAAGGTGTGGGAGGGAACACGGGGATATGGACAGTCTATCTCCAGTGTTCATACCCTCAACCCCTGGACTGGGAAGAAATATGTAAGAAATTCAAAACGCAAGTAGAATTTGTTTTAGAAAAGGACCTCTTTTCCTTCCCTCTCTTACCTAAACCTTTTAATGTTCTGTTGTTACGATTTAAAGACAAAAAGAAAAAAAGAAAGGCAACAGAGGAGAGGTTCTTTAATGCGTGTGTTTGTGTGCACGGTTTTTAAAATTATGTTTTGATTGAAACACTAAATAAATGCCAGTCAAGTCTTTATTATGCCTGGGGGTTAAGGGTAGGAAATTAGGAGGAAAAAAAAAAGACCGAGAACAGCCAAGACAAGCCTGTTCCAAATCAAACCCAACAGCGCCAGGCTGCTGCCTGCCCCATCTTTTTTTTTTTTTTTTTTAATATTCTCTTTCCATCACCTTTTCCAGTTTATGCATGAATTCTGAAATCATGGAACTGGACTGACACAAGACACAGAATGTCACAGAGTATCCTAACATCACAAAGCTGCTATTGACAGAGCTGGGAATAAAACTTAGTCTCAGGTCCAAACCCCGTACGCTTTCATAAACTGACCCTGTCCTGAATACTCCCAGCTCGGCTAAAGAAAATCAGCATTTACTAGAGTTCACAGACACACTGTATTCCAGAAATGCTCATTGCACATCTTCGTGGAGTGTTTAATAATGCTCAAAACTAGACAAATTACAGAGTTCACGCACACGATCTCATGTGTAACTCAAAATTACAAACGTTACGTTTCTAGCAATTTTGAAGACCTGGACACAGAGAAAGCTGAAACAGACATTAATACTTTTTAAAAATTCTGCAAAAATAAAAATGCATTATGTATACTGGTCTGTTTGGAAAAAAGTCACAGGCAATAAACAAAATGAATATTCCCCCCACACACAAAAATATTCCCAATCCACCCCCTCCCAAACCTTCTCTGAAGAGTGAGGGGCAGGCAAGCAGGGATACCGGACCCCATGACAGACGAAGGGCCAGTCTCTGAGTGGGCAGCCTGCCCAAGGGAGCGCATCATGAGGATGGGCAGGCTGGCTCCAGAGGTGGGCTCCAACCCAGTTTTCCTTCCTGTGCGTCAACAGACTGGGCCTCAAATCCCAGTAACAGCTACATGAAAGTTCAAATTATCATCTCCTCAGCCATTTCCTCAGCTGGCTTCCAGAAAGAGAGCAGATTCGGAGCCAGAACACACAGTTCTCCTGTCAGTGAGGCCCTGTGGCCTGGTGCCTAAAGCCCACGGACGAGCCAAACAAGAACCAGTGTCCAGCTGTGTGGTCCCAAGGCAGTGACCCACAAGGGAACCCTGGGCCCAGCACTCTTCAGGTGTCACTCCCGCCTGCCAGGGTGCCGGGGCCAAGCTCACTCTGCAGCGCCCAACTTCCGAGCAGAAGAGAACTACACTCTACAGGGCAGGGAGCGTGATCATCCGACACCCCAGACGCCCTCACTCCCATCCGGTGCCTCCTTTCTTGTAGATCACCACAGACTCAAATCTCATGCATATTTCGAGGGCACAGAATAGAAAAGAGGCTGAAGAAGGAGGTGGGTGGGGAGGATAAGAACGAACCCCCAGCTCCTGGTGGTGCCCATTTGAAGGGGATGCCCAGGCCATATTAGCAGAGCAAAGGGCAGGTGGCAGCAAATTACTATCTACTCGCTACCAGCTCCGTGTGGGCTACTTGGCATGACGCTACGCCTTATTTAATCAGAAAGAACATTTCACAGCGTACAAGGTGTGAAAGATGGTTACCAGCCCGGGCCTTGGGGTCAGGCAGCCCTGAGTTCAAATCCAGATCTGCTCCTTGCTAGTTGGGAGATGCTGAAGCTACATCACCCCTGGGATTCTCAGAGTCCTCATACGTAAAGCAAAAGCAAAAAAGACAGCACCCCAGGGTGGGGGTTAGGAGAGCCTGGTGAAGGGGTCCTCTGTTGTCCCTGGCAGAGCTACAGGGTGGAGAGGGCTGGGCTGCTGGCCAGAGCCCCAAACCCACCAGCCTGCGGCATGCGGAGTGCGCAGGGTCTGAGCCAGATCAGGCCCTCGTCCCCGCGGCCCCAGGACTTTCCCCACCCCCACCCCGGCAAAGGGCCTGGCCACTCACGGCACTCCTTCTCATCACTCTTGTCGAAGCAGTCGGGCAGCCCATCACACTGCCAGGCGCCGGGGATGCATCGCCCGTTGCCACACATGAAGTTGCCCGGAATGTTGCACTCGTTGGTGAAGTTGTTCCCAGGGAGCAGCTGGCTCTCTGCAGGAGAGAGGGGACGGGGAGGTCAGACGGGCAGAGGTGGCAAGGAGCCACGCCCCCACCACTGAACAGGCTCTTGTTCGACGTGGGTCACGTACGTCAGACTTCCGGCGGGCGCCCTAACTTCCCTGGGCCTCAGTTTCCTCATCTGCACAATGGACTGACAATCCACCCCACCCCAGGCACTCTAAGAGAACTAAATGGAAAAATATGGGGAATGCCTGTAGCAGGTGCTCGGCCCACGGCAGGTGCTCGCTGACTTTCTTCTTTCTCTGTCGAAAAACTCGGTAAAACCCAAACATTCTTCCAGGCCATCAGCAGTGGCTAAAAACGAAGGTTCCAAGTCAGGAGTGAGCACTGGGCTCCCACTGCCTCCAACAGCAGGAACTTCGGGCTCCTTCCAGGCCTTGGACTCCGGGACCCTACAACCACTGAATATTTGAACCTGGGCCAGTCAGCAGGAACACTGGAAGACCATCTTCCTTCAGCCCACCAACCCACCAGAGGTCACATGGGGAGGAAAGGCCAAACTGAAGCTTGAACTCAGGCCTTCTAACCCCCACGGGGGACTCCGAGGTCACTGGACTATTTGCCAAGAGTTCCTGGAGGTTTAGAACCAAGCCCCAAGATTTAGATCCCACTCCACTGAGCACAGTCACCAACTGCCAAGGCCCTGACACGAAAGGGCCAAGTCTTAGGCTGGAAAGCAAACAGGGAAGGCCAAGGTCACGGGGGCAGTGGTGCTGAATTCATCCACCAATGGACCCCAGGGCAGATTTTCAAGGGAGCCAGGATCTGACGGATCTCATCGGTCTGAGCCAGTGTGGTCAATGGCCGGGAGATAAGGAGCCATCTGGAAGTAAAGTTGTCTTAGGGGAAAAGGAGAGAAAAAGACCAGGACCTCCACGGGTCCCTCCTGAATCTTCAATAAGCATTTACTGAACATTCATGACCAGATACCTGTGCAGGTCCTAACCACTTCGAGTTGAACGCTGGGGCTCCCCCCTTCAGGCCGGGAAGGCGTGAGGGTATGCTAATGATCTGACTGCCAGGTGCAGAGAAAGAGGGATGCCCAGATCTGCCTGGGACCAGAAGAGCAGAGCAGGGCCCACGATCCTCTTTCACAAGCTTTACCAAAGAGAAGCATCTCATGCCAGATCCCTGACATGACCTCTGTTTCATGCCACTAGCCTTTGCGTAGCTTATTTTTTTTTATTATCTTATGTTAATCACCATACATCATTAGTTTTTGATGTAGTGCTCCATGATTCATTGTTTGCATATAACACCCAGCACTCCATGCAGAACGTGCCCTCTTTAATACCCATCACCAGGCTAACCCATCCTCCCACCCCCCTCCCCTCTAGAACCCTCAACTTGTTTTTCAGAGTCCATAGTCTCTCATGCGTAGCTTCTTATTTTTACCTGTGAGTCTCCAAATAAAACCCTATGTACCCTTTCGCATACAACATCTGTTACTCTATGAACTATTCCCCGACTTCTCCAAGCAGAAATGAGCCCTTACTCTGTTGTGTAGCTTTCATACTACTGAGGCCATGCTAAAAATATTTTACAATGGAACAAGTAGGTAACAACAAATTGGAAAGGACACAGTCACAGGCAAGCAGAACCACGTCAGCCACGGATATTCCTCATAGACCACCCACCCCACTGCGCTGAATTAATATCCACGTGCACGTCTCTCTACTGAAAATAAGCTTCCTTAGTTCACTGAAGAATTCTAGAACAGAAGCTGTAAGTGAGGAGGGGCCTCACCCTGCCCCAACTACCCACACCAGAACCCTGAACATCTCCTTGACCCCTCCT
>NC_138379.1:21031606-21073195 GCF_054177405.1 Leptonychotes weddellii
TGACAGATGGGAGAGATGAAACACAGGGCCCTTCAGGCCCGAAGAAAAGAGCGCAGGGAGGCTCAGCCCAGGGCACTGAAGGGGACGGAATAAAAACCGCACAGCTCTGATTGTTAGGGACTGCAAAAAGATCGTGCCCGTTTCCCTACCCCAGTGCCGGGGCAGACATGACGCGTCACGGCACTGTGTCCCCTGAGCCCACACTCAGCATTGGACTCCCTCTCAAGACCGGACTCCAAAATACCACCGCCAACCCTGAGAAAAACGTGAAACCAATTCACCACCTTCAGGGAAGAGCAATCGCAGGAGAAGGGGAATCATAGGAGAGAAGCCTGGAGGGATGGCCAGGTGCTGGATCCCAGCCAGACACGGAATACACAACCCAGAACGCCCACCCATTCCACCTGCTGACTCACAACTGCTCTGGGCTTCACCAGCAAGCTCCCTGGGAAGTCTTCGGGGCTCTAGAACGTAACTGTCATTCTGTTTGGTTTGGAAATCACTCACGCTTGCCTTTGTAGAGCTGGCTCCTCGAAGGCAAGCCCCCTGGAAAAGTCACTGCAACTGTGAAATCTTGCTCTAATAAACAGATTTCCGGAGCCAGAAAATCGGTTGGATTAGTTTGCAAAGTGCTTGCTCCCGAGAGTCCATGGGCTGGCGGAACACGGACTTGACAAATGAGAGGGCGTAGAACAGACACTAAATATCCACCCGTGACACACAGGTGGTCCTGCCAGCCACGGGCTTGCGGAGGTTTAGGGGCAGGACCAGAGAACGCTCTGCGCTTCTGAGCAACTCCGCGACGCATGCACGGGGCACGGGGCCTTGCGCTCCAGGGAAGTGACCATATCACCGAACTCAAAAGCATGAGGAGAAACCAAGGCAAAGAGAAGTTAAATCCTGTTGGCTCTGAATCTGAAGATCTTCCTTAAACCCATCCAATGTGCTTTATTAAAGTGGCACGATCCCATTCCAAACCGCCATGTCTTCTGGTCCCCTTTAAAGAGGTGGTTCTCAACAGGGGACCATTCTGTCCCACTCCCCCCGCGCCCCGCCCTCGACTCCGGGGGACACAGGCAGTGTCTGGAGACATTTTTGGTTGTGAGTTGAGGCCAGGAAAGCTGCACATCGACAATGCAGAAAGCTGCCCCTCACAACAAAGAATCATCCGGCCTGAAATGTCTATAGTGCCGAGGCCGAGAAATTCAGGAAGTCTGAGGAAACCATTTCTCTTCTCATGCCCCCCAGCTCCTTCTTCCTCACAGCACAGTGGGATTTTAAAGTGCTACCGATGGCCTCTCAGAGCCCTGATTAATAAACCTACGACTCGTGCTGTGGTTTCCATGGCCTGTCCACCTCTGCAACCTCACCTCCTTGATGAGGAGTGTCCTCCCAGCACCGAGGACTCCGCGCACGGCTACCTGCTGACCCCGTTCCTCCGCCCACCCTTCACCTGGTGTTACAGGTTCAACTGCGTGCCCCACCCCCATTCAATATGCTGAAGTCCTATCCCCTAGTACTTCAGAATGTGGCTATATTTGGGGACAGGGTCTTTAGAGAGGTGATTAAGGTAAAATGAGGTCATGCAAACAGGCCCTGATCCAACATGACTGGTGTCCTTATAAGAAGAGGTGAGACACAGACGCGCACAGAGAGACCAGGGGAGGACGGAGGGAGAAGACAGCCATCTGCAAGCCAAGGAAAGAGGCCCCAGAAGAAACCAGCCCTACCCCAACCTTGAGCTCAGACCTGTGTGGAAACACATTTCTGTTGTTTGAGCCAGCCACTCTGTGGCACTTTACTATGGCAGCCGAAGCAAACTCATGCATCGGGCTGATCTTCTGGCTCGTCCTTCAGCCCTCGGCTTTCCCATCACTTAATAGCCAAGACCTCTTCATAGACACCCAGTCTAATGCGGGTGCCCCCGGTTTTTCACTCTGACAGTGTCCTGTGTTGTCCTTTATCCCATCTGTGCTTACTGCCGCGTCTACACTCCCTCCCCACCAGGCTGCATCCTCCGGAAGGCAGAGGGGCGCCATTTCATTCAGCGCATCCCTGGCCCCCGGCGCCCGGTAGGTCCCCAGCAGGTGTCTGTGGGTGCTCTAAGAAGAAAACCAAGCGTTCGGTTATGATTCATTCCCACCCCTCACACTCTTCCTTGCAAAGTTCCATCCACTCCCTGCCTCATCCCCAAGAAAGCGAGTGGGATCTGGACATACATAGTTAAAAATAAGGAACACAGGGGTGTCTGGATGTGTGCAGGTAAATTACTACCCCTTCTGCTTTAAAAGAGATAAGAAATCTTTCCAGCCCGACAGGAGGACTTTCTAGTGGCTGAAATACTTATCCCATCTCAGTATCGTGGGATACATTTAGAATTCAAAAAAGACAAGCATTAGCACGCAGTCGGCTAGCTGGGGTTTCTCCTTCTCCCTTTTCTTTTTTCATTAAGCTGAAAAATGAAAGAGTTGCCCATTTTCACTGCAGCATATCACTTAAACTTAAAATAACTCCACCATCTGCACCAAGAACGAAAAAAAAAATTCCAAGTCCTCCCCCAGCGGGCAAAGGCAAACATCCTGCTGCAGCAGCTTCTTCCAAAACTTCTGGCACCCACAAATTTATATTTGATGAGGGGGCCAAGACTGGAGCAACTGCAAAATCTCAGGACAGCTGCTGCATCCACCCAAACTCCCCTTCTGGAACGTGCACTGTTAGTGATGTCGACTTTTCCAGCTGAGAAATGGGAAATCTATTCTACCTGCCGGGGGGCCTCCACATGCTCTGCTCTCTCCCTCCACTAATCCCCCCTGCCAGGACGCTCCTGGCCACGATGCAGAGCAGAACTGACATCTGCAAGCTATCGACAGGCCCTGCCTTCTGATTTCTGTCCAGCTGCCTTCGTTTTTATCCTCTGTCTCCTGGCAATCCGGTCTGCAGGCTCAAGGAACAACAACGCAAGACACAAACATACGTACGGACAGCTCTGCATGCTGTTTTTCAGCTCTCAAATAGAGCCGCCCTAAAACCTCCCCGCAGAATTAACACACCTCTTCCCACTGCCCGGTGCCAATAGGCATAAAGCTACGGGGCCACTGGAAACCAGCATCTGTTTTCCCGTTGACTCCCTTCTTCGACACGCACAGACGTTCCATGTCCTGGCAAGATGCAAAGCACCAAGGGAGCTGGTCTGCCGTGATTTGTTTGTAAACATGCCTGGAAAATCCCCAAAGGTGCCCTGGACTCCACACTGCTCCACGTGGTGGCATCCGGAACCAGACATCTGTCCCAAGCACAGCCCAGAGCCATTCTGCTCTCATCAGACAAATGGCTTCCTGCTGAGCTGCCTACGGGCTGTCATCAAAAGGGAGCCCAGCGTGAGGGTGAGCCTCTGGCTTCCAGTACCTACGCACAGCCAGGTCTCTCGCTCTAACTCTGCACACAGCTCTGCCCCGGGAGAACAGGCCAGTGGCCCCAAACTCTGCCTACCCATCTGTTCAAGGAAGATACAGCCCGGGGAAACTGGTGAGAAGGTATAAAATGTCTCATTTACACAGAATCCACATTTACACATAAATGCATCCTATTTACACTGACACTGAAGGAAGATCAGGTGTAATTTTGCTGCAGGAACAACTGATGGATGGAGCAAGTCACCTGAGCAGCGAGTGAGCCTAGCTGTCTGTCCAGCATCTGCACTTCACACGTTTCTTATTTGCTCTTCGCATGAAATGCAAAACAGCAACCCCTACAAGATGATAAATGCTTTGTTTCCTTCCCAAAATGAGTTAGCAAAGAAAGCCAATGGCCAGTATTGATGGGGCAAGCGAAGAGAGAGTGAAGAGTTCTAGGAAAAGGACAGCTCTTCACCAGGAAATAGCTTTATAAATTATTTTTGTCCCATATTTATAGCCTCATTAAGGGCCTGAAGCTGTTACTTACATTTTTTAGTTATGCTTCATTGCATTTCATGAGGAAAATTATGTAGGAACGGCATTAATGTCGTGGGGATTTGCAGAGCCTTCAGGATGCAGCCCCTGCAAGGTCCATGGTCCACAGCTCGGCGGGGCGGCGGCGGGGGGTGGGGGTGCTAGATGGCAAGGATGGAGGGCGAGGCTCCTCGTGGTGCAGACCCTCAGGGGTGGGCACGGAGCCCCACCACACCCTGCTCCTTGTCCCTCCTTAGGCTCCCCTTAAGAGCCCTTAAGAAATTGGTTATTACTGGTTATTACTGACTTTCCCCTAGGGAAGATTTAACTAACATCTTCTACTGCAGTGCTCAACACACGGCAGGAGTCTGACATCAGTTCTTCTTATTCCTTTACAACAGCCCTATGAAACAGGCAGTCCGTTTTGCAGACAAGGAAACAGAGACTGAAGAAGTAACCTGCCCAAATTCACAGAGCTAGCAGCCGGCACAGAGGTCTGTAAACTTTTCAGGCCAGGCCACAAATATTTTAGGCTGTGTGGGACAGGAGGCCAAGTTAAAGATACACAGGTACTTATATAAAAGGAGGGGAAAAAATATTCCACAAAATTTTTATTGGTGAAATTCAAAATGTTCTAATAATTGAGAACAATTTTCCATAATACAGAGCTACTAAAGAGAAGAAAAGAATTTGCAGGGGGGGAGAGGGGCAGGTAACATTGCACTTGACTAAGGTTCAAAGTTAGTGTTCCCTATCATCAAAAGCTACTGCAAATGTTGAATTTTTTTCACCGTTTAAAAATGTTAAAACCATTCTTAGCTAACCTGCTCTCCCTGTGGGGTCAGCAGCTAGTGAGGTGCCAGGCACCCAGCACACGCTCCGTAAACACCTGCTGACTGAAACAGGCATGATGCATCTGGCCCCTTCTAATTCTGACCCTCTCACGTTCTGCGACTTTATCTAAACCCTACTTGAATCCATTTATATTTCCAAAATACAATGGGTAAATGAGATCGGGTCTGCAGACACTTCTGAGCACACAGGAGGAAAGGGACAGAAGCGAAGAACCACCAGATGAACTCTTACGCACCCCGGTGCCCTCGCCAAGGGCCGACTGCAAGTCAGGCCCAGGGTGTCGGGCCCCGGTGAGAAAGCCTTCTGTCTTTTTAGCTTTGCAATCAGCAGCAGCAGGAAGTGCAAATCAGGCAGTGAAGCTACTCTGAAGGACGAGACAGGGGACAGCTTTATGACCAATTTTATCAGGCTTGCCGATAAGCCAGGCTTAAGAGAGGGCCATCAACCCTACACTTAAGCACCTCTCAGAAACAGCCACAGGGTCAAGAAGGATTCTGCTCTGACCCCAGGTTCAGCTCAGCCCTATCTGCCCGGGGATGGCTGTCATAATCCCTATAGTCCCTGGGGACCATTCTGCAGCCTACCTTGCGCTCAGCACAGAGACACCTAGGCAGGGTAAATGTGGAAAATGAAAATAACAAACCAAACCAAGGAATCAGGCCAGAAAAGCAAAATGAGCTTCATTTAGGCTGAAAATCATATCTTTATGAACTCAGGGTAAGGAAGGATTTCTGAAATAAGACTCAAACGCAGCATAGACCGTATAAAGACTGATAAATACGACCACATTAAAGTCTAAAACTCCTGGTCAACAAAAGATACCACAAACAAACTTAAAAGGTAAGCCACTAACTGAAAGACTGCATCTGCCACATTTATGACCCACAAAGATCACTACCTAGGATTTTCCAAGACTATATCAGGAAATACAAGCCACCCAATAGGAAACAGGACAGAGCGTATGAACAGGTACTTTCACTGATGAGAAAATTCAAATGCCACTTAATATATTCTCGAGCTCACTTGTAATCAAAAAGTAATTAACGGAACCAGAAAGTTCTCTTTCACTCACACCCATCAGACTTGCAAAAATTTGAAGTCTGACATTTTCAAGTGGTGAGATGATGGGGAGCAACAGGAACTCACACACGTGGCGGAGTAACTCAGTAGAGCAACCCGGAAACTTCTTGTGAGGCAGAAGACGCTGCTACCCTTTGACCCCACCAATCCTCTTCTGGCACATACCCCAGGCCCGAGGAGAAATGCACGAGAGACAGCAGCCAAGAGAAACTTCGCTGTTGGTACCGCTAGGATATAAAATTGCAAGACAAACTGAATGTTCATCAAAAGGAGAATGGATGAAAAAATCAGGACACATTCATACAACAGCATACTACCCAGGGCTTCAATGTAACAAACTGGGGTGGCATGAATCCACAAGCTGAGAAACGTAATGCTCAGTGAAAAAAAAGCAAGTTGCAGGGGCACCTGGGTGGCTCAGTCGGTTAAGCAACTGCCTTCTGCTTGGGTCATGATCCCGGAGTCCCGGGATCGAGTCCCGGGATGGAGTCCTGCATTGGGCTCCCAGCTCAGTGGGGAGTCTGCTTCTCCTTCTGACCCTACACCCTCTTGTGCTTGCTCTCTCTCTCAAATAAATAAATAAAATCTTAAAAAAAAAAAAAAAGCCAGCTGCAGAATATCACTAAAATCAAGCTGGAAAACTCTTAAGACTTTAATGGATAAATACAGATGCAAAAGTATTTCTTTTAGGGGCACCTGGGTGGCACCACTGGTTGAGCGTCTGACTCTCAATTTTGGCTCAGATCATGATCTCAGGGTCGTGAGATTGAGCCCTGTGTCGGGATCCACGCTCAGCGGGGAGTCGGCTTGAGATTCTCCCTCTGCCCCTCCCCCACACGTTCAAGGGCGTGCTCTCTTTCTCTCTCTCTTAAAAAAAAAAAAAAATTTTTTTTTTAATGTACAGGAAAGAAAAATAGCAAATTCAGGGGAGTGGTTACCCTCTGGCAAATGGGATCAGAGGGGACACGATGAACTTCAAATGTAAGATTTCTTTCCTTAAAACAATCTGAAGCAAGCATGACGGAGTATTAGAATTCAGTGGAGCCGGGTGGAAGGCACAGGCTTTGTGTTATTCTTGGTACTTTTCCCCATCCTTCAAAAAAATGTTTCATTAATAAAATTTATTACAAAGAACAAAAAATATGCTAATATTTGAGAAAAATCTCTGAAAGACATATGGAACCATTTACCACTGATACCCTAGCTTCAAAAGCCCCGTCAACTATAAA
The DNA here is from genome assembly GCF_054177405.1 of Leptonychotes weddellii. Taxonomy (NCBI): domain Eukaryota; kingdom Metazoa; phylum Chordata; class Mammalia; order Carnivora; family Phocidae; genus Leptonychotes; species Leptonychotes weddellii. Next base: position 21,038,700 of record NC_138379.1, read on the forward strand.
AGGATGAGAGATAAAAAGGGGCAAGTGTTCACAGTGGGGAAAAAAGAGCCAATGCAAGGACATCCATCTGGGAAATTCGGTCTATCATGAGCTCTTTTCATTTGCTGAAGGCAGCAACAGTCGCAGAATAGTAGCAGCAAATTGTGGAGGAAAAAAAATACACACGTCTCATAAGATAGATTTACCCACCCAACTCGTTAAGCCATGACATTCCGAAAATAAAAATAGCAAGGCCCAGCCAGAAGGTCAGGTATTTTTTAAATACTAACTCCCTGAGACATCGGGGTGGGTGAGGCTGTCTTTCTCAGAATAGCCCGAGCCATCTGCCCCCTCACCCCGCCACGAGGGGCTGCAGGAGGCCAAGCAAAGAGGGGCCCGGCTCTGATCTGGCCCGCGCAACCACAACTGCCAAATGCCTGACTCTCTATAGCTGTGTGACTTCAGATAAGTGAGCTACCCTCTCTGAGCTAAAGTTCCCCGCTTGCAAAACTGGGGTAACCCCACCTCCCGGACAGGGTTGCTGAGGGATAGAGAGAGAGAGTATCTATACACATAATAGATAAAGGGATAAAGTAAATATAATAGGGTAGTTGGCGGATACTTGGGGTTCAATAAACCGGACTGGTATTGGTTACTCCTTCCTTGCCTCCATGCATTCTCCCTGACTCTCCTCATAGAGCTGGTACTGACTGACACTGGTACTCAGAGGCTAGGGCCCTTTTCTCTACCTGCCTCCCTGGAAAGGGCACAGCCCGGGCAAGTGGGGCTGGCTGCCTAAGAGCGCATGTCACCTAGGCGCAAAAAAAGAAGACTTGAGGGAACAGACCCTGGGTTCTAAGAACATAGCTAAGGAGCTCACAACGTGACCTTGACTGTGTCTCTTCTAACACACACCAGTCTCAGTTTGCTAATTCCTAAGAAATAAGTAGCACTTCTTGGATCATCCCTAGGGATCTTTAAGAGCAGCCAAACTATAAACATGACTCCACCCTTCAGGACAACGTGGTTATGACGCAGGTCAAAAGAGAAAGGTATGTGGGCCTCACCATCAGGATCTGGAGGACTTGCTCCGCATCCCCAGGCCTCAGTTTTCCCATGTGTAAAATCAGGCAGGAACAGATGACGTCCAAGTTCCTTTTTAACTCTCAACTTGCTATTCCTGCTTCTGTGGACACAGACCCAGTCCCCATGGCAGGCAAACACTGTCCTAGATACATTCCTCAGCATTTAAAAATAATACCTGGGATTACATAGAGCTCCTCCCCTACAGAACCAAAAACTTCCCCGCGAGGCAGGTACTCAAGGCACTTCCTCCTTTTTCAGTACAGAGGGACTTCAGACCCAGAGATCAACCAGCCCGTCAAAAGGCAGGTTCCCACACCCTGGGAACCCAAGAGGCTCTTGCCTGTGCTCGGACATCGCCGGTCCCATCCACCTCTGCAACTGGAGGAAGTCACCTCCAGGGCACCCGGAATCAGACCTGCCTCCCGTTCCCTAGGGACTCAAGGGCCTCTCGGGTTCACTCCGATCATCCACTATCTTCTATCACGCCTCAGCAAATGGACGGTGGCTTGGCTTCTCACTTCCGATCAGGGGAGGAACTCTGCCAGGGAAATCACAAACGCCAGCCTGTTACCACCAAGCAAGGGCAGAATACATACTAACTGGTACGTCTTCTTAAATTTTCTTAAGAGGTTTAATCCATTAAACCAGTCCAGCCAGCTTCTACAATCTGCTCACGCGGGCACACTCCCTCCGCTCAGGGCATAAAGACAGGCCCTCCATTACGAGGAAATAGCTGACTTCTTGAGCAAATGATGTTTGTACATCTAGCAAGTGCCAGAGTTAAGCAGTATTTACTGCTGGCATCCCCGCCTCAGTATGCACATCCGAATGAGCACAGCTTTCAGAGCGAGCAATCTACCTTCTAGAGAGACTTGTTGGAATTGGTAAATCAAAGGGCTGACACCGTGAAGACTAACCTGTTTGGGTTTTCCAGATTGTGGAGAGTAGCTTATGACGACGGTCCAGAAGAGAAATCGAATTAAAGATGAAAGAGGGATTATAGAGCTTGCCTCACTCAGGTCAGCCCAGGCGCCCACAAACTCTGAATTCTGATTCCACCCCTCCCCAGCTCAGGGAATGGCTTTACCCTCTGGGCCTCAGTCTCCTCATCTATAAAATAGAGATGGACCAAATACAACCTTGCCATGCTCTCTGGGCAACCCAAGGGCTGTTCTGGCCATCTGGTACCAGAGTCACACAGGGGCAGAGCTAAAAACCTAAGGGGTCTTGGTGTGTTCCCCTCACACCAAAAAACCTAAAATAACTTAAAAGTCAGTGGAAGCTTCTGGGATTTGCACACATTTTATAAGACAGCATGCAGACAGAGGACATAAGATGAGCCAGAGTTCACTTGTTAGAGTTATTATTATTCACTATTAAATAATTACCATTACATAAAGGCTAGATGTAATGTAGGCACGTAATATGCCATTTGACACAAGACATACCGTTCTAGTGTAGTTACAGGATTAATAATTAGAGGAAGGGTGATCTCAAGTATAAAGGGACCCACCTCGAACTGTACACAACAGAATCCCACCAGGCAAGAGGAGACATCAGAAGGAAGCTGCTCACTGATAAATGATTTTCAGTAAATCGAGTGTGCCCCACAGGGAGGCTCCAGCTGAGGCTTCTACAGCGCTCCGCGAACAGAGGCAGCCCAGCACCGAGACACTGGGAAGAAGTCCGAGGCCTGATGAACCCAAGACCATGACTAACCTTTCAAAAGGTGCAAATCCTCTAGTCTGCACCATCTTCAATTCCCGGACACCCAGCTGGTTTCCACCCTCCTTTACTTCCTTGAATCTGTCCTCATGAAGCCACCAGTGGCCTCCTAATTGCTCAATCCACAGGCTACTGCTCAATCTTTACTTTATTCACCACTCCACTGCAGTGGCCCGGCTGGCTCACTCACTCCTCCTGAAACTCGGCCTCCCCCACACACCTGGCTCTCTGACCATTTCCCCTCAGTCACCTGGAGACTCCTCTCCCTCCACGCATCCCTCAATGGTCTTCAGTTCTGCTTCCCGTCTGCTTGAGGGATAGACACGTGTTCCCTGGATAAAGCTGTCTCATCCGCCATTAGGTTCAGCCTCCAGCTCAGCACTCTCCACTAACTCCGTCCTCCTCCCACAGCTGCACACTTCCGTCCCCTAGTGCTCAAGATCCTTCCATCCCTAGCACAAGCTCAGCATGTCCAAAACGGAACTCTTGATTTTTCTTCTCAACCTGCTCTTCCTGCCATCACTGGCTTTTCTGTTGGGAGAACCACCAGCCACCATTCTCCCTCACCACCCCCCCCACATCAATCAACCAGTGCTAACTATTTCCCACCCCCATCCTTCCTCACCATCTCTACCACTCCCAACCCCCCAGTTCGAATCCTACTCTCTTGCCTGTTTTGCATTAATGGCTTCCTCGCTGGCTTTTCCTGGCTCCGGTCTCGAATCCTAAAAGGCATCTTTCACCAACAGTAGAGCAAATCTGACCATGTCACTCACTGTTTCCAATCTTCTCTTGGCTCCCATCCCATTAAGGGTAAGGCCCAAAGTCCTAGGGTCAACACAGGAGGACTGTATGTCCTGGCCAGTCTATCCTACAGTTCAGTCCTAGCCCGCCGGGTGACTTTACAAGCTCCCATCAGACCTCCCAACATAACCTCCGCAAACCTCTCTCTTCGCTTCGCACAGTGCTCTGTTGTCTGTGTGCCCATCTTCCCCACCATGAGCAACTTCTACACCAGCAGAGGAAGTGTGTCCTAATGTAGCCCAGAACCAAAGACAGAATGTTTGTTGGGATGGATAGATGGAGAAAGGGAGGGAAAAAGAGAATGAGGAAATTTTAAATAGTGTGGGTGGATTGGAAATGCCGACGGTGCTTCTTTGTGCTAAAATATTACGAAAATCATTTTCACCAAACATTTTATGGATTATTCCTACAAGTCAGGATTATTTCTCAACCCTGTGGACAGTCCACATTTGTATGCAGTTTAAGATTAATGGAACAAAAACATATTTCTTCATGCTCAGATAACAATTTGATCTAAAGTCATTTATTTAAAAAATGAGAGTGGGGGGAGGAAGCAAAAATATTTTTTATTCCTATTATTATTCTCTTTCCTGAGAGGTCCATGGACCCTGGGATTTTCTACAAAGCAATCTTCATGCCTGGCTTGGCTTCACCTTCAGCCAATCATTCTTCATGGATGAATATAAAATATTCAAAGGTAGCCCAACACTTCCGACCAGAACCTGACCATAACCTGAGCAGATAAGAGCCTGCCTCCAGAACTCTTGGGCAAGAGAACTTTGTGTATGATATGGGCTGTCAGCAAGATCTGGCCCAGCTGCCCAGGAAACACATCCAACCTTCCGGGATGACCCATTCTCTCAGAGCCAGCTTACAAGAAATCACAAGTGGACACGTTCGTGGGGCGGGGAAACAGAACCAGGTTCAGGTGCATCTAGCAGCTGAAAACACCTGTAAGAGTCAGCCCTGTTTCCACTCCATACTGGGCTGGAGGCGGCCTCAGTCAAGCCTTCAGGCCTCCATCCACACGGAGGCTGATTTCCCCTCTCCCCAGGGTAAATCCCAAACCAACAGCACCCTACACTTGGCCTCTGGTTTGTTTCTTTCCGTATCCAGGGAGTAATGACAGCTGTACCAAAGACCGTGGCATTCTGGGCTGGGACTCTGCTCCAGACCAGGCAAAGCAGCAAGCCTTCTGCTAGCGGAGGCAGCGAGGGGCGCCTGGTGCAATGAAGGGGCCTACAGGGGTGTGGTCAAGGCTCTGCCTCCATCGTCAATGGCCATGGGAGCCCAGACACCCAGGAGCCTGGCAACTCCCGTTCCTGGCAGCCCTGGCATCCTCAGCACCGACAGTCCAGTTTGTTTACCAGTATGGAAGGCGGCGACTGTCCCCAGGCTCTGGGCGTGAAGAATCCTGGCTCCAACGTGAACCTGCCAAGAGTTGAAGCAGTAGCCCTGATCTAGGAAATTCCAGCAGAATAAAGAAACATAATGAAGCAGAACTGCCAACACGGCTTGAGAGACTCTCCCTGTCCCTTCTTTTGTCGATCATGCGCCTTTATGCTAAAGACATGAGAGACCAGGGTTTTTCAAGAGAAATGAGGCAAGGGATCCAGCTTCTCACTGAATGTTGGCGATAATCAGCTCCGACAGGCGCCAACCCCTGCCTGGCACCGCTCACTTTCCTCTGCACATGACGCTTCGCCCCGTGCTACACAAATGATAATGCATTTACAGACAGCAGGGACTTTCCAGCCAGAAGGAAAAATGTCACCTAATTAAATAAAAACAAACAGAAAACCAGTGCCTTTCACCAGTGCCAAGAAGAAGATAGACTACTGATCTTTTGTGGACTTGAGAGGCAGGAATGCCAATCAAGATGATGTTCTTCCTCAATCTTTTAGAGCAATGCTCTGCGACCCTAGCTGCAAAGAACGCCTTAAGAATCAGGAAGAAAAGTGCAAAGAAGAATGGATAAAGAAAATGACCGAGCAGGTCAGAGAACATAAAGACGGCTAAAACACAGAAGGAGAGTGCACAGCCTCACTAGTAGTTAACAAATTCAAGTGGATGTGCCATTTTTAAAAACAATCTGAGAGGCCAAAGCTAAAAAGATGGGTAACTCTGAGAGCTGGTGTGGATGTGAGAAAGCTGGGACTCTCATCCTACCGGTGAGAGTATAAATTGGTGCACCCTCTTGAGGCCATTTGGCAGTACCCAGCACTATTTATAGTGCTTACCTTTGGATTCCATTTCCAGGAATCCATGCTTAGGAATATATAAATGCATAGAGAAACACATAGGGTTTTTCTCCCCCTATATACCTACTTGTCACGCTCAAAACAATAAGAAGTTAAATACGGACCAAGAGAGATAGGTAAACCTGATATGCCGTATCCGTGCTAGACCACAGCCTGTAGGAAGAACATCCACAAGAGGGTCAGAGGGGGGGAAGCAAGCTGCAAAAGAGTACATATAACAAAAGCTATTCCTGTTGATCTCTAGAGATATACATGATAATATCAGGCACCTGTCTTTACCTTCATATCTGCAAAGTCCTAGAACATAAACTCTCAGGGAAGAACCTGAAAAGTCTCTTAAAAATAGGAGTATGTTGTTATTGGCATCTTTCCTTTGAAACGAATTCCTTAAAATATCTCCATGGTAAATATGGCTGAAGAAGTTAGAAGAGTAACCAAGATGACCCGGTTGCAAAGCACGGTAACAAATCACTCACGGGCTCGCGCACGCACACGCGCGCGCGCAGCTGTTAGCATCTTTAACCTTAAGCAGCAAAAGCCAAAAGGAAAAGGTCCTCCTTGTCGCCAACCTACAACATTCAAAAAAGACGAAGCATTCCCTGAAACTTTAGAGAAGTTGGGCGAAAGCCCTTTTACATAATGATGAAACGAAAAGCCCCAAGTGTTGGCCCCCAGCTAAAAAACTAAAAAAATAAATAACCCAATAGGGAATCATTTGGAGAAACCTGGGCGTGGCTGTTTCTTAATGAGTTATTCTGGGAAATATCCCAAAGGCTTTACTCCCTTCTATTCCGTTTCGGAACACAGCTCCACTCCACAAGAGAGCTCCTGAGCCACCTTGCCACGGCCCCACGCCGCCCTTCCCTCCTGCCAGCCCCACATCAGCGGCCTGCGTGGGAGTCCGAGCTCGGACTCTGATCGAGGGGGAGAAATTCATTTGTCCGCTGTGAGGAATGCAGCGTGTCTCTCCAAGGCGTGCTTGTGCTCACTGCGAGCCCACAATTACAGCTTGCTCTGGACTCCTGCTTCCTCACCACTGGATCATCCAGGTGGCAGGAGGCCCCACTTTCTGCTGGAAGACGGGGGCGCCTGCAGCAAGAGCGCTGGACCCGGGAGCCCGAGGCCGGTGGGGAGTCTCTGGTCACCAAGGTTCTGGAGTCACCCTCTCAACCTAAGTTGGGTGGAGGGTCATCCCACAACCCACCTCCTGGAAAAGGGGACAGAAATTAGATGTTTTTAACACTGAGTGAAAGGAGCCAGACACTCCTAGTCTTGCCAGTGCAGAACCAGGCAAAAGCAATCTCTGATGTGGGAAGTCAAGAAGAGGGGTGGGAGGACCAGGTGGGGTCACAGAGGGGCTGCTGGGGTCTTGGTAATGCTCTATTTCCTGATCTGAGCACTGGTCCCCAAGGTGTGTTGACCTCGTGCAGATCCACCGAGCTCCCCACTAAACATCTATGCCCTTTTTACTATGTATGTTAAATTTCTGTAACAAGTTTACTTAAATAATAAAAGGAAATATTTCCAATGGGAAGCTGGCTCCCAGGCACCGACTCTGTCCTTTCTTTTCTACAGCCCCAGCCACTGGCAAATGCACTCGTCAAAGTCACGCCAAGTCCAATGGTCGCTGGTGCCATGGTGTGGTGACGGGCAGGGGACTGGCAGTGTGAGCAGTGGGGAATGGAATGTCCAGCATTTATTTTTAATTGATTTGCTCATTTTCTCCTATCAAAACAGCCTCACTGCTTTTCTCCAATGCCCAAAATGGCATCAGCCCCACCCGGATAAACCCCAAGCACGCAAACTTCTCAGGCCTGGCACAAGGCTCTGCGGTCCCATCTACTGAACCTGTTTGAAGAACGAGCCTGCAGGAAGCATTCGGAAGGCCTGCCAGGCTGCTCCAGCTCTCAATCCAAAATGAGTCTAAACCTGGGGTGTGACTCCTCCTCCAAGCCAACACCATATCCAGTCACCTTTGCCCTCACTCCCCAAACTCTCCTGGGGTCCGTCTTGGTTATCAGGGATACTTGGGGTCTGAATAAACTTCTCCATGTGTTTAGTTTGGGGGGTTGCCCTCTTTTGTTAAACAAAAAGGGTTTTTGTTTGTCTTTGACAAAAAGACAAATGTAGAGTTTACAGAAAACTATATGGAGAGAAAAGTGATCCAGAATGATTTATAGTCGATGAGCCCACAAAGTAGGCAACTGAAGGCTGATCTCTACCTGAAGCTAAGTGAGAAGTCTGAACCTGATTCTTTCCCTCTCTCTCTCTCTCTCGCTCCCTCCCTCCCTTGCTACAATCATCCTTTCAAAAAGGCACTGCCAAGTTACTACCACTGCCCAGATGTTCAGGGAGAAGAGCCTCAGCTCAAGGAAAGCACAGTTGGTTGTTGCTCACCAGCAAGGAGGCTGCTACTTCCGGAGGGCACGGCAGGAAAGCACGGAGCAGCGAGGACTGCCACCCAGCCAAGGGGAGTCTCTGATCTGAAGACATCATCGGGATACCCACCCATTGCATCCTTCCGGCAACTCTGATTTATCTGGCACAACTGGGACCATCGTTTTATATAACGGTGTTACCGCATTTTCATTAAAGGCCAGGTTGATAATACCATGTATTGTGTTTCCTACACAGATATATTACGTTCCTGTCCAGCACCCCTCTGTCTGTCTCTCTCAGATCAGTTTCTTATGTGCCCACGAAACAAACAGCTTCTGTTCGAACTTCAGACCAGAGCAACTCAATCTCCTGACACCTCCCCCACCCAGGAAAAATCCCAAGCTTGTGTAAACACGGAAAGACCTGCTCCAAGCTCAGACTGAGAGCAAGGCGGGTGGTGAGATGTGCAAGGAACACCTCAGGCCACGCTCACCCGACCCAAGAATCACAGACCCACACAGTTCAGCAGTAAGCCACAGATCCAAAAATCACACAGGAAAGCCTGAAAAAGAAAGAATCAACTGAAGACTTAAAAAAAAAAAGTTTCTTTATTAAGGGGGGCCAGAAAGGGGGTTCCAGTAAACCCAGACTTGATCAGCTGTGTTCCGGTGCCTTCCAGATCCTAGCAGACAACACACAAACAGGAGGAGCTGAGCCCCGGAAGGTCCAGCCTCAGGGGTCAGCAAAGCTGGTCAGTGAGAGGCCGGAAGACTTCAAGGAACAAACCTCGAACACACTCCCTTGGGGGTTACAAGCATGTGAGGAGGAGAGCAGGGAACTGATTCTATAAAACACCATCCAAAGGAAAAGACGCCCGTCCTTCAAAGTCCCTCATCATAAGCAAGCTGCCAAGAGGCTGAGGGACCCTGGGAGCAAGCACATACTTTCAGGAAAACATCTGCTTTCACCAGACTCCTCTGAATCAGGCGCTATCCTCAGTACTTACTAAAGAACAAGAGAGAAGAAAGCCCAGAAACATTTACAAGACCGGTTAGGTCTCAGGATGTCCATACAAATAAGAACAGCATCTCCAGCCCTCCGTACACCAAATATAATCATCGATGGGCAAGCCAATGTAGACACAGATCTTTTTACAGTCCAAAATTAAGAAGTAACTTCAGAACTGTCACAGAGAAATAGGAATTTAAACATCCCATGGATTTCCATTCTCTGCCCCAAGCACCGTGCTTTCTTCCTACTTTTTCCACCCACAGTGTTTCCCCAGTTCAAAATTCCCAGAGGTTCACATCTTTGATAGAGATAGAGCATTCAGAATTCCTAATCTCTAATTACTTAGACTATAGATGGGAGGTGATCCAAAGGCACTGATTAAACTCAATAGGAGGAAACTACCTTCAAGGACAGCAGCAACAAAAAAGCATTTCGTGTTAACAACAGCCGTGGCTCCGCCCACCCTCTTGGACCACAGCTATGCAGACGATGAAGTCACACACTTACAAGTGCTGGTGACAGGCCACCCTTCCCTGCCTACATCACGGCACACCCACTGGGTGCTAGTGCTTTGTGCATGTTATTTAATCCACGTGGCATCCCTACTGACCACATCCTATCCTCATTTTACAGATGAAAAAACTGAGGTTCAAGATGCCAAACAAGCTGCAGATCAAGGTCCATCTGGCTCACCAAACACTCTTTCCTCCACCACCATCGTGTTCCCAAGACAGCACAAATGGACCGCCTTATTATGAAGAACGCATGAGCTGCAACGCCACCCTTTCAAAGTCACAACTGGAGTCTTCTTGGGAGAGCAGAACTTCTGACACACAAATCCTAACAATTATATATCTGAAGTGTGGGAGAGCCAACCAGTCTGAAACTGGGGAACTGCTGTGTTCTCACCACCAAACTGCCTGAGCTAATGTTCTCTCTGATGATGAAACTGAGCCGCTGTACCGGGTTCACAGAACAAGGTGCTTATATTTAATATCGACCCGTTACCTGTTTTGTGGTAAGCATTCAATTAACTGATGCATTCAATCACCCAAAAAGAACTTACTGAGCACCTAATATACTTCAGGTTGTGGCACGTACAAGATATGAGCACACTCAAAGCCTACAGTTAACCAGAAGAGAGGACGTGCACCTAAGTCACCATAATTATAAAACCTGGGGTCTACTGATGCCATAAGAAAAGAGTAGAAAGTAGGATGTAGGAATCACTAAAGGGGAAACATCTATTTCAGGGAGGCACTGTGGAATGCTGCGCAGCACAGTTTTCAACCAGGCTGGCTTTGCAGAGTGGGTAAAATGTAGACCTGCATTCCAGACAAAACGTTAAGCTAAGGCAGAGGCAGGAAACCCAGCAGTCACGAAGAGGAAAGAGGGACAAAAGGCTGAGAAAAGCTTTAAAAGCCAGGCTGTGGAGTTCAGGCTTCACTTCGCACACAGTGAGAAACCAACAGCAACAGTCCTTTGTTTACTATTACTAAGTCATCTCTACACCCAACGTGGGACTCAAACTCACAACTCCAAGATCAAGAGCTGCGTGCTTTACTGACTGAGCCAGCCAGGCACCCCAACAGCAAGTTTTTGAGCAGAGGAGTGACATGAGGTAATACTTCAGGTAGGTTAACGTGACAGCCCCACACAGGAAGACAGCGGGGTAGGGGAGATGGTAAGAAAATCTGGGTGGGAAGCTACTGGAAATGTTTAGGCGTCTATTTGTGAACCAAAGAGTTGGGCGTTAATTTACTAACACCAACAGATAGTCCCCCTTCTAACAAGAAATATTACGAAAGGTTGGTGAAAGTTAAATAAATAAATACATTGAGTTTCTATTTGCTGAAGGAGGAAACAACGCAAGTCATCAATCTTTGGCTCTAGAAAACAGCAGATGGTATTTTTGGCAGCAGATCCACTGCCCTAGTTGCACGTTTTGCTTAGGCTAAGGGTGCACTTTGTTTGCATTTCCTTAGACTGCACCACTAGAGCGTGGGGCAGGCAATCCCAAAATGTAATTAGCAATAAAGAAAGTTACACTGGGCTTCAAATTTGCTCGTTCACATAACCCAGACACAAATACACCCGTGTAGAGGACATCCTTCCATCTCCTACACTCGGGGCATATTCTGAGGCCTAAGCACTCCGTACACAATCCTGACCAGTTTCCTTCAAATCTTCAAAACCCCAGAGGCAACAAACACAGATTTAAAAAAAGCAGAATCAGATTGGAATTGGTGGGTAGGATCAGATTGGAATTGGTGGGTATGTGTGCAAAGCTGGAAAATTCCTGATCCTGGTTACTGATTTCTGGAAAATAACTGCTTTTGTAAGACAAACAAAACAAGCCTTCTGAAAACTATGTTTTCTTAGACCTACCTCTTGATGTGCTTCTTTCCGTAATAATAATAATAACAAAGAGGCTCATACAGGAGATGAAGTGACTCATGGCGTTTTCTGCAGGGATTAAATTTCTGCTACATTCTGTAAGCAAATCAATCACAGAAGGAATGGCATGTGCATTTGAGCAGCATCAAACCCACTCATGGGGGTCTAAGCATGGGATAGAACAGGGCGGGAGATCCATTCTTTCCAAAGAGCTTCATTTCATCCTCCGATTCTACCTTCACCCCTTTCGAAAGAACTCTTTGGCGAGGGCAGGGGAACATCCACCTCTGTTCTACTGGAAACTGATTTTTTCAGGGAAGAGAGTGAAAAACACCACAGTCCCATCTTCTGTACTATTTTCTTAGTCTTCTTTTCAGCCAAGAGACCATGACGGTCCACAAAATTCTGCAAGGAGAATTCATCGTAGGTCTTGCTGATAAGGACGGTTCCCAAACCAGTGGACCTAAACTGGAGTCTGGAAACACTTGATTTTAATGAAACAAGGTCCATCTCAGGGCAGAAAAGGGATGTGGAGCCTAGGAAGTGATGCCAAGATATGGAAATGAGCTCTCCAGGGAAGTTCCAGGAAGAAAAAGGTGGAAAAGCAACCATGGAACAGCATGTGGGAGAAGGACAGGCGTTAGAACAGTAAGATCCGTTTCACCAGGTACCAGGAAGCAGGAGGAAAATGAAGGTGCGTACTTAGGCACTGATCTCAGGCTGCTGGAGAAGGCAGAAAAAAATACAACGGAGGGAGCTATCTGGTACAGCCCCACTCGGAGAAAAAGGCAGGCAAGAGAATGGTCGATTAAAAGAAATAAAATCACTACCATACACTATTTTCATAACCAAAGTGGTAAGAGACCGCTATAATCTCCACAGTTGTAGTTCTGCTGTAAAAACATGTTTTTAAAAACAAGGCCTCAGTGGAAATAGAAAGTCCAAGCTGGAAAGCCTACAAGGAAAATAAAGCAGTACTTCTTCTGCACACAGCACAGTTTCCTGCAGAAATGCAGTGAGTAAGAAGGGATTAATTTCTTAGGAAGACAAAACAAAGGCCTCAGTTCTCTGGAACATGCTTATTAATACTGAGCCAGTTAAACCCAGGCCTTTCCCAGTTGCAGTCCACCAGCCCATAAATGTTTAGTAGGAGGAGACCCAGGCACACAGGCACACACCCACCATGCTCGAGCGCCACGCCACATACATGCGTGCGTACACACAGAACACACCCCACATCTCTCACCCCACAGGACTGGGATACCCGCACAATGGGCCATGCATTTGCAAACCCAATCTTGCAAGAGGAGCATTTCTTTCTTTTTTCTTTCTTTTTTTTAAGATTATTTATTTACTTATTTGAGGAGGAGAGGGGCAGAGGGAGAGGGACAAGCAGACTCGTGCTGAGCTGTGATCGCGCTCAGGACCCTGAGATCACGACCTGAGCTAAAACCAAGAAGAGTCAGGACACTCAAGCGACTCTGCCACCCAGGTGTCCTGAAATAGGAGCATTTAAAGCTTTGGTCCCTGGGCTCAACCAACTCCTGGGGGAAAAAAGCTCTCTCCAGATTCTCTAGTCCTCATTATACTTTTCAAGCCTTGAGGCGGTCCCAAAGCCGAATGGGAATCCCATGTTCTGCAAAGCACCCTGGAATTGGGATGAGGGAGGCTTCTCTTTAGCAACAAGCCCACCTCCCGTTGACAGCACCGACTCAATCCAACCCATGTTTTCCGACGTCGGGGTAGACACAAATGGCTTTTTGAGAGCATCGAGGATTCTACCCAATTTGTTTCCCAATGCTGCCTGGTCTGTGTAGCCAAGCGTTCTTTACAACTGATAAATAATATGCCCTCCCCGAATATAAATGGCTCTGATGATAATTATCATTTATTGAGTGTTCTCTATGCGCCAGATGCCTTTACAAACATCTAATATTTATAACAGCTTTAATCAAAGGAATCATTAGCTCCATTTCACAAATGAGGAAAGGCTGCTCTGGGAGGTTAACTATCTGCCCAAGGTCACATGTAGTAATTGAGGATCCGGGCTTCATACCAGGGCTGAGTCTGCCTACAATTCATTTTGTCTTCTGCCGGACTCTTTCATCCGGCCACAAAAACATGACCATGGGAAAACCCAGCCAGCTCACACCCTCCTCGCAGCACCCCACAGAACAACAAGAAGCCTGCATGTCCACCTACAAGATTCTCCTGCAGGTTTCCCCCGAAAAAGAAAATTTATGAGGATTTTACAAAAATCACTGGTCTGCAGAGGCTGCAAAGTGACTTCCAGTTTTAAGAACTAACAAGAATCTCCCCAGAGCCGATTATGAAGGCTGATGCAGCTCATAAAACAGACCATAAAACCATTTCTGTTATATTAGTTTTGTGTTTCTCTTTTCTAAAGGCTCGTCGGGGGGGGGCGGGGGGTGCTGCCGTGGAGAGGCCTTCCCACGGCCTGCGGTCTGCCCACACCCAGGGAAGCCTGAAGACTTGTGTCTTGGCCTCTTTCCTTCCTTGCCCTCATCAGAGGATCTCAAGTTGGTACAAAGGAAACATCATTAACCAGCCTCCTCTACCAGAGGGTAATCTCAGATGGGTCCCGGGAGCCGGTTCTCATTTACTTAAATGATTGAGATCTCCAGTTACTCAATCCTGCAACACTGGCCAGCAGCTATAATTGCAAAGCAGGTAGGCTAGACTCACCAATCTGCCAATGTGGTGCCAGCTAACGTTGCAAATTACAGGGTATAAATTTAGCAGGGTGGGTCCTGACACACATTCTTGCAAATTACATGTTCCCTCAATCGTACAAAGCGCATTAATTACCCCGGGTGCGTGCACTGTTTTCCACTTACCGGGGGCTTTCGGGAGAGCTTGAGAGCAACTCAGAGTAATCTGCAAAGATTAAAGCATAAATAAGTAATGCCCACTGGGGAGGTGAGACTTTTCCAAAGCTCCAGAATTGGGATTGTTAACGTTCTCCCCATGGATAGAAAGCCCTCTGTGTGGAGTTGAAAACGGACTGACCCGAATCGAGACCCAAATAGGGGACCGGGAGAGCTGAGAACTGAACATGCTGGTGATGTAAGAGCAGCAGCTTCGTTCCTCTTGCGGGGAGAAGAACGCGCATCAGGTGCAGCAGGGCAGATGCGGCCCGAAGTGAGGGCTGGACCCATGGGCTCGAGCCCATCAGATTTCACCCCGTGTAACAGAGCACTGCCTACGTGCCAGGCACTGAACCGCATGCACGAAGCCTGCATTTTCACTGATCTGTCCCTACAGCCGCACGAGGCAGGAAGGAGCTAGTGCCAACTTTATGGAGGAGGGAAACCGAGGCTCAGAAAGTTAAATTCCTTGCCCAAGGTCACACATAATCAGAGAGTAGTGGAACCAGGTCTGTGTGACACTCAAAGTCCTGCTCTGCAACGCAGGAACCCCCGCAGATGCTCGTCAGGGCTCTGGGGGAAAGAGAAAACACCCCCCCGCTCATTCAGTGCCTCGGATGGGCACACAGCTCGGTGCCTTCATGGGAGCTGTTCCATCTAATTCTTGGAACAGCTCTGGGAGGTGTCCCATCCCCTCGACTGCATCCATGAGAAACCAAGGCCAGGAAAAGTCAAGATCATCCAGCTCCTAAGTAGCAGAGCCCAAAATTTAACCCCTCTAGAAGAGCTCCTAAATTCTTTTCCCCTCACTGGAGTTAACTGTAAATCCAATAACCAGGCAGCCTATGTGCTTCAGGGTGAAAGGGGGCCAAAGTGCTGGAGCTAGAGGACTATATGAAATGGGACTGCACACAAGGGCCCCGAGCCCATACTTGCAGCGGGATGGGGAGTGAGCTGGCCGTTTTCAAAGCACAGCTATCGTAGACGCTGGTGGTGGGTTTTTAAGTTACTCGGTTGGCATTTCTCCTTCTGCTTTACCGGAATGAGCTCTCTCTCAATGGCTACCATGTAACTGGACTCTAATCAGGGGTCCTTCCCTCTCCAGCCAAAGGAAGGCTATGTGATCGAAGCTGAACTGAAACGAAGTCTCCTTCCCTGAGTGTGACTTCTCAGACAAGAGGCAAAGGCACCGAAAACAGCCCATTCCTTCCAAGAAGCAGACGAGGCAGGACTCTTTTTACTGTAAGACGAAATCTCTCTGACACGACCCTGCTTGGAAAGCTCACAGGTTTCCTAATGGAAGGGATTCCACTGTAGCCAGAAAGCAAGGCTGAGAAAACGCAGGTAGTATGGGGGGAAAGCAACACGTGAGTTCCCTAAGATCTGCATACAGTCTACACTTCCACAGAAAAGGGTTCTGGAAGGGAGCGTGGCTGGCTTCCAGAGACACACGCTCACTCCAAGAGGAGACACTGCCTCGACTGACCAGATACGTTAAGATCAGGCCTTCCTAAAAGTGACTTGTCACAGCCAGACCAGCATCTTGCGCATCTAATATCGATAGGACATTTCCTCTCAGTAATCATCATTTGGTGGATTAATTAAGCTTGGAATTCCTGAGCCCTCAAGGTCACGACCTCAATCCTGACTCCAGGAAATTGCACATTCTTTGCCATAATTGGAAATGTGTATGGCTTTACCTAACAAAAATGTGTACGGTAACCTAATAACATGTGTAAGGTTACACTGCACCAGAAGGCTAATGAGTAAAGCTGACAACTTGTATAGGAAATGGCTGTCCTTATATTAATAAATATATAGGAGGATTCTGAGCTTCTGTTGTATAAATATCACCTTATTACTTAGGTGGTCGCTCTCCCATTCTTTTCTACTAAGAAGTGGGAAGCAATGGGGTAGGTACACCATAGGGGCCCTTGACCCACTTAACCAGGCCAAGATAAAAATCAGCGGAAAGCCATTTATCTGGAGCAACAGTTGTGAACTCCTGAGGCCCTTTCCGTGAGGTGAGACTTACTGCCCTGCAGCTAGGTAAGATTCTGGGGGACCCTCCCCAGTCTGGGAGGGGCCTGACACCTGGATTGGGAAAATCCAATATGGCCCAGGGTGGGTGCTAAGACAAAGAGCCAGAGCCTTTTAAAAAAAGCAGGGAGGAGGGCAGTTAACTGAATTTTCAACAACAAGTAACAGGAAAAATAGCAATAAAAGTTATTTCTCACAATTTTAATTTTTTTGGAGGTCCCCCTGAGGTATTTTTCACAATTGTAATGGGGATGGAGGCCATCTGTCATACAAAGTAGGCTGCACTTTGACTCTCAAGAGACCATTTCCGCCTAGTAATTCGATTAAAAGATATTTCTTTGATAAAGACAATGCACAGTAATGCATAAATGGAGCTTTTTAAAGACGTCCTCCACAGAACCTTTCTGTGGTAAGTGGCCTCAAGCGTGCAACTTGGAAATACGATAGGTACTTTCCATTGTGAGCACGCGTCGACATGACACTCAAACCTCGAAACATTATGGATTTAATACCTGAACGGTCAGACTCTGGAAGACAACCACCTTCTCCTCAGAGTCATTGCTTTCTCCAAGCTCTCTTTCCAACCATAACCTGCTTTTCCGGGCATGTTCCTGACAGAGAAGGTCCCACTGAACTGCTAGAACATGCAGCCCTGGGGTCTGGGTAAACCAGTTCTACCGTGTCAGCAGCCAAGACTTCCTCCAAGAGGCAAGGGCTCCACTAGAATGTGATTGTCCACATCCTGGCTTTACCAGGTCCTGCTGCTCACCTCAAGGCTGTCTGAGTCATCCTTCCTTCCCTCCTGTATCTGACTCTTCCCCACTCTGCCTGGACCGTTACGGCAGCTTCCTACCCAAGCGCTGGGCCCCTGAGCTCTTTCCCCACAGAGACTCTTCACACTGAAGGCTGATCACATCGCTGTCCGCACACCATGTCTCCCCCCAGGTCCTACATCCAGAACCCCACGGGCTACAAGACTCTCGGCCTCCATGACTGAGGTTTCACCTACCTTTTTACCCCCCTCACAAGCTACACTCTAGATACCCCACATAATCGCCCATTCTCTAAACGTGCTTTTTAACAGTATGAAATATTTCAAACATATAAAGAAGTAGAGATTTTAACATAGTAGACTCATATACCTAGATCCCCACATTCACAAACATTAATATTTTGCCATATTTCATCTTTCTTAAGGAATAAAACACCACTGAGATGGATGGTTGAGAGGCCCCTCCCAACCATCATCCCAGAGGTAACGACAATCCTGGTGTGTATCTTTTTTTTTTTTTAAGATTTTATTTTATTTATTTGACAGAGAATGCGAGAGAGGGGACACAAGCAGGGGGAGTGGGAGAGGGAGAAGCAGGCTTCCCGCCGAGGGCAGGAACGACTGAGCCCCCCAGGTGCCCCATGTGTATCTTCTTTCTGTTTTCTACTTTTACCACACATGCATAATTCAATCACGTGTGCATTTTATATATATACTATATATTTATATATACACCCAAATATAACATACATATGGGTGCATATATATATAATGATGTACATACACACACTGTATACACATATACTACATGGACAGATAAACATACAGTTTTTGAGGTTTTAAAATAAACTCAAGTGGCCTACATCACAGATCTTTCCTCTTTCCCACTCTAAAGTTCTTTAGAGATTTGCCCACATCAGTGTGTAAAGATCTAGGCTATTCATTTTAGTTGCTAGATAGCACTCCACTTTATGATGGCGCCATCTATTATTTACTCAGTCTCCTTAAATGGTCAATAAGACTGTTTGCAAGGTTTCACGAACGCAAACAGAGCCACGGGGAACATCCCCGCACACGTCTCCGCAGGTACATGCAGAGACCTTCTCTTGAGCCACAAGGTTGGACCCACAGGACACATGACTCACCTTTCCTAGATGTTGCTGTGCCCAGGGCCCCTGATGAGTGGGTCACGATACTGTCGCTTGTGCTGGACCCTGACCACTGCTGCCTGCACCCGAAAGGGGCCTTCATCCAAGATGGGATTGCCAGGGACCAGGGGCATGCATGGCATGCCCAGAAAAGATGAAGAGGTGGCCCGTAATTCTTCCCTTAGGGTCTTTAGGAGTAGGGCCCATGCTGGCCAGTGACACACGGGAGCTGAGTTGGAAGAGGAGGAGGGAGAGGGGGCTGGGATGGTGTGCACACAAAGCCTGAAGGCAGGAGTGGGGTAGGATGAGAACACAGCAGGCATGCAAAGAGAAGCTGAGAACACCTAGCAGCGACCTTGCAAGTGTCAAGACAGATGAGCAACGGAGCAGCCTCAGTCTGGGCCCCGGAGGAGTAGCCCTGCTTTAAGCTCCTCTCACCAGGGGGAACTTCTTCAAGGATCAGTAGATGTCACCTCTGCCATAAAGCCTTCCTCAATCCAGCCAACAGAATCACACGCTCCCTCCTCCGTGCGCACAGCACTCTCTGCACCTCTCTTGGAATGCTCAGTCGGTTCCAGGCTGTACCCGGTTAAATGACTGCACAGTGGCCCTCGGCACAAAAGGGTAAGGGCCCCAGTGGTACACACGTTCCACCATTATTCTGCCCCCTGTACACTGGCAAGCATGGGGCTCTGCACACATTAGGTGCCCACTCACTGCTTCATGACTGAAAAGCTGGGAACACCTGAAAAGCAGGGCGCATGCCATCTCCCTTTTCACCAAATATCCAGGGCTTTCCACGGTGTCGGGTACAGAGTAGGTCCTCATTAAATGCATGCCCAACAAGTGACTGAAATGTGGGCTTCCATGAACCCACTCATCTGCCTGAACTACTCTCCCCGGGCTCGTACCGATGATCAAATTTCAAAGTGGAGGTGACCAGGCCAAAGGATAATTTATCTCCCTAAAGAGGCTAAGTGTCAGTTAAATTGCTGTATTTAATAGGGCCTGACTTAGACGGGCCATTCTGAACAAAAGCAATAACCGGCCCGGTAATGAGCCTGCTTTAAACTGCTATTACCACTACTACACTGAGTCCGTGGGATTCCTTAAGCCGTCAGACCCAGGCCCCAATCAGAGAGCTGCAGCCTTCACAAATAAGCCCCACGCTCCCGGACCCCCACCTTCCACCTCCCTGGACCCACGAGGACAGTCTCCCAGGGAATCCAGGGTAATCCTCTCCAGAGGTTCATTCCAGAATTGTTTTGGTTGTTTTGTTTTTAATCATCTTGTCCACCAGGCTCTAAGTGATCTCAGCACACAAGCCTGACAAAGGGTGAATATGCTCCGGCCCAGAGGAGACGGAGCGGGAAGGCCTCAGAGAATCAATCTAGTATTAAATGTGTTTATTCTCTTTCTTGGGTGCATCCAATACTTATTAGCCCCGAGGAATGTTTGCCATCATCAAAGGAGAGGGAGGGAAAGGGCCTTTATCTGCCACGACAGATTATAATCTCCAACAGATGAGACGAACAGAAGGCACACGCATACTGAAACTGGAAGACAAAGGAATGTGTGCAACCAGAAATCAGCTGAGTGCTTCAGTTCAAAAGGGCAGTGGAAAACACCTCCTCCGCCTCAGCAGTGCCTGGAACAGAGGAAGAGGGAAGGGAGGGACATGCTTTGGGACAGCCCTCCTCCTGCAAACATCCTTGAGGTCACCTGGGAGAGTCAATTCCCTCCGGCAAGACAAGGCAGCCAGGTGTCTTCGATAAGCTCAACCCGTAGCCATCAGATGACCGGCACGGAAAACACAGCGGTAAATGAAGAGGTCCAGAGTCAGACAGGCCTGAACTACCTGGTGGAAGCTGCACAACCTGCTTGGGCCTCAGCAGCTGATCTGTCCAGTGGGAACGAGGAAAGGTGCCCCCCAACCAGAAAAATAGCCATCATTTCTGAGCACGGAATACGGGCCATTCTGTACAGGACGTGCTGGGCATGCATCGCCCGTCATCCCCCAAGGCGAGCATATCACGGTCCGCGTGTGCTAGAGGAGAAAACTGAGGTTCGGAAGGGGAGACACTGCATTCCCAAGGTTACACAGGAGCGGATGGTGGGGCCGGGCCTGGAGGCAGATCTGCCAGAGCTGGGAGCATCTCAGCCTCTCTTGCTGAGAAGCTGGCACAGTTTGGGGCCCCTGGGTGGCTCAGTTGGTTGAGCGCCCGACTCTTGGTTTCAGCTAGGGCATGATCTCAGGGCTGTGGGATGGAGCCCTGCGTTGGGCTCCGTGCTCAGCGGGGAGACTGCTTCTCCCTCTCCCTCTGCCGCTCCCCCAAATCTTGCATGTGCACACACACTCTCCCTCTCTCTCTCTAAAATAAATAATCTTTTTTTAAAAAAAAAAAGAAGGTGGCACAGTTTACAAGAGACTGACCCCAAAAGAGGTTAACCATTACTGTTTTGTTACGTATTATTTATACCTGCTGCTCTCATTATCTTTGTTGTGCTCCTAGCCCCTGGCTTTCTCAACCCAGGCAAAGAAGGACATCGGTTCTTGGTCCAGAAACAGAGCTCCACCCCACACTGCCACCACGCACAGGGGCCTCTGGCTGTTGTCCTGAAACCCAGCCAATGGCGGATTTCCCTTCTAGGCACCAAGGGGGCAACCCTAGGAGCCCTGCTGAAGACCAGCCCCCTGGAAGTCCAGGCCGCTCCTCCACCCACCTCCTCCCGCCAGCCGGGAAGGAGTGCACAGGAGGTTTTCTGTTCCTGAGGTGGGCCCCTTGGATCAGCACCGCATTCATAATGGGAAGAAGGAAAGAAAAACCTTTAGATCCACGTGAGTCTTTTTAACACAGGAAATGGCCCTGCTGGGATGAAGCAAATATTTATGCAAATAATTAACCAAGGAGGTACAGAGTTCTGTCCAAATGTTGAGCAAAACGTAGTGAAAAAACAGCCGTGGCCAAGAAATGGCCTCTCATAGACATAGGAGGGGAGAGCAGGTCTAAATCGGCTCCTAGGGCCCCCGAAATGAACCCTGTAGAGAACGCAGTACAAGTCTACACAATGACCGGGCCCCTCTGGGTACCTCCACCCCCACCTCCCTCCCCATCCTCTACTCCAGGAAAATTCTCTTGTCTGCATCTCTGGCCAAGGCCATGTTCATTGACAATTCACTGACACCAACGAACGGGGTCACGAGCTATAGGGAAACACCAGCTTCCCTTCTCTCCTTAATTTCCTTTAGGTATTTTCTCAAATTTCTATCCATCCCTACCTTGAATTTTACTTTCAGTGGAAGGGCTAGGGAAGCCAGGTAGTCTAAATGACAGGCAGCTAGAAATTTCTGAAGTTTTTACCCTGCGATACTCAGAAAATAGCATCTTTTCTTGAAAAATAAACAAGTGGGGCTGCCTGCCTACACTGTGGCCATGTGGTGTTCCATGTACTGAATACCGTGCTCGATGCAAAACTATGCAACCAGCCATCCTCTAGGGCATGAGCTTTCCTAACCACTCCAGACTCCATGTGAAGGTATTGACAAGGAGGCTATTCATTGCCAGTACCTTTTCTTAACCCCAAGTTCTGCTCAATCTTTTAAAAAGACCTCTAGGCTAGCGCAGCTGGTGTGGGTGTCAGAGAAGACAGCTTATGGTCTCAACTTAGTCATTAATACACTGGGTAACCTTGCACCCACTTCTTAAGCTCTGGGATTCAGTGTTTTTCCTCAGTAAAATGGAAAGGAATCTATAAAAATGAGGGTTATGGAAAAATCAATGTGGTGGGTCACATCTAGCAACTTTTTAAAGAAACAGAATGGAATAGATTGGAATCAACCAGAATGTATCAGACACAAAAGAGTAGGTTTTGATTCAGCTTCATATAAATGATCTAGCTTGTGCTACAAATGTGATTTTTTTTATTTTCTTTTTAGATTTTATTTATTTATTTGAGAAAGAGAGACAGAGACAGTGAGAGAGACCACAAGTGGGGAGGAGAGGGAGAAGCAGGCTCCCCGCAGAGCAAGGAGCCCGATGTGGGACTCGATCCCAGGACCCCGGGACCATGACCTGAGCCGAAGGCAGACACTTAACCGACTGAGCCACCCAGGCGCCCTGCAAATGTGATTTTTAACAGCCTGATTGACATATGATTCACATACCATAAAATTTACCCACTTCAAGTATGCAACTCAAGGTGTTTAGTATACTCAGAGTTACATAATCATCACCACATCAGTTTAAGAATATTTCATCACCCCAAAAGGAAACCACATGCCCATTAGCATTTACTCCCCAGCTCTTCTCAAACCCTCACCCCAGCCCGGGTTACCACCCATCTATTTTCCATCTCCATGGATTTACCAATTCTGGACATTTTCATATAAACAGAATCATATAACATGTGGTCTTTTGTGTTTGACTTATTTCACTTAGGATAATGTTCTAAAGGTTCAGTCGTGTTGTAACACGCATCAGTACTTCATCCCTTTTGATGGCTGCATAATATTTCACTGCATGTATAGAACACATTTATTTACTCATCCATCTACTGATGACATCAGGGTAGTTACCACTTTGGAGCTATTATGAAAAACACAGCTATGAACCATTCGTGTACAAATGTTTGTGCGGACATATAAATGTGTTTCTTTCGGTCACTGTCAACAAAGTTTGATGCCAGTGGGCTACAGGGGTAATACCAAGGGATAGCTACATCATTCTATGATTTTTCTTTAAAATCAATCTATCGACTTTTGCTTTGAAAAGAAAATAAAGATTACCAAATCAAAGCTGCATTCCTATTGACACAGCCATCAGGGGAATCTGTGGGCCAAAGTGCTTCACTATCATCTTAAAGAACCTAACATTTCAGACAATTTCAACCCTTGGAATATGCAACTTCGCTATCCAAACAAGGCATTTCCATGGCGACAGAAGCTGCTGAACCATCAGTAGAATTCAGGAATAGGTCAATTTCCTTGTTTGAGCCAGGTCCAAGTTGATCGAATTCCAAGATGTAAATTCCTACATCGCAAGGTTTCAGACTCACAAGAGCACTCACAAGATATATGGAGGCCACGGCAGCTCTTTCCACCACACACACACACACACACACACACACACACACACACACTATTCAATTTATAAACTGTTCCATATGAAATCTGACTCCTACAATGGTGGCTATAAAAGAGCTGATGTTAGAGGAGAGGCAATACTCAAAACCGCTTCCCTCCACTAGCAAACCTGCATTAATAATTTAGCTATTAACAGCCATGTAACCCAAGGAGCTTGAGAGGGACAACTCTGTGGTCATCTGGGACACCAGGAACATCTCCATCACTGCCCCCTCTCTACTTCAAAATCCGAGACTCTGTTGTCTTAAAGAACTTGTCATCCTCAGAGAAAGGGTACATGACAAATTTGTGAAATCTAAGGGATAAATACAATCCCTATATGCTTAAATTTATGGCCCTCACAAAGCCTGCAAAATATGATAAACCATTATAGGTTTTTCCTGTCTCCCCTGCCTTGGCCACAGTTAATTTCGCCATGTTTGAGTGTAATACAGAATGTAATATATGGAGCAGGAGATTTAGAGCCCTCATTGCCTTGCAGTAAATAAGCTTCTGCAGTTTGGGGCCCCAGAGGTAAAAGAAGCAATAACGACAGTCCTCATTTTGGGGAACCATTTGTGTGCATTTTCTGTTTTGCATCGTTAAGCAAGACAAAAGTGCCAGAAGGAAACCGACAGTACTGGGCGAAAGTCACTCAAAATCTGAATGCCAAACCCATTCCGTAATTGAGATGCATGGCATCTCATATACATACCCTAGAAGAACATCATATTGCAAATAAAAGCTGTGCATTACAAAACAACAACAACAACAACAACAGAAAATGCTCTGGTTTTATTGATACTATAAACCTCAAAGGTCTGAAAATACAGCAAAATTCAGTCAGAAAATTCCACGTGGGTTTTCCCAAACACTCTCCTGAGAAGAATAATGGAAACTATTATTTATTGAAGGCCTACTGTGTGTGCATACTGTGTTAAGCCTTTACCTATACTACCATAGAGGGCAGAATTGTGTCTCCCCACCCCCCAAAGATAAGTTTAAGTTCTGACCTCCAGTACCTGTGAATGTGACCTAAACCTGTAAAGAGGGTCTTTGCAGATGTAATCGGGTTAAGAAGAGGCCATCCTGGATCAGAGTGGACCCGAACCCAATGTCTAAAAGAAGTGGCACTGTCAATCAGACCCAGATTTTAAGTTTCTCATGAATTCAACGCAACCAACATCCGCTGAGTGCTGAGAAAGTGTGAGGAAGAGAGCCTGGTAAGAGATTTACAGAAATACAGCCCCTGACTCTGAGGAGCCCAGGTCTTAAATTTTTTTCTCAAGTACACGGGCCTGAGCACAGGCTTGGATTTAATGAACCCATCATCAACAGGTGTGCTCTCCACCATCTGTGACAAAGAGTGGTCCTCACCTCCATCTTTGGCATCTGTACCACCATCCCCACCTGCACCGCCCCATTGCCCTCACTTCCCAGGCTGACTAGTTTGGGCCAATGGAATGTGGGGAAGGTGATTCCTATCACTTTCAGGGTAAGGAACAGAAGAAGCAGCACATGACAACTCCTGCAAACTCTTCCCTTGCTATGCCGATGTTCCAGGCGGGAGAGCCTTGATCGGCCCTGGACAAAGTCACCATGAGTAGAGCCCCTCCCATTCCTGCCACCCCCCCTGCAGAGTCTTTGTGTAAGTGAAGAGTAGACTTGTGCGTGTTAAACCGATGAACTATTGGGGAAATTTATTACTGCAGCAAAGGCCTATCATACTGACTAATACATTCTCTAACATCCATCCTTATGTGAGCATACCACCATAAATAAGTAGCAGGTTACCTTCCAAGACACAGAGCCTGGGTGGAGCCCAAGCATGAAAGGGCCCCAGTGAGGACTTTCAGCATCACCATCCCATTCTCCTGAAAGTTCTACCACCTCGGCAGGCCAACTTACGGAATCTGCAGAAACACTCTCTCCCGTGGAGCCTACTTCGTGTTCTGACTCATCTCAGATGAAAACCTCGAAATGCTATAGTCTGATAACTGAAGGGACAAATGCAACGGACGATCCACAGAATCAGAGAGAAGGTGAGTGAGGGAGGCATCAAGTAAGGAAAAATGATTCTCGAAATGAGCTCTGCAGAGATGCCTCCCAGTCAGCTTGGGTAGGAGGGCTCCAGGGGAGGGCACAGAGTTTCTCCCCACCCACAACCCACCCCACCCAATTCCCACCTAATGAGACTAGCCCAGATGACCTGTTTTACACATTTTGCTGCTATGTCACCACTTCCTCAGAGAAAAGGCAAGACTGGCTGGAACAGGACTCTCAGTTTTCCCACTGAGGATGTGCCCCCGGACAGGTCATTTCACCCCAGAGAGTCTATCAACCAAGCAATAATACCCTGCAGGCCCTGCATGAGAAATTAACCGAACTGATTGCACAAAACTGCCTGACGTACTGTAGACAGTCAACAAATACTCTTTCTCTTCCCCACCAACATAAATACTGGCCAAATATGTCTGTTGCACATGGGGCTGGAAATGTTCATTTTGCAATCAGTAGTGTGAGAGCCTTTTCTAACATCTTTGAGGGGAGCCCAAAATCTCTAGGTAAACTAGAGTAACGCTATTTTCCCCAAAATGGAGCGATACAATTCAAGTACTTGATGAGCACCAAAAAGAAAGCAGATTTCTAATCAAGCAGGGAAAAAACCCCTCATAATCAGCAAACTGTTTCTCCTCCTCCCCATGCAACTAAATAGGGGAGATAACCCAAAAACCTGGAGGATAGCCTCACGAGCCACCTAGACATGAAATACCTCCAAACTACTAGAATTACTGGAACAACCACCCTCTATCTCGTTGCCAAGGTTAATTAAGGAGAATGGCAGAGCACCTTTCACCATAATAAAGAAAACTTCCTTCACTGTGGAAACTAAGCTAGGCACTTTGTATATATCATCACTTCTAATTTCCAGAATAATTCTACAGGGTGGGACAGGGGTCTGTGACAGTGACAGTTTAATAGCCCAGCCCAGTTTTTGCATTAGCTTCTTCCGGTTCCTTTCGGGGATTCATCCCCAGCCTCCATCAGAGATAATGGGCAGCCATCTCCTAGTGTAGGAGCTTCCTAGGAGAGCTGTAAACCTAGGTGGCCACAAACTGGCTGGCTTACAACAATAGAGGTTTATTCCCTCACAATTCTGGAGGACAAAAGTCTCACACACAGGTTTGGGGTAGACAAATCTTTTGAGGGTGACCATTCAACTCACTAGACCTCACTACAGTGGTCTAAGCTAGCCGGTCAGAGCACCTCATGCCCACCTCTGCCCCCAACCCTCCACCCAGCCATACAACCCAGGTGGGTCCACACAGGGTACTAACTGGACAGAGAGAGGGGGCTGTAACCAGCATTGTCTACTAGAAACACAGTGACGCCCCGTATGTAACTTATGTTTCTAGTAGCCAGAAAGTTAAAAGGAACAAGTACAATTCACTTTAATAATACATTTTATTTCACCCAGTATGTCCCAAGTAGGGTAGATACAGCCCTTGTCTTCAAAGAGTTTACAAAAGAGGCCCCGAACATGGGACTAATTACACCAACCCAGAAAAGCTGAGGAAATAAAACTGAGGAAAGAAGGACCAAAGAGCTCCAACTCGCAGGCCATGAGGCCAAGTTAGAAAGGACCTTTCTTCAGCTTTCGATGGAAGAATGAAGAGTAGGAAATGCAGCTTTTCTGACAGGTACCCCAAGCGTGCCTCAAATACCCACACACACACCATGTTCCCAGCCTGGGCAGGGCAGGGCTACCGCCGGCTGCTGCTCACAGCCGAAGCTAGGGCAATGCCAACTCGGGGGGAGGCGCCAAACACCCTTGGATTTCCGAGGCCATATTGCCAGAGGGCGGCTTGTGATGATGGCGGTTTGGGCAAATTGCAGGCTAAGAAAGGGCCCCATGGAACTGACTTCCCTCCCCAAAGGGAGAGGGGAACATCGCAGTATTAGGACTATCTACATGACCATTAGAGAGATGTACTCTTACAAAGTATGAGGATATGAGAGCAAATCTTTCAACAGGATGTGCACCTGCCAACAGAATCTTCCGTGTCCACGAGTTACTTTGTTCCTAACAATATGAAGAGCCTACCGGGTGCTAGTCTGTGATACCCCTTTCTTATAAATGCTAGCCCATGTGGTCCTCACAATAATCCACTGAGGGAGATACTGCCTCCATTTGCAGACGAAGAAACTTGAGATCAGAGAGGTTAAGTGACATAGTCAAAGTCACACAGCTGGGGTCCAGGCCCAAGTCACTCTGCCTACAGAGTCCTGGCTGTCCCTCCCTGTCGACCTTCCTTCCCACTGAGGTCTGTATTTCCCCAAGGTGTGGCCTACTGACCCGGAGCATGGGGAAAAGAGAACTGAAAGAACCAGTCACAGCTCTAGGTAGACCATGGGCCCCCGAGAGAAAGATTTCCTAGATTTTTTTTTACATGAAATTTCCCAACCAATATGAAAACCAAAACCTAAATGATAATGCCTTAACTCTCCCAGGGTCAGCAGTGGCCCAGGCGTCTCCATCAGCAACTTCCAAACTGAGGTCCCCAGTGGCTGGGGGTCCTGAAGGTTCCCAGGACTGGTTCAAAAGGGCCAATAAAACGTGTCCACTTGCCTAAATGCCGAGCAATTAGCACATCGAATGTCTTTGTTCAAACACATTAGCGTGGTAACAATAACTACATCCTTCCAGTGGACTCCTCTCTCAGTTATAAATGTCTTCCATTAATGTTTTAACAATACAAATTATTATCTAATAATTGCAGCTTGGCAACAAGCTATTTCAAAACATCTGGTTTGTGGGGGAATATTCTGAAAGAAGTCCTCGGCTGGGTTAGACAGAAAGGAAGGAGACTGGGATTTATCAGCACCTGTGTTGTAACTGGGAAAACCAGAAACCGCCTCCACGAGGCGCCCTACAAGAGCCCAAGTTTACCATTAACAACGTAACATTTCTCATACTGTCATTCTCCCAAACTGCTTAACAAAGCTCACATTCCTTCATTAACCTTCACGGTGGGTGAGCAAAGTGAATTGAAATTTCCATTTTATGTATGCAAAGAGAAACAGTAATCCCATTTCTAAAAGGAGTAACTCAAACCAACTAATCACCGCCAGTAGGTTAGTTCCCTAACGAGACTGTGCCCATCCTGATAAAGTCACTGGTGAGAAGGAAAGACAAATGCCAGGGAACCCTGGTGGTAATTCCCTCTGTGGTTTGACTTTCTATGGGTCATATATTTCTCTCTAAGAAGCCTCAATTTTCCCAGCAACAGAATGGGGATACTATCTGCCACCTGGTAATGAATGAAGATCTAGCTATAAATTACTTTGGACTGCCTGGATGATCAGCATTATCCAAATTGGTGGTACCATTACAGAGCAACTAAATACAGTTATAAATCTTATAAAAATACTTCCATGGAAATTAAGGCTCAATTAAGAGGCTCCATTTAAAAAAAAAAAATCTCGGGTGCCTGGGTGGCTCAGTTGGTTGAGCGACTGCCTTCGGCTCGGGTCATGATCCCGGAGTCCCTGGATCGAGTCCCACATCTGGCTCCCTGCTTGGCGGGGAGCCTGCTTCTCCCTCTGACCGTCTTTCCTCTCATGCTCTCTCTCACTCTCTCTCTCTCTCTCAAATAAAAAAAAAAAAAGAAAAAGAAAAAAAAATCTCTATCACCTTGTTATTTTAAAGGCAACAATATTTAAAGCCAGCTTGGCCACTCCTAGAGAAGGGATAAGTAGAGGCCGCTTTTAGGCAACCAACTTGAGCAATGGAAATCTGAGTAAGGTAGAAGGGTCCACAGTGACCCCCTGACTGAATCCAGACAGGGCCATCAGGCCACCCACCTCAAAAGAGCCACCATTAAGTCCTAGGTGACCAAGGGGCTACTTACCCCGGGACACAGGTACCAAAAAAGGAAAATCCCATACGTTCCCATGTCTCCTCACCTTCCCCTTTAACCACAGCCCCCCACCACTGCCTCCTGGCAGAGGGTCTCTCCTCTGCTGTCCTGCCGGCCACTTCCTTGCAGTGTCTTCCATAAACTTCTATCTCCTTTGTTCTGCCTCCAGTGAACTCTTTCATGTCCCACGCCGCTGGCCTCCACCGAATCACGTGGCCCCACAGGATATAGGACCTTTCTCTAACAGTCTTGATAAAGCTCCACATTGATAAAACAGTTGGCTAATAAGAAGAGACAAGACAAGGACACATATGGCAAAACAGTTGCAAGGCAGGCTGGAATCAAGAGACCAGGAGATCCCTCTCCAGGAGACAGCCACTGGCTCAGGAACCTTGTCCCAGGTATGACATCCACACCGTATGTCTCTGCACAGAGCTACAAGGTCCGGTATATCTTATAAATTCTCTCTTGCGCAGGGTACCTAGGGAAAAACTTGAGCTAACTTGACTCAATATAACCTTGCTTACCCAATGCATTCAGAAGAGGCAAAAGAACAGCAACAACGTAAAACAAATGGACCAGAAGCTCTGAGACTCACGATCCCAACACTCATCGAACTTGAAAAGGTATCTGCACCCCCATGTTCACTGCAGCATTGTTCACAATAGCCAAGATGCAGATGCAACCTGAGTACCCATCACCGGATGAATGGATACAGAAAATGTGCTTCAGTAACTGTACCCCTCAAAGCAAAAACGGCATTGAAGCTAAAGAACTCCTTCTCGCTCTCCCTAACACCCAAGGCATTAGGACTGCTAGGAAAACCACTCTGAGTGTGGGTGTTTAAAATGTAAATGTTTTGGGTGCCTGGGTGGCTCAGTTGGTTAAGCGACTGCCTTCGGCTCAGGTCATGATCCTGGAGTCCCGGGATCGAGTCCCGCATCGGGCTCCCTGCTCGGCAGAGAGTCTGCTTCTCCCTCTGACCCTCCTCCCTCTCCTGCTCTCTGTCTCTCATTCTCTCTCTCTCAAATAAATAAATAAAATCTTTAAAAAAAAATAAAAAAATAAAAAAATAAAATGTAAATGTTTTGATGAGTTGACTCTGGAGGGCTCAGCTGGTGATAAATTTACCTTTAACTATCTTTTCCTGCTCAATAATTTGCTCTGGGTAAAGCAGTGCCTCCCGCTTAGGTGAGACCATGAGGCTAAGAAAACATGGAAACCCTTCCAGGACTGACACCTGGAGGGGCCCTCAAGTCTAGGGCGCTGGGTCCAGCCACAGACGCCAAGCACAGCTGTGCTGGGGACCCGAGGATGTGTGTGAAATAGCCCCCACTGAACCCAGGAGCTTAGGACCTCAAGGAGAGCTGATGTGTGCAGGAAAACACTGAACACACATCAGTACCAGACACGTATCACGTGAAAGTCACGAACGGAACGGAGGAGGCTGCCCAGCCCCGGACCGCCCTACCACCCTGGGCAGGGGACTGGACGGAGCAGCTCAGCACTACCGTATGTATGCAAACCTCGAGGGAGCGTGAGGCTGGATAAAGGCAGGATCCAGCTCACAGAGGGCTACAGTTTGCATTTCTGCCTTTGCCGGAATGGGGAGAGATGCTTCAATGCCATTTCCCTTCCTCCCAAAAATGTGAATGAGCTCCCGGTTATTTTCAACTGGCCAGCTTACCCTGCATCACCCCGGAGCATCATAAGCCGTCATGAATCAATAAAAAGAGCTTGCCCTGGGGCATGTTCCATGAAGCCTTGCAGCCCTGCAAACTGGCATCCACAGCACAGAGTGGACGTGGGGTTCTGGCTCGACGCCACTGTCCATTTTCCCTACCCCCCCCCAACCTTAAGGCACCTTATCGGGTCTCTCCCTACCTGGACTCTCCAGGATAACTCTCATTCTTCTTTCAAAGCTGCCCGGGAGGATCGGGATGTTTCCCGTAATGTACTAACCTAGCAAAGCCAGGTACCGCGGCACCCTTTCTTGTCCTAAAACAAGAGTTCAGAAGTAAGACTCTAGTATTTGCTCTATTTCCCTTCATAATTAACCCCTGCATATACCCCCTATTATGTGTTTTTTCTTCCTGTAGTTACTAGGAGGGCTCCCGATTTGACCTCAGCCCATTGCTTAGTCTCTTTTGCAGCAGAATGTGGCTGTGAGACTACATTTTGGCCAACGGATGTAGACAGAAGTCCTGTATGTGACTTACAGGAAGGATCCTTAAGAGGGAGCTCATTCCACTAAGGGTCTGTCTCCTTCCTCCAGACTGGAATTCAGATGTCATGGCTGGTACTCAAGCAGTCACTCTAGGCCATGGAGTAGTTAGCAGAGAAGGCGTAAGAAAGAAGCCTGGGTCCCTGATACATGGAGCCATCAAGCCACCCTGAATCACCTACCTCCAGAAAGCTCTGAAAGTCACTCAGTGGGCTAAGCACATGCCTGAGCAATGCAGTTTTCATGCTAATAAATCAAGTTACTGAATTTGGCTTGAGTTTCAATAGACTGAGAGCACCCAAACAAAACACATTTACAAATATATTCTAAGCACACATATTTCCAAGAGTCCAAGAAAAGTAAAAAGCCAAAGCGATACAGCTAAACATGCACACACAAACACATAGGCATGCATATGCACGCGCACACACACACACACACACAGACCACCAGAGTCACTCTCCACCCTGCCACACAACAGAATTCAACTCAAACAGATTCTTCCAGGAAAAGAAGTCCCATTTATTCCAACATCATCTCAGATACTTCAAAGTGTCTTTCCCACCCCCACTACACTGAGTTCCTAGAGAGAACAGACTGTGTGTTTTTCAACTCAGTATACCCAAGTGCCTACCACAATGCCTGGAACATGGTAAGTTTGATAATGAATGAAACCAAATTCATCCACTGGCCCAGGAGAGGGTTAAAGAGTGTGCATAAGACATACCAACATCTTCCCTCCTGGTGGCATCTGCCAGTGTTTCCAGTAAACATCCATCATCCATTCTCCCAAGGCCCCCCATCCCTCTCTCCCATACACAAGCCCCCTGCAGAGGCTCCCCTGGCCAGCTCGCATCACCTGCTGCAAGGGACAAACTTTCCAGCCCCACCACCAACCTTCCTTTTCCTACTAGGACACTGACCCTCCACATTTCTGGAAGAGTGGGATCCACAGAATTAATCCCTCTAACAATCCTTTTCTTGACTGTGAAGGCCCATAAGGATCTAAATGTATACACTTCCAAGTTCAACTTCTACCATGATCCAATTCACTGGCAGCAACTTCAAAGAATTACCTGACAGGTTTATTGCCAACATCAGCTCATTCAACCCTGATGGTCCCCAACTGTGGGACCAGTTCAGTTCCCCAGCCAGCACCCTAAACTCCTAGGGAAATGAAAGCTCTCCCAACTCCTCCTACCCGATAGTGAAATGGGGCCCTCTCTGCATCAACTGATTCTCCAACCCTGCCAAAGGCATATTCTAAACAGCCATTCTCCTGAGCCTGGCCACTGAATTCCTTACTCACTTGTTCTGAGAAGTTTTTACCAGCATCAGCACATCTGAACAACACTAAAATTCTTTTTTGGTCTCACACCCTTCCACTTTTTAAAAAAATCCCTTACTACCCCTTCTTCTTCCAAGCCAACTCTCTGTCCTGGCCCATGGACAGGTTCCATTCCCCTCCCTCCATCAAGAATGACTGCATCCTCCTATACCTGTCCACCCTATGCAACTCAGTGCCCGAGCTCACACCACAGGCACACCAGTTCATACACTATTTGTGGTAGCTGCAACCCATCATCTTTTATTTTATTTTATTTTTTAGAGAAAGAGTGCATGGGGGGGAGGAGCAGAGAGAGAGGGAAAGAGAGAATCTTAAGCGGGCTCCATGCCCAGTGTGGAACCCAACGCAGGGCTCCATCTCACGACCCTGAGATCCTGACCTGAGTCGAAATCAAGAGTCAGACGCTTAACCGAATGAGCCACCCAGGTGCCCCCATCATCTTTTAATTACAGTTTAAACCCTCTACTGCCAGCAGACCAATCAGTCCATAACAACCTTTGGGAAACTAACTGGGTATTTGGGGGGGGAGGGGGGAACAAACCATAGGTAATAAAACTAATACAAGGAAGTGTGAAGAAAACACAGCTGCCAGAATTCCCATCCTTCT
This sequence comes from Leptonychotes weddellii, assembly GCF_054177405.1. Taxonomy (NCBI): domain Eukaryota; kingdom Metazoa; phylum Chordata; class Mammalia; order Carnivora; family Phocidae; genus Leptonychotes; species Leptonychotes weddellii. The sequence goes on from NC_138379.1 coordinate 21,072,412, forward strand.
TCCAGAGGCCTGTTCTGCATGCTTGTGCTCTCCAGGGAAGAGGACTGGTACCAATCCATCAGCATCTCTAACCCCCACACACAGTTTGTCCGATTACTGCATTCTACTGGGATAACACTTTCAAGTTGCAACATCACACTGGATTTCATCTCGAGGCAGTGGTGCAGCTAAAAGGTAATATTCACCAATATGAACATAATCTCTAATAAAACAGAATTCCAGCTCAAATGCATGGAAGTAAAGCTGCAAACTTCCTTTACACCCAAGCAGTTGCTAGGTTAACTCAGTCTGGAGACACGGAGTGTGGGCATGAAGGTAGCAGGCAGCCTTTGTGTCAAGTTCAGCCAGGGAATGAAGCCAGCTGCCAAAGGTCTCAGAGAAACAGAGTCTGCAACTGGCCAGGGTTGGTTAGGCTCATGGCAGGGAGTCGGGAAAGACAAGCACCTCCTCCCCATCTTTATGCAGCCTTCTCTTCCTCTACCACGCCTCCAAAGCTGGTGGGGCTTCAGAAATGGGTTCAAATATACATAGAAATTTAAAGTATAGTAAGGTAGGCTGGCAGACACACTCTTTTTTTTTTTTTACATATTTTTTTTATTCTTATGTTAATCCCCATACATTACATCATTAGTTCTAGATGAAGTGTTCCATGATTCATTGTTCGTGCACAACACCCAGTGCTCCATGCAGAACGTGCCCTCCTCAACACCCACCACCAGGCCAACCCATCCTCCCACCCCCCTCCCCTCTAGAACCCTCAGTTTGTTTTTCAGAGTCCATCTTC
>NC_138379.1:21073695-21104883 GCF_054177405.1 Leptonychotes weddellii
TCTTCCAATCCATGAGCATGGAACGTTTTTCCATTTCTTTGTGTCTTCCTCAATTTCTTTCATGAGTATTTTATAGTTTTCTGAGTACAGATCCTTTGTCTCTTTGGTTAGATTTATTCCTAGGTATCTTATGGTTTTGGGTGCAATTGTAAATGGGATCGACTCCTTAATTTCTCTTTCTTCTGTGGCAGACACACTCTTAAGAAGGCCCCTGCAGAGCCTCCTCCTTCTCCGGGTGTCAAGCCCTTGTGTGATCCTCTCCCCTGGAATGCGGACAGGACCCATGACTTGCTTCTGATCAACAGAATAAGGCAAAGCAAACAGGATGTATGCAATTATGTTACAGAACATTGCAGGGCCCCTCTTTCTCTTGCTGACTTGATGAAACAAAAGGCCATGCTGTGACATACCAAGGAACAGAGACCAACCCCCAGCCGACATCCAGCAAAAAAATGAGGCTTCCATCCAGCTGCCTGTGAGGAAATGAATGCTAACAACCACACAAGTTTGGAAATGGATCCTTCCCCAGTTGAGCCTCAGATGAGACCGCAGCTCCAGCTGACCCCTCGACTAGAACCTTGCAGAGCCTGGCTATGCCATGCCCAGTCTCCTGTCCCACAGAAAACATGAAATAATAAACGTGTGCTGTTTTAAAACACCAAGTTTGTGGTACTATTGTTACACAGCAATAGAAAGCTAATGCAGGTCAAGTCTGGGGACAGGAAGGGATTATTTAATAAATGAATGGAACACACAGATAGCCACCTGGCAAAAAATAAAGTTGAATCCCTGACTCACACATGACACCAAAATAAATTCCAGATGGGTGAAAGATTGACATATGAAAAATGAATCCAAAGAAGAAAACATGAGTTTTTTTTAATATGTAAATCTGGGCAAGGAAGGCCTACATGTGACATGAAAACCTAGAAGAATTTCTTCATCTAGAAAGGATGAATCAATCTAACTAAAGTGAGAAAATCTATCTGCCACTTGTATCACGGAGGGGTTAACTTCCTTAAAACTAGCTCCCACAAATCATAAGAAATTAAAGTACAAGAAAAGATGCTCAGTCAGGGGCACCCAGGTGGCTCAGTCAGTTAAGCATCCAACTCTTGATTTCAGCTCAGGTCATGGCCTCAGGGTTGTGGGATGGAGCCCCACATGAGGCTCTGTGCTGGGCGTGGAGCGTACTTAAGATTCACTCTCTCCCTCTGCTTCCCCCCACTCTCTCGCACTCTCACCCCCCATCCCCCAGAAAAAGAAAGAAAGAAAAGATGCTTACTCGTTATAAGAGAAATAAAATAAGGCACCAACTGCGATAAAATGTTGCTAACACAGTGGGTTGGAAAGCAGTGGGGAGATCAGCACCCTCATTTATGGCTGGGGACAGGGAGATTGGAACAGACTCTCTGGAGGACAGTTCGGCATAACCATCAAAACATCAAATGCACTTAACTCTTCAACTCAACAATTCCACTTCTCTAGATATTTTAAAAGACCTACGTATAAGGCTATTTAATAGAACACTGTTTGTCATAGCAAAGATGTAAGTCATCCTAGCTAGCAACAGCAGATAGATTAAATAATTTATGGTACAGCCACATAACAGAATGCCGTGAATACCATAAACCATAAAAATAAATGAGGCGGCTCTTTCTGTTCTGACAGATCTCTGAGATATATTCAGTAAATAGACAACAAGAATAACCAGAAAACAGGTGCCTTCAGGGAGGAGATGAGGGGGGGCTGGGGATTAGGTAAGAGGGAGACTTCTCACTGTGTGTTCTTTGGTACCTTATGAATATCATACCATCTGGTTGTGTTTCTTTTTCAAAATAACAAAATTCAAATCAAAAAAAATATATGCAAGTGGTAGAAAAGCACGTAGATTATAAAGACATTAAATTGATGTTATATACACACAGTATTATACACATACCCCATGATATAAAGACCCTACAAATGTTCTGTGTATTAGATGTTATATATTCTATATTAAACAGCTAGCTCTCAAAGAACACACAAGGATCTGAGGACTGGTTTCCTCTGGGCTGGAGAACTGGTATAACTAACTGATAACTAGTAAACTGGGTAACAAGACAGCAGGGGCGAGAGAGGGAACTATGTTCTCACTATGTGTTCTTCAATTTTTGTACCATTATATGTATCGCCAATTTAAAAACAAACCATTAATAGACAAGTTTAAGCCCCTGTGCTTCCTCTGGTCCTCTATCTTTCTTCCCTTAAGACACCCTGATGGATCCCCCCACACTCCCCTGCTCGAGACTCCCTGTCTTTGTCTCCAGTTGAAGAACCCCAGGTGTCCTAAATAGCGAGCATCAGAGAGTCACCCCCTTGAAGGTGTGGACTTGGCAGCACCATCATGCCATCACCCCATCTGTCCGTCTCCACACAGAAGCGGAGTGACCTGGGGCAAGATGCTTAACGCTTCTGAGCCTTGGTTTGTTCATCTGCAAAATGGGGTTAATACCCTTCTAGGTAATCCCTACTGTACTGTTTTCTAGGGCTCCATTGTCCTAAACCAGATGGCTTAAAACAGCAGAAATCTACTCTCTCACAGTTCTGGAGGCTAGAAGTTCAAAATCAAGGTGTCGGCAAGACTGTGCTCTCTCCGAATGCTGCAGGGAAGAATGCTTCCTCACCTCTCCCCTAGCGTCTGGTGGTTGCTGGCAATCCTCGGCGTTCCTTGGTTTGTATCTACATCACTCCAATTTCTACCTCTGTCTTTACGTGGCCATCGTCCTCAGCGTGTGTCTGTGTGTCCCTTCCTCGTAAGGACACCAGTCCTTGCAATCAGGACCCACCCTAATCCAGTATGACCTCCTCTTAACTAACTGCATTTGCAAAGACCTCATTTCCAAATAAGGTCGCGTTCAAAACTGGACTGGAACATACCTTTTTTTTATGGACACAATTCAACCCACCTGGACGATCATGGGAAGATGGCAGCGAGAATGCGGCAAAGCCTCGAGAACACTGCAGGCAGGGGCACACAGCAAACGTCCAACAAGCGGGAGCCTCATCACTGTTAGACACACAAGGGACTCGTTTTCTCCCACACAGCAGGCTCCTTCTCAGAAGATCAGGCCTGGATTCTCCACTCTTCATAAAAACAAAAACCGCAAGCAAGAAACCAAAAGCTAACAAGCCGGCATCCTAACGGCTGATGTGTTGTTAAGACTTTAAAAACAAACAAACCAGGGCTGGGTACCAAGACCCTGATGTAAATACTTTATCAGTGGGTCTGTCTGAGAAAACCCCACACATGCACGAGGGCCCCACACGCCTCCTCCTGGGAGGAGCAGGTCTGCCAGGAAGGAGCCCCCTTGGCTCCTCTAAATGCAGAAAAAGCTTTCCTCAAGGTGTGCACCTCTGGTTCCATCATCTGGCTGCCTTCCAGCAACTTCCAGAAACAAAGGCCTGGAAGCCCTCAGGCTGTAGGGGAGATAAAGCCCCAGGCTGAGGCTGAATCCTGGGCAGGCACACTGCGCCTTCCCAGGAGAGCCAGGCAAGACGGTGAGGCCAGCGAAGCTATGCAGAAATCCTAGGCGAAGCCCCTCTCTTCATTCCCCCCCTTGGTGGAAACCAAAACACCCATCAAGACGATCAAAGCTGCTGCCCATGCCGTGAGATTGACTTTGAGCTCATGAAGTCATAAGCTCCCTGCAGGGTGGATTTTCTCCGTGGATATTGCTGGGAAATTAGGAAGTGAGCGGCCTGGGAGACCCTGGCCCCTATTAACCAACTAGCCAGACAGAGCTTCCATTAAAAGAGGAAAATGTCTGAAATTCTGAAACCGTCCTTGTACAGCTGTTCAAAGATTCCCTTACGAGCTTCGTGGTTCACGCCAATGTGAGAGAGAGACCCCCCCCTCCACGGAAGGGAGGCGAGAAGAGTCTGGGCTGGTAGGGCTGGGGCCAGGGTTCGAATCCTGCCTGCTCAGGGATCTCCCTCCCTCTCCCTGAGCTGCGGTTTCACGAGGCGGACAAACGAGAGCCCTGGAGCCCCAGCTGCCACCTTCATGCAAGGATCCCAGGACCCCAACCCACATACAAAAGAGTGAAGCTGAGCCGGGCGCGGTGCACACACTGGACACCTTTAAGAAAGGACCATTCGTCGCCAAGTGGAAATCTGTGTATCTGTGTCATCCCATCTGCCAATTGCCAAACAATAATCCTGCTCTTGAGGAGCGTCGCCAACCGAAACGGTCCCCAAGTCACAAGACGACCAACCACACAAGTCCCCAAGGGAATCAGAAGTGCCTCCACACCTCACTACGGTTACTCCAAATAAATTAAATGAGTCGTTGAAAAGGTTCCCAAACGGCATGCCAATGCCATCCCGGAGTTAGGGACCCACATGCAGAAATAAAAGAAGGTGTCAGGCTCCGTGCGAACCTCAACTACGTGACCCCACCGTCAGACCCCGCCGTCAGACAACTCAAATACACCAGACACCTGTGCCTTCAGGGTCCCCACCTGGCAAACAGAGGTCAGCAGCACCTCTGCCCCCCCCACCCCAAGGCTTCTTAAAAGGATTAAGGGAGAGATGTCTCCTAATGCCTTCCTGCCAGGTGCTAAATAAATGGTCGGTCTGCCCCCTCCACTACTCTTCCCTCCCTCCTCTCTCTGGCTTTCCTCCCCGCTCCCGTGGTCACAAGATCCCTCCCCAGTTCCTGCGGACATGGTCAGGTCTTCCTGCCCTAGAATACCCTTCTCGAAATCCTAAACGCCCACAAGCCTGAACGCCGCCGGGCACCTGCACCCTCCCGCTCCCCCGACCCCTCAGCCCTGCAGCTTCCTTCCCCATCCCCTGAAGTCATGCCTGGGGACAAAACAGCCTCTACCAGTGGGTCCCAAATGTTGTGTGTGGGAACACCCAGGTCCACTGCAAGGTGTTCACCGGTCAGCAACAATCTTAGACATTCAGGATCCATTGCTGGGAACTCCCTACAAGTAAACTGTTCCATTTAAAAAGACCATCTTCTTTTCTGAGGATGAGAAATTCCTACATTTGCGGAGTAAAATGTGATTTCTTTTATAAAAGAATGGGTGGGTTTTTTGGTTTTTTTTTTTACACTGTTCTCATTTGATCAAATAAAAGTAGGTGACCTGACATCAGGAGTCCAACCTTTCGGGGTTTATTTTTCATCATTTTACTGGTCCAGAAATCCAAGTCTGGGACTCTCCTGACGCCTGGTGGCCTGCACTTCCTCCCTAGCTCAACTGCTTGAGCCTCACTTACAAACCCAGCTTCGGCTCTCACCATTCCAGGGAAATGGCTGGCTCAAAGGTCGCCAAATCCAGGCCCCTCCCCGGCAGCCTGCATCTGACAGCACATGCGGGCCCTCCTAGCACTCGCACACGCGGGAGCCTGCATGCTGCCCAACCCCAGTCTGGCTACACCGCTTCCATCTAGGCCAAGGCCTCCCAGTGGCCACCACACAAGCCCAAGCTCTCCCTGGCATGCATGCTCTTCACCACCACCCCTTCCCCCCTCCAAAGCATGGGGCCGGCAGCTGGGAAAGCCCAGAGCCCGCCGCCTGTCCTTTGCCCATGTCCTTGCAAGTTGCTGGCTTTTCTGAGCATCAGTCCCTTACCGGGTCAAGTAGTGATGGTGACAGTCCCTATCTCATAGGGATCTTTTTTTTTTTTTAAGATTTTATTTATTTTGTTTGAGAGACAGAGAGTGCGAGCACGAGCAAGGGGGGTGGGGGGGAGGGCAGAGGGAGAGGGAGAAGCAGACTTCCCGCTGAGCAGGGAGTCTGACACAAGGCTCGATTCCAGGACCCCAAGATCATGACCTGAGCCAAAGATGGACGCTTAACTGACTGAGCCACCCAGGCACCCCTCCTAGGGATCTTGAGCAAAGCATTTTCCGCGGTGCCTGGGACACAGGAGTAGTCATCGTAGAATATGCCCTCTTTCCAGCTTTGGTTCCCACTGCTCCTTGAGACTCCAGCAAAGCTGTCATCTTTGGGGTTCCCCAATTATACCGCATACCTTCTTACCTCTGGGACTCTGCACATGCGAGCCTGGCGTTCCAGCCTATCTCCCACCCCTTCCTCCAAGTCCGCATCAGCACCTCCTTCCCAATCCTTGTTTATCCATCACAGCAGGAATAGTGTGGACCTCCTCGGTATTCCACGGCATCGGGTCCGTGCCACTTTTGGGGCCGGACGGCTCTCCACACTACTACACCACGCCTTACTGAGACCTATCCATGGGCACGCTCTCCCTCTCCTGCCGCACTCCTTACTTAAAGTCAGGGGAAAACTGGATATCCAGCAGGACTTGCCAGAGTGTCTTACAGATAAGGGAACAATAAATAACTGTTCTGAAAAGCCCCAGTGACGTAGTCCCTGATCTATCATTTTAAAACAGATAAGCTGATACAGGATGAAGACCTCCTGTGTCCCATGTGAAATGTCCTCCCAGGACCACGGCTAGCACGGTTTATACGGGTACACATACCCACACACATATATATACAGGGCTGTGTGTACACACACACACACACTTACTTCCATCCCCACATCACACACACACACACACTTACTTCCATCCCCCCCACACACACACAACTTACTTCCATCCCCACATCACACACACACACACACACACACACTTACTTCCATCCCCACATCACACACACACTTACTTCCATCCCCACATCACACACACACACACACTTACTTCCATCCCCACATCACACACACACACATACACACACTTACTTCCATCCCTACATCACACACACACACACACACTTACTTCCATCCCCACATCACACACACACACACTTACTTCCATCCCCCCCCCACACACACAACTTACTTCCATCCCCACATCACACACACACACACACACACACACACACACACACACACACTTACTTCCATCCCCACATTTCAGGAAATGCCTGTGGATGGTAACTGAAATTCGAATCCAATGGGATTTAAATCCATTGTCCTTGGGGCCTGGCCCTTCCTCCCCCCACAATTCTGACTACTTTGCTCTCCCATCAGCACTGACAACCTTGTACTTCTGACTTCTGGGTTGTTTTGCTTGTCTTCTTTGGGTTTAATCTTTACCACATCGTTTTACTACCTTCATCCGAGTCACCTTCTCCAAGTGGCAGTGTTATTTACTTATTTTACAAAGCCAGCCTGTTACTCTGTTTTGTCCCCTCCCCCCTCCCCCCGTTTCTAAATACACTAAATGGCCTTTTTACAGTACCCAATGTGTGCAAATAACTCAAGTCCACGGAGATTTCCATTTCTTCCCATTCTGCTCTCATCCTCCATTTCTCAAAGAAATGAAAATTCTTTAAATAGAAAAGGGAACAACCAGGGCTTCCTTTAAACAGTCCCTCTAAATGTATTTAGAGAAAGGGCATTTCTCTTTCAAAATCTTTGAGGCTGTTCAGTTCACCTTAGGAACTCATTTAAAAGGAGGTGCTCCAGAGAACCCAGGAAATTAATGACCCTCCCCGAAGCAAGCTGTTCATTCCCCTGAAGTCAGCACCGAACCAACACATGGAAAATTACCATCAGTCACTTTGCCTGCATGATGGCTCCGCAGGGTATGCATACCCCCTTCGATACAAAACTTACTATGGGACAAAGTGTTCTACTGCAGTACCACAGACCCAGGTGAGCCATCTGAATGTGCAGCAGAACTCTAATATATCCAGAATTCTCAGGACCCTGCTTCCAGAATCACACTTAGCACTGACCCTTCAATATATCCCAGGTCATGTAGGAGACCACCCCCTAGAACTGGTAGACCAGCCCAAGGGCAAACTCCAAATACTTAGGTATTTTCAGGAAGAAAGCCATTTGAATGTACTTCAGAAAGACCATGAAGGCAGGGAAGAAACATCTCAGGAAGGGGGGAAATGGGAAGAATATATTTTTTAAAAGTCATGTGAATAGGAGTCAGAAAAACCTCACTTCAAGTTCATGAAATTTTAGGACTGATAAATGTCCAGTGGACCAACAGTCCTCATCTCTTGTTTTAAGACTACAAAGGGGATCACAATAGTCTCTAGCTAAAAATACCCTCATGGCTCTCAGAATAAAACTCAAAAGCCTTAACGTAACCTGCTGTACGTACGAAGAGATGCGCATACGTAGGCAGAAACTCATATTCATTCAACAAACGTTCACCGAACACCCACTTCCGTGTAGGCACTGGGGATCCTGACGTAAATGACACTCCCAGCCCTCAAACCCAGGCTCAGAGCATGGATTAGTTAAGCACGTGGGGGGAGTGCTGATGAAGCCGGGGGCACTGGGCTAAGAGGTACCTTGCAGGCATGGCTTTGTCCATTCTCCCCAAGAATGCCATGAGGCTGGCAGTATCCTCATCAGGGGTTAAAGAGCCCACTGAGGCACAGAAAAGCTCTGCAACCAGCCTAAGGTCAACAGCCAGTATCTGAACGCAGACCATTTGATTCAAGAGCCTGCCTTCTGGGTCATCACGCCCCCACACCTCCAGCAGCGGTGGGGTCCAGAAAGTGGCTCCCCACGGCTTTGCTGGTTTGCTCAGCAAGGCGCACTCTCAGTTCTGTGGTCTCAGCAGCCGTCAGAGTCAAGCACGGGCCTGCCTTCTAGATGCTGTGCCAGAGAAGCAGCACCCTGACACCCTGAGTCCATGTCAAGAGGAAACATTCTACCCTTATCAGCCGGCCCTAAAAGCTGGAGGTCCGGACCTGGAAATTTCCTGCCACACCAACATGGACCAGCCTTTGCGGAAGGCCCTCAGGCTTCTCCATCTACATCCAAACGGAGGCGGAGTGGGGGACGGGCTGAGGCCTGGCCCCGGCTTGCCACACTCCCCTGGCGCGTCATTAGGGGAAAGGACATTAAAACCACTTTGTGCCCTTGGGAAACTAAGAACCCTAAATGCTAAATACCAGGAGAAATGTGTGAAAACAGGTGCTCTCGTAACCACTAATGGGGCAGCGGAGGGTAGGACCATTTTAGAAGGTGAGCTGGCAAGATCTGGTCAGGTTAGAAATGCGCAAACCCTTTGATCCAGCGACTCTACCTCGAGAATATTCTAAAGTCCTGCTCTGGTGCACAGGATTTCCACAGCAGTGGGGCCAGTCGTGGTAACAGCTTAAAGGTCTTATTAAGGGATGAATAAACAAAGTGCAGTACACTCATACAATGGAATAGCTTACAGCAGTTAAAAACATACAGCTATAGGGTGCCTGGGTGGCTCAGATGGTTAAGCGTCTGCCTTCGGCTCAGGTCATGATCCCAGGGTCCTGGGATCGAGTCCCGCATCGGGCTCCCTATGGGAGCCTGCTTCTCTCTCTCTCTCTCTCTGTGTCTCTCATGAATAAGTAAATAAAAATCTAAAAAAAAAAAAAAAAGATTTAAAAAAAAAAAAAAAAATACAGCTATATTGGGGCACCTGGCTGGCTCAGTCGGTAGAGCGTGTGATTCCTGATCTCGGGGTCATGAGTTCAAGCCCCAGGTCGGGTGTAGAGTCTACTTAAAAAAAAACTGTATCTATATGTGGCAACATGGGTGGACCCCAACACTGCAAGAATACCTAAAAAGTACGTTGAAAAATATACACAGTGGGACAGCATTTATGTACACTTGAAAATGTTATGCACTAGAGACAGACACACGCAACTATGGTAAGAGATTAAAACATGAACAGAAAGGATATACCTCAACTTGAGGACAGCAGTGACCTCTGGGCAAAATACAAAGTCCTGAGATGAGGGGAAGTCTTTGATCAGATCTGATTCTGCTTCTCTCTTTTAAAAAAAAACCTGAATTAAAATAACAAATGTTAAAAATCCGATAGATTGGCGTGATAGGTCCACTGGTATCTGTACATTATTCTTGGAGTTCTTTTATGATGTTTGAAAGATTCCAGAATTTAAAGTAATTAAAACAGCATGTTATTTTAAAGCACCCAGGTTACTCGTAGTCATCTAGGTTTAAGAACCACTCAAGTATAGGGGACGAGCACAAATAAATTGGAATACCATGCAACGAAGTCCAACAAAATGCAAAGCAGAAGCAAATGCAAGGCAGGGGAAGCCGTCAGGAAGTGAGATTATGAAATATTACTCAGTCCTGGGGCGCCTGGGTGGCTCAGTCGGTTAAGCGTCTGCCTTCAGCTCAGGTCAAGATCTCAGGGTCCTGGGATGGAGCCCCGCATCGGGCTCCCTGCTCAGTGGGGAGTCTGCTTCTCCCTCTCCCTTTGATCCTCCTCTCTGCTTGTGTGTACTCTCTCTCTCTCTGTCTCAAATAAATAAATAAAACCTTAAAAAAAAAAAAAAAGAAATATTACTCAGTCCTTAACAAAGAAGGAGATCCCTCCACTTGTAAAGCCACAGATGGACCGTGAGGGGATTATGGTAAGTGAAATAAGTCAGACAAAGAAAAATACTGTATGGAGTCTCCCTTATATGGGGAATCCAAAAAAAAGAAAGCCCAACTCATAGAAATAGAGAACAGATTGGTGGTTGACAAAAGTCAGGGGTGGGGGTAGAGAAATGGGGACAGTGGTCAAAAGGTACAAACTTCCAGTTATAATAATAGTGACGACAGCTAACAACCCCATACTGTACGTCTGAAAGGTGCTGAGAGAGTAGATCTTAAAACTTCTCACCACGAGAGAAAAAAAAATGTGTAACTCTGTGAGGTGATGGATGCTAAGTGAACTTACTGTGGTAATCGTTTTTGCAGTATACCCATATATCAAATTTTTTAAAAAGTCAACTTAATTCTGTGGTTGGGGGTCAAACACGGGAGGACCGCTTTCTAGACAAGGAGATTCACTGGCAGGGTCCTGAAGGGTGAAGAGGAAACTTTCTTTGAGAAACTGTGCAAACACAGACACGGTCTAAATCAACAGTCGGACCAGACAGTAAACAAGGGCATACACTCCACACATAATGGCTGCATTTAGCTGTGGGGGGAGGAATGAGCCGCAAGCCACCATCCCTTCTCAGAATCATTTCTAAAAATCCAACAGGAGACGGGCATTGCTTGGGCACCAATACCATCTCCAAGAAAGTCAGAGCAAGGGTTATTTGTTTCAGCTGACCCCACTGGCAAGGTGAAGGGAGTATTCCCACTGAGGCCTGGGTGCCTGGGCACAGAAGTTGCTGGAAGGGCTAGGGGATGGAGGGACTACCTCTGCAGAGCCCTCCGGCCCGCTAGGATCCACAAGCCAGACAAAAGCAGAGCCCAGATTTCCAAGTGAATCAAGAGGAATTTTGTTATTACTATTACTGTTTACTGTGGAATGGTTTCAGCCTTCTCCCCGCCCCCATCAGTAACACTACCAATCTGAATGGGGAAGGGAGCACAGAGGTCTCCTCTCCCCCCAACTCTTGTAAATCACTGTGTGAAATGTATGGGGAGTGAATTCATGTGAAGCGATGGATTGAAGTGCTGGGTAGACAAGAAGGTCCAATGCCAGGCAACAGGCTTTGGAACAAAAAGCAACAGCGACACCAAAGCCCAGGTCAGGTCACAGTGTCCTGAGAGAACCTACAGGGGGAGGCAGATTCAACAACCAACTTGCACCGAATCTCAAGTTTTTGATGAGTGGGGACTATCAGGGCCAGATCTGCCTAAATTTAGAAAAATAAGGAAATGCCATGGTGTCCCCCCATGCACCAAGGGGCAATTTACCACACACACACACACACACACACACACACACACACACACACACCCTCTCTCTCTCCCTCTCTCTCTCTCCCTCTCTCTCTCTCCCTCCAAATTTGAATCATTCTGTTTCATAAGAATTTTCTTTCCATGTAAGAACTATTCTTCAAGAGCAGCTTCATCCAAAAGAACTTTCTGAGATGATGGAAATGTTCTGCCTCTGAGCTGTGCAAAAAGAGAGCCAACAGCCCCATGAGGCTACTGAGCCCCTGAAATCTTCCTGGTATGAATGAAGAACTGACTTCCTGATTGATTTTATTTAATTTTAACCAATTTAAAGTGAAGTAGCCACATGTGGCTAGTAGGTAGCTTATTGAGAGAGCAGGTCTACAGCATCCGTCTTACTGTCTGCATAGTATTTTAGCATTTGAGGGGATAACTCACTCTCTAATGAGTCTTTTGTCTGCTTCCCGTGTCTCACCGTTGAAAACCAGGCTGCCACACACATCACTGTAGCTGAATGTTTGTACGCATCTCAAAACTATTTAATTAGGATAAAGTCCTAGAAGTGAAATTGTGGAGACAACGGGGAATGATGTTTCTTGGCTTTTCCTACATGTTAACACCATCCACTTACAATAACATAGATGTGAACAGTATCTTACCTATTACTAGATATTTTTGAATACACGATTCTCATGGGATCAAACCACCACATAAAATTAGATGGGGCAGATAATATCCCCTATGTACAGACAAGGAAATGAGCTGAGAGAGCTCGCCACTGACTTGGTTGGGTTAGGTGGTTTTTATAGCCACCCAGCCATTCTAGGTGACAAATGATGTCAGACCATTTGTTGCCCCCCATGACTTTAACAAGGGAGAATGCTTATGCTATATTCACAAGTGAAAAGAGCAAGATATGAAAATACATTCCCAGCATGATCAGAAGTATGTACAATAGAAGAAAACAAACCAATGTGTTAACAGTCTTTAGTCTGTAGCACTGTAACTTGTGTTTTTCTAAATTCCTCTCCAAATTTTTATAATAAACCTGAATAATTATTAAAATAAACAACTAACATTTAGTGGGCAATTGTAAAAGCTAAATGCTTTATGTGCAGTATCTCATTTAAACTATTTCCACATGGCAAGGACCATTATTATTCCTATTTACAGATGAAGATACGGTGGGTTGATAAAAGTTTAAGAAACTTGGCCAAGGTCAAGGCGGTGAGCAGGATGCGAACCCAGGCTGACTCCCTTGAAAGCCTATAACCCCAGCACCACATCAGCACTTCCCCGAACTTCAATATGTGCATAAATCACCTGAGGATCTCATTTTTCTTTTTTTTTTTTAGGAGGGGGAGAGGGAAAATCTTTTTTTTTTTTTTTAAGATTTTATTTATTTATTTGACAGAGAGAGACAAAGCGAGAGAGGGAACACAAGCAGGGGGAGCAGGAGAGGGAGAAGCAGGCTTCCCATGGAGCAGGAAGCATCGGCTCAATCCCAGGACCTTGGGATCATGACCTGAGCCGAAGGCAGACGCTTAATGACTGAGCCACCCAGGTGCCCCGGAGAGGAAGAATCTTAAACAGATTCCACGCCCAATGCAGAGTTCAATACAGGGCTTGATCTCATGACCCTGAGATCATGACCTGGGCTGAAATCAAGAGTCCCACACTTAGCCAACTGAGCCCCCCAGGCGCCCCTCATCTGAGGATCCTGCTAAAGTAGATTCTGGTTCAGGTGATGCTGGTTCAGGTATTGCTGGCCTGCCGACCATACTTTGAGTAGCAAAGTTATACATGATAATCCTTACGCTGTAATCTTTTTTTTTTTTTTTAAGATTTTATTTATTTATTTGACAGAGAGAGACACATTGAGAGAAGAGCACAGGCAGGGGGAGTGGAGGGGGGAGAGGCAGGCTTCCCGCTGAGCGGGGAGCCCGATGTGGGGCTCGATCCCAGGACCCTGGGACCATGACCTGAGCCGAAGGCAGACGCTTAACGACTGAGCCACCCAGGCGCCCCTTTACGCTGTAATCTTAAAGGAGAAAATACACTCTACTCAACCCGGAAAATGTCTGCTCATACTTTAAAAACTGTCAATGCTTGCTAATCTATAAAAGCAAAACTATACTTTCCTCCTCAGTAACTTTCTCAAAGCCTTCCTGGCCATCCCTATGGCAGGCCCTAAATTGCCCTGGGAAACTCTCCTGCACAGACACTGGCCCTGGGCAGCCACCGCGCTATCAGACCTGCTCAGCCCAACTGGAAGCTTAATCAACTTTCTCATCTCATTAGCAGGGAGGACTTTTTATCCCCACAGCTTCTGTTAGCAAACACTTCCCTAAGCCCAGGAAGCAGGTGTGTGGAAGAATGCCTGCCGGGAGCGTCCAGAGGAACATGTCAGGCCCCCCACCACCATCCCCCACACACTTTCGGTCTGCATTTCCCTCTTCTCATGGACATTTTCTTTGAAACATTAAAATTATGCATCCTTTAAGTATTTTAACCTTCCAAAATTTGGCAAGCACTAGCTAATTTTATACTTGAAGAACCTTCCACAATTATGAATTAAAGCACCCCTTAATTATGTTCCTAATTCTTCATGTCTTTTTATATGGGATTATCAGATATTCATTGCTTAATGAACCTTTAGCTATATGCAGTAACCCTGTTTATCTATCTTAATGCTTAATGCTATGAAATTACTTATCTGGGAGCCTGGGTGGCTCAGTTGGTTAAGCGACTGCCTTCGGCTCAGGTCATGATCCTGGAGTCCCGGGATCGAGTCCCGCATCAGGCTCCCTGCTCGGCGGGGAGTCTGCTTCTCCCTCTGACCCTCCTCCCTCTCATGCTGTCTCTCATTCTCGCTCTCAAATAAATAAAATCTTTAAAAAAAGAAATTACTTATCTGATGCCATAAAAGTAGCCCTTGCATAATGGATTTTATTTCCCTAACTTTTCATTCTATTTCTAGCTCTTGATTTTTACTATGTCTCCTACAATGAATAGTTGGGTGATTCTTTTTTTTCAGTAAGACTTAGTGACAGTTTGTTTTACATTGATTCTTATAACTGATGTATTTATATCACTCTCCACTCTTCTCTAAGATTATATTTATTAATGCACTTCCCTCCTGGAATCATTTATGTGGTTTCAGCAGCAAATTTTTATTTCTTTTGAAATTGGACCAGAAGATAACATTAAGTTTCTTACTAGTTAACACTTTTAACAGTGATATTTTACAAAACACAACTGTTTTCACCTTTTCCTCCTGGTAACTTCTCTTATTCATTAAGCAAACTATGCAAACTCCCTTCAAGTGGAATTAAGATGCAGAGCAGTTTTTACTGATCTGTCCGAAACCCTTTTATATGCCACATGCTAGCCTCACAACGTATGTCTAATTTATCCCCGATTTTATTTTATTATTATTATTTTTTTAATTTTATTTATTTATTTGACAGAGAGAGACACAGCGAGAGAGGGAACACAAGCAGGGGGAGTGGGAGAGGGAGAAGCAGGCTCCCCTCTGAGCCGGGAGCCCGATGCGGGGCTCGATCCCAGGACCCTGGGATCATGACCTGAGCCGAAGGCAGACGCTCAACGACTGAGCCACCCAGGCGCCCCTATCCCCTGATTTTAAAATGGTGATCATTGCTTCCCTGTCCAAGACCTCTTCCTCTTTGTCTTTTTTAAGCCACGGGTATCTCTGGTAAAGATCTCTGTAGGTCTTTGAAAATGAGTGAGACCAGGGCGCCTGGGTGGCTCAGATGGTTAAGCGTCTGCCTTCGGCTCAGGTCATGATCTCAGGGTCCTGGGATCGAGTCCCGCATCGGGCTTCCCGCTCCTTGGGAGGCTGCTTCTCCCTCTGTTTCTCTCTGTCTCTCATGAATAAATAAATAAAATCTTAAAAAAAAAAAAAAAAAAGTATCTGTGCTGAAAATGAGTAAGACCATTCCAAAATCCGGAGTAGAAATGATGTGCCACCAACGGGCACAACTAGCTTGACTAGGGAAAGAGAAGGTTCATTCTTCCTTCGCCTGCTTCTCTTCTTCAAAATCACAGTCCATGTTCTTCGTGTCACCTCCAATCCTTCCAGGAAACGTACGGGATATCCTATTGTGTGACATTATGCCAAGCACTGACTCAAAGGCTGGACCAGACCAAGGCAGCCATCAAGGAACCTGCCTGACCCCATTCTGCCCCGTGGAACTTTAATCACGCAAGAAAGGAAGAGTTCTTTTTTCTGTTGAGGATTGTGGCTGAGTCACATTTTATGAGTACCTTCAAAAGATCCCGATACTCTCTTCTTGATGCTGGGCAGTATTCCTTTCCCCGAATCTATATATTCCAATGTCTGAGCATCTCCAACTCCTCTGATATGTTTATAATTCAAACACTGGGCACCACTATCATATTTTCAACATCTGTTAGTTTTTCCTGTATTGTCCTTACCACCTCCTTGGGCGCCATAAATGACTTTGGGGCATGCTAAATCTCCACCTGACTGCATCACTGCTGCCCATCCTAGGTCGCACCAGGATGTTTCTCTCTAACACTTCCAAGGCTGGTTCTATCTTTCACTCATACAGAATATTCCTGACACAGGCCATGTCTTCAACCTCATCTCTTCTACAGTAGTTAGCACCAACTCTCTCCAGGCCTGCTTCCCCAGGCCCCGCCAGCCAGCCAGGCTCACATGCTACTATCATGCTTTTTAGTCAAGTTTATGCTGATGCTTTCACAAAATCTGTTTTTGAAACCCTTTCTTCAGTTCTGTTCTGGTTTCTCTCGGCATCAACATTTTTTTACGGTGTTGGGATTTTTTTCTGATGAGACACCCTTTGTTGTTAGTCACCCTTCCATTGTTCCCCAAACCCCCCATTTTATTTTTATAATAAAAAACAAGTTATATTTAGAACTTTCCAAACCAACTGAGGAGCTTTTTTTTTTTTCAACTGACCATGGAGCTACAAGTATGATGAGAACTCCTTTTTCAGCCACATCCAATTAGTTTAGTGACTCCCGGAGAACACTGCTCTGATTCAAGGCTGGGGCTGAAGGAAAGTTCCAGGGCCGCCATCAAAGACGATGCACTTCTGATATCCCCAAAGCGAACCTCACTGGGCCTTATAATAACAAGCAGGGATTTTTAATGCAATAAAATCAAACACCCTTTATGCTTTCATTTCTCTATGCCAAGAGACACACAAGTGTCCCACGTGGAACACTGGCTCCTTCGGTTTGCAAGTCTCCTCAATCAAGTTATTCATAAATTCCATGTCCCTCCAGCACCCAGTTCCCAAAGGCCTGTTCCAGAGTAAGCTAAATGGCTGCCCTCCCTCTCCGTGGCCTCTCTCCAGGCCTCTCTCCAGGCCAGAGACAACCTCGTCTTCACACTGAGCTATTTGTCTGTCAAAAATCACAGCTGGATCTGAGCACCAGCCAATTCACCCAATTAACGGTCTCCTGATATCACAATGACTCATGAAAAGAAGAGGACATGGGAGAGTTTGGAATCCTGAGGTTCGCTCTGCTCTGCCTAGAGCTATTAACACCTGGCAGGCCTGTGGCATTACTTGTTCACAAGGCACGACCCACTGCCCTCAACGAGGCAACGAGATGGGGCGAATTATTTTTTACTTTCTTTCCAGTGCAGTACATTAACATTTCACCTTCCACAATAAATAATATCAATAACGAGTTCAGAAAAAGTTCTCCCGTATGTGAACCATACAAGCTTTAAGCTCAGGGTCAGAAAAATTAAAAAAAAAAAAAAACTTCACTTTTTTTTTTTATAGGAGGCATTATAATCAGCACTTTATTTTTGTCTGAAAACCTATTTCTGGACTTTATAAACAGTGGGCCTTTATCTTTGGCCCCAGCGGTATTTGAGGGAAGTACTGACCAAAAAGAAATTGCTTCAGGTTGGCATTCCCACAAAATATTTCCATCAACAGGGGAGAAAAAAGTCTCCATCATTAATACATTCAAAGGCGAGTCTCCTGGTGTTGAGATAATTGCTTGTTGTTATTGTCCCTTTTAATAAAACAAGCCTCCACAAAGGCCAATTTAAATACCTAAAATGACAAGTTCTCCAAAGGGAGGAGTGGCAGAACATCAGTTTAAATCTGCCAAAGACAAGCCACTTGAATAAATCAACTTAGGACACCCTCTGACTCCGATGGATCTCTAACATCATTCTAATACGACAAGCATGGAATCATTATTGACATCACTACCCAATGATGGAACTGTCTAGCACAAGCTAGGGAGTACTCTTGCTTCCTCTAGCATACCTGAACTTGAGTTTGAGTGTCTATTTAATGCCAAAGCAGTAAAGCCAGTGGTGAAGAGCACAGGTCCAAGTGGTAGGGTCTTCTGTGCCAATTCTGAAACCACCTCTTACCGGCTGTGGACGTGGGAAAATTACTTAGCCTTCTAGTTTCTTCATTTACAAAATGGCAGGGCATACCACCTACCTGAATAAACTGCTTGAAAATGAAATAAGATTCATGCACTGAGGAAGCATTAAATGAATTATGGTATATACATATACCAGAAGATGTTTTTAAAGCTGCTTTTAAAAGATGGATAGATATATAAGAACTGAAAGATGGTCAAGAAGATGCATACCTTTGGTATTGTAACATGTTTCAAATCAGTATGTGCCTAATTTATCTTTAGTATTAAAACATTTCTGAAATCAAGATGTGCTCAAACAGCCAACAGCATCCTGTGACAGCACAGGGTGGACGGATGCTGGGATTTATCGGTCCTGGCACTACCTGGGTAAACGTGGTCACAGCCATTCATGGTGTCCTCACTTCTGTCCAGTTCTGTGCATTGACACTATGGCAGAGGTTGGATCCACCTGCTATTCAGAATGTCTCTTAAAAGATTACCCTAGGGGCGCCTAGGTGGCTCAGTCGTTAAGCGTCTGCCTTTGGCTCAGGTCATGATCCCGGGGTCCTGGGATCAAGCCCCGCATCGGGCTCCTTGCTCTGCGGGGAGCCTGCTTCTCTCTCTCCCACTCCCCCTGCTTGTGTTCCCTCTCTCGCTGTGTCTGTCAAATAAATAAATAAAACCTTAAAAAAAAAAGATTACCTTAAAATTCTGCATTGAAATGAAAAATTATCATGTCTACAAAAAGGCAAGGAAACAGCGTAAATTTAGTGACAGGGAAGAAAATATCTGTCATTGGAAAAATGACGCAATTCTGTAATTTTTTGCAAAGCAAGAGCCAAGAACTTTAAAGCACTTAAGAGAGAGGGGCGTCTCGGTGGCTCAGTTGGTTGAGTGTCCAACTCTTGATTTCGGCTCAGGTCGTGATCTCAGGGTCATGAGATCGAGCCCCGTATCGGGCTCCACGCTCAGCAGGTAGTCTGCTGCTTGAGATTCTCTTCCCTCTCCTTCTGCCCCTCCCCTGTTTGCGCAAGTGAGCACCCGCTCTCTCTCTTGCTCTCTCTCTAAAACAAATAAACAAATCTTAAAAAAAATAATAAAGCACTTAACAGAGGAAGATACTCACAAAGAGCTGAAGCCTTACTGCAAAGAGGAAATGCCAAATACTTTGGAATAACTGAACTGTCCAAACAGGAGTGGGGGTGGGAGGAAGATGTAACCAATTCACCAGCTCAAAGCAGAAGTGACAGAATAGTATTTAAGTATTTACATGAAAAAGACATAAAGTGAAAACAAGTCAAAAGGCTACAAATACAAACAAGTATGAGCTCATTAAACTGCGCGTGCGTGTGTGTATGTATAAATCCCTATTACAGCTGAAATGATAGGTACCAGTTAACAGTAATTTAGGAAAGGAGAGAGGAATGTAACTGAAAGACGAAGGAAGATTTTAATGTTTTATTGTAACGATCCTATTTTGTTTGAATTTTTTAATGAGCAGGTATTTAATGTATTATTTGTGTCATGTTTTCAACTCAAGAAGATTACAAGAAAATAATATATGTACAGCCTCAACACTCTGCCAGAGAGAGCAAACCTTCAATGAGGGGCAGTCCTTACTATGCACCTAGATACCACAAAAAGACACAAGAAATATGACATATTCACAGATCAATAAAGAAGGTTGTTGCACACAAGCCACAGAAGAGTCTTCTTCAAATCCCAGAAGCCAAGACCTACACAAGTCTCAGAACACCAACGTGTGTGTCCCAATATTCTAACTGGAAAGCTAAAGAAGCACCTCTGAAACCTGTTCAAGAAGGACCCACCCATTAAATATCCCCAAAGATGCCATATCCACATGCGCCCAGGCTCTGTGACGTCCCCGCAGCTCTGTTCCCATCACGGTCGGAGATGCATCAGTACACCTCCCATTCATGAACGCCTTCGAGATACTGCTTGCAGAAGAATGCCTTCCCAGGTAAGGAAAGAAGGTAAACAACTCCATGTCCCTCATCAGATCATCTGGTGCTTCAAGGGCAAAGAACACGTGTGACACAGCTTCATGCCCCTAGAGCACGGCGCGGTGCGTGGACAGGGCCGATCTGGTACCGCGCTGATGAAGAGCCCAATAAATTCTTTGAAAAGAATTTTCTAGTTGATCCAAAGACGAAAGGGAACCCACACTGGCGTGCTTGGGAAGCTAGAGCTCCTCCTCACTGGAAGGCTCTCGGAAGAGGACTGGATCGGAGGCGCAGGTGCCTGACCTGAGGTCACACGCACTTGTCCCCTGCCGGCCTGGCATCCCTCATCGTGGTGCCTCCTTTCTTCCTGCACAAAAGACAGCAGACAATGCATGCTGCTGGTCTGAAGAGAGGAGGAAGGAAAACACTCGAGGGAGGCTGGACGCTGAACAAAGAGAAACGACAGCTGGAAGGCAAAGTGTCTTAAAGGAATCCAAGTGTTCTAAAGCGACATGGAGCCTAACTCTAAAAAGACTTCAGAGAACAAAGTCCAAGATGAAAATTTCCCCCAAATCAACTTGCCGCTGGTGCCGATGATTTTCCCCGCCACCTGCAGAACCGACTCAAGTTGTAAAGCCCTTTGATGGGAAGGGACAAGGAATGACGGGGAGGGGAAGGGGCGCCGAGAGGAACAATGACTGCTCTGTAGAGCTGAGGAAGGGGGACTTCCAGGGTTAAGATTTCAACACACAGCTCCCAAGGCTGACTTCCAGGCAGGGCGAGCCTCCCCGGTTTAACATTCAGGGAACCAAGTGGCTTGGGTCATCAGCCGTCACCTTCCTCGTGGAGTCCCTCCCAAGAGAACCGAATCTACAATCTAAAATTACAGAAGTTTTCACTATGATACAAGGGGAAGTGAGAGAAAAAGGGGACAGTGCTGGGCATGTCTAGTTACGACTGTACTTTCCCACTGAACTTGTGGGGCGGTGGAAACAGAAAGCAGAAACCAGATGATTAAAAGATCCCTTGGAAGAAGGAGGCCACCCTGACCCAGTGCATCTAGAAGACATTTCTAGGATGAGCAGTCACAATGCTCAAGATGCATGGCGAGGGGGCTTGCTCACACTGGACCAGGGGTTCTCAACCAGGGGTGACTCTGCCCCCAGAGGGCATTTGGTAACGTCTGGGGACATGTTTGGTTGGCACAAACCAAACCTCCTGCGGGAGGTGAGGAGGAGGAGGAAGCCGCTACTGGCATCTAGAACCAATGATGCTGCTAAATATTCTAGAATGGCAGGGCAGTCCCCAAATAAAGAACTATGCAGCCCAAAATGGAGCACAGAGGCTGGGAAACTCTGCACTAGACCAACCCAATCCCCACAACCACATCCAGAAACTCTAACAGCCCGGCCTGAAATAAACATCTGCCATCCCTCTGACTGGGCAGTCGCCCTGTCACTGAAGTCCACTTACCCTGGTAAGCAATATTCAACGTCAAGCAAGTGATGCGACAAGCAAATGCTGCATCTTCAAAGTACCTGGCTGCTCTCTCAGCCAACATTTTTAAAGGCTCTCCCCAGTATCCAAAAAAGTAGATTCTTCTACAACAGTTACAAAGAAAGAAAGGCCCCTTTACACACACACACACACAGGAGCGACCATCTTAAAAATCTCCTTGGTGGTCAGGTACAGACACTGGCAAAAAAAAAAAAAAGCTACCCAAGCATTTCCAAAATATTCTAAAGAGAGAGAGAAAGAGGAAAAGAGAACAAACAAGAAAACACCACAACCAAAAAGAGCTCCTGGGGGATCTAAAAAACTAAATTTGTCCCCAAGGACTATCTCATCGCTAAGACTAGTTCCATCGGTCCATGACATATAGTAGCTTTTATTTTCTTAACTGTAAAATATAACAAATGTATAAGAAAAGGGGAAAGGGCTCCTGGGTGGCTCCGTCAGTTAGGCATGTGACGCTTGATCTCAGCTCAGGTCTTGATCTCAGGGTTGTGAGTTTGAGCACCGAGGTGGGCTCCACACTGGACATGGAGCCTTCTTAAAAAAGAAAAAAGAAAAGAAAAGAAAAGAAAGGGGGAATATATACAAAGAGATCTCAATGAATGAAAACAAACCCCCCAAGTGACTACAATTCAGGGCAAGAAATCCAACCGTGGCCCATGGTATCTTCCTGCCAAGCATAATGCCTCCCCATCATGCATACATACATCACGCTATTTTGAAAAGTTCGATCTTTCCTCAAGGACTGAGATTTATTTTATGTATTTCCCATGAACACCAACCGCTTAAGTTCACAGCAGTGACCACAAAGTGAACAGATTCAGGGAGGAGGGGTGTTTAGGGAAACAATTTCATTGACTGTCAAATTCACAAAAGCAAGTGGGAGGAAAGGCATGGAGGCTGCGTGCATGATTCCTGCAAACAAGAAGCCAGAGTTAGTATCGAAGCTTCAGTCCTCACTCTGGCATCCTGGGTCTAAAGGATCTCTTAAGCCGTAAAATGACTTCCTGCCACACAGTATCATTGGAAAAACTCAACAAGATCATGCGTTTAAAGTGGCAAGCAAAGCATCTCACACATACATGTGCCATAAATATGGGGTCCCCTTTACTCCCTGTGCCCATATGCAAACAGGCCAGGCTGTAAAGGTCAACTCTTTCACGTGAGATGATTTGACTACCAACTCTCCTAATGCCAACATTCTCTAAAATGTTCATGAAGGTGAGATACAAGCCCACTTTCAAGTTACCCTGGGGACTCTGGTTAAAAAAAAAAAAAAGATGTCTATGTCAGTCTTGGAGGCTGGGAATTGACCACCCTGCCCTTTCCTACTCACACTGCCGCTCCTCCCCCACGCCTATCAAGGTCAGAGGCCTAAGTGGGCCATCAGATAAAAACCCCTCACAGGCCAGGAGGGAGCCTTTGTCCCATCTCTTTGAAGATGAAAAGCGACAAGGTGTGTTTATTTGTATGGGTGCACAGTGCCCAGCCTCCTGTGCCGGGGCTGGCCCGCGAGGCTCCTCAGCTAGTTAAAAATCGTAATACAACCCACCTGCTCACGCCATTAAGTCGATCTTTCCAGGAGAAAAGGTCAGCACTCACACTCCTGGGAGTACACATGGGGGAAAGTCAAGCGTGTTCACTGACAGAAAGAGAATGTCAGGGAGTGGAAGCCAAGGTCAGCCCGGGAGGAGGTGAGGCTGACGACCTGCGGGGCATGGCCACCTAAATTAGACACATCTCACCATTTGTGCACTGAAACACAGCAAATCCACCACGTGAAGAAAACCTGGACATTGGATGGGCCGGGTCTTTCTCACAGGATACATTAAAAAATAACAGCTAAAAATCGATGCTTCACTTCCCTGACACAAACAACATAAACAAAGGAAGAAAAAGAAAACACAAAGAGGTGTCTGAGAAGGTTCCTGAATAATAAAGGCCTCCAAATTGCTCTTGACATGTCAGTGGCCTTCCAGCCCTGCAAAGACCCAGAACTGAGAGTAGGGCTCAACTCAGACCCCAGTTTCCTCCACAAACTCTCAAAGGTGAGACAGCAGTCCGAAGTATTGGCTTTTATAATCTCTCTTGTTGTTTCAACTTTCCAGAAGAGGATCGAGAAGCTGGATATGGGATAGAAGGGTAGAGCCTCTGTTCCCACTATGAACCCCAAATTGAACCACACAGGCTTCTCTCTGGGCTGGGAGGCCAGGGGCACCCAGTGGCATCAAGAAAAATGACTGAACCTATTTCTGGTAACACTGTGGGTCAATGCAGAATTCATGCCAAAAAGATGATGCTTAATGTAACACGAAAAA
Organism: Leptonychotes weddellii; assembly: GCF_054177405.1. Classification (NCBI taxonomy): domain Eukaryota; kingdom Metazoa; phylum Chordata; class Mammalia; order Carnivora; family Phocidae; genus Leptonychotes; species Leptonychotes weddellii. The sequence goes on from NC_138379.1 coordinate 21,097,584, forward strand.
TGCACACTCCCCCAACCTGCCTAGAAGTTTCTAAACCAGCAACTGTGATTCAAAGCCACACAGGTGCAATGACCACAGAGAATGGAAAACCACCACAGGGACAAGTCAGGCAGTTCCATGACCCCCAATCTCTCTATCCCCACTCTGTTTATTGAACCCTATTTTATACGTACACACGTATTAAATAACTAGCACTGACCAGAGAAGGACAAAATTAACTTTACAGCTATTTTTACAGACATGGAGACTCCACCAAAGCAACCCAGTACCAACTGGGAAGTGCAAAAAATATGTTTCCACTGAGCCACAGGCAACTCGGAGGACACATACAAGAGCCAGCTTCCAGACTGTCCTACTTGGGTGTTATCGTGGGACCTATCACAGCTCCGTACATGGAGAGCATGAATTCAGGCACGTCTTCCTATCTGAGATGCCCAGAAAGCTGCCTGTTCTAGCAGCCCCCACATAATCATTCACACCTACCTGTAGCTGCCAGTGGCCCCTATGGATTCCCTCCCTCGCGTGGCCTGATAGTTCAGGAGAAACAGGGCACTCTCCCCCAGACTTGGCTGAAAACCCACAGTAGCGACCACCATTCCACACTCACTGGAAGACACAGCAAACCCACATCAAAATGGGGTCTCCAGGAGCGGGGATGATGTCATAGGTCTGAGAGGGGAAAGGCTGCCCAGTGGATTCTGAGGATGGCCAGGACAGGGGACTTCAAGGAAGGTGGGAGATTTCTCTTTCCAAATGCACATGTTGAGGGGGGGCAGCTCAGAAGGAGGTGAGCTTCAACTTCCCAACAAACACAGAACCACCAACACCTCCACAGCAAGCAGCTACAAGCACTTGGGGAAATCAGGCATAAATTAGATACGTGGATAGCACGAAAGTCAGGCAAGCTAGCTTCTGCTGAAGAAAGTTCATTGGGCCCTGTCACCCACTTTCTGGGCATCAGCTGCCCAGAAATAAACGTCAGGGGGCGGGCTGAGCCGAGGAGGGCAGCTGACAGCTGTGGCCAGCGGGCCGGGGCAGAGGAGGAAGGGCTCCTGGGCTGGAATTCAGAGTGTGCCCACATCAGCAGAAAAGTTCCAGGGGACAGCACGCTGTCAGGAAGGGAAAGAGGCTTGCTGCTTCCCAGGACCTCAGGATGCACCACCACGGTGATGCCAGGTTCAAAGGGCCGTCAGATGAAGCCCGGGTGCACTCCCACGGGCACCTCGCCAGTCCGGGCGCCCGCTGAGGGACAAGTCGGGGTGGTCGGATGTCAAATAAACGTTCTGCTCCCAGGATCAGTGGGAAAGATTAATAATTCCCAGGTCCAGCCCTGCTTCATCTCTCTTTACCTAAGCCAAACACAGTCCCAGGAAGGAGTGGAAAGAAGCGGCGATGCTACCCGCCCGACGTCCAAGGAGGAAACTGAGGCACAAGGGTGCACGCGAGTTGCGGGAAGAGGCCCTGGGGAGGCTCGCACAGCGCGGAGCACAGGGAGGCTGGGGAGAGGGGATCAAGGAGGAGTTCTCTCCCCTCCCCTCCCGTCCCCTCCTCCCTTTCCCAACACACACAACACACTCACGCGCACACACACACACACACACACTGGAGCTACGCCCAATCGAGGCAGTAGCCGGGCTCCCCGGAGCCGGGCTGCACACAAAGCCCCGCCCGCGCACACAGCACTCGGCACCAGCCGGCCCGCACGCCCACACAATAGGACGGCGCGCACCCCGCCGCGGCCCCCTCGCCCCGGTCCCGGCCAGCCCGGCGCCGGGGGCCGCCCTCCGTGCACGCCCGCCGGGAGACGCAGCCCCGGCGCGGGGAGGGCGCGCGATGGCCGCCCGGCCGCCGCGCCCCGCGCCCCGCGCCCCGCGCCCCGCGCCCCGCGCCCCGCAGGAAGTTCGCCCGACGCCCTCCGACTCACCCGCGGCGCTGCTCAGCAGCAGGCACAGCGGCCCCAGCAGCCACATGGCGCGGCCGCGGCTCCCGCTGCTCGGCGCCGTCGCTGCCCCCGCGGCCGCGGCGCTGACCCCGCCTCTCGCCGCGCCGGCCCCGCCCTCCCCGCTGTCCCTCCGCCCGCGCGCCCCGCCCGCCCCGGCCCGGCCGCCGGCCGCGCTCCGCCGAGTTTGGCCCGCGCCCCGCCGCGCGCGCCGCCGCCCGCGCCCCGTCCCGCGTGCCCGGTCGCAGGGGCCGCCGAGGGGGCGTCCGACCGCCCGGCCGCCTCGGCCTTGCCGCCTCCCGCTTGGGCTGCGAGGATTTCCCAAGAGCCCGGGCTCTGTTCTCTGCCTCGTCTCTTTCTTTTTCCTCCTCCCTTAGCTCCTCCATCCTCGAGGATGGGGCGCTCACCCCCTCCCCCAGACCCAAGCTGGAGTTCTTTACTTAACTACAAAATTAGGTTACTCCAGGGAGAGACAGAAAAAGTTTGGAAGAAAGGGCCAAATATTATGAGAAAATGTGCATTTTATTTTTAGTAGCAAGAGTGGAATACCAACCAGTGCTTCTCAAACTTTACTATGCGTCTGACACACTTGGGCTTCTTGTTAAAATGTGGACTCTGACCGCGTAGGTCTGGGGTGGGGCCTGAGATTCTGCTTTTCTGACAAGCGTCTAGGTGGTTCCGAGAGACTGCCATCTGAGAACCACACGTGGAGGAGGGAAGCTAACACCTTTAAGAGAGTTATTTCATCTGGATCTCGAATACCATACCAATGGAACATTGGGGCCCCGATTCGCGGAAAAGAAAAAATGTAAAGGCATACGCCCAGATGCAAAATGAACAGCTGCTCGAATGCAGTTGGAGCTCCAAGAAGCATTAGTGAAAACTGCCAAAGGATTTAGATGGTGGAAGAATGCAGTGCACAACTCTCCATCCCCTCACCCTCCCTAAATGTGTAAAGTTGTGTAACTTTGCAGTTTGCAGAGTAGTCCTGCTGCCCCAACAAGTTCACCCCCCCAAAAAAAGAAAAAAACTAATAACGATTGCCAAAAACTGGAAATAACTCGTGTGTCCATCCACTGGTGAATGGATAAACAAACTGTATTATAGCATTTAATGGAACAACATGAGCAAATACCAAAAGCAAGCTAAGAAAAAGAATCCAAATATACCCAAAGGGTATATTCTGTATGATTCCATTCAGAAGACCTGGGAGGAGGAGGGAAGCTAAACTGTAGAGACCAAAATCAGATCACTAGTTACCCGGGTCTGGGTCTATGGGAAAGAGATGAGTACAAGGGGCACAAGGGAACTTTATACATTTGTCAAAACCTATGCAACTGCATTCCTAAAAGCCACACCTAAAAAGGGCTAATTATACTGTATATAAGTCATACCTGTTTGGAGGAGTTCAGAGGGTGTGGGTGTTGGGAGGACGAGTCAGGGAGACTGTAGCCGGGAATCCCGCATCACATTGGGGATGCACTGAAGGCAAGCTGAGATTCAGTGATGTTTTAATTGTCAGCTCTAATCTGGAAACATGACAGCTGAAGTGGATCAGTTCAAAATTTAAAAATACCAATGACAGTTCAAAGTAATAAGAAAATGTGATGTGATGTAGGAAAGTTTAGCAAGTTCCATGTTACAAAATAGTTTGTCTAGTATGGAAAATATAAATAAATTCTCCACAACATTTAGCATTCAGGGATTATATCCTGGAATCCATGAACAGTAGAGAGACTATCCCATGAGCTTCAGGGAGTTTTAAAGTTCCTAAAATTGTGTGCAAGACTTCAGGCACAGGTGGGTATGTGCATTTCTTCCAGGAAGCCCCTAGCCTTTGCTAATGATACCCAAGAAAGCAAGTAATTTCTCTGTCAGCTGCTCACTTCCTTCAACCATTAGGAATATAGGACAACAGATCTGACCCACCACCAATGTTGTTGTTTCCTTAGGTTCCTTTTGGGCACATGAACTTCAACTTCAGGAATGATTTAGTGTACTTGGCTTACTCTCCACATGTCTCTCTCTCTCTCATTCTCTCTCTCTTTCTCTCACTTCTTTTAAATGTACTAATGTCCTTGAAATGATTTGAACAAATGCAAAGCTCTCTTTAAGTTCAGTTGTTTTCATACTGAATCATTCCTAACCTCCTCCCCATATATGCTGGGCAGGAGGTGAACTCACTCTTTATACTCCATTACTCTCCTCTTTCTCAGTTCTTTAGAATCCCATCAAAAACACAGGGCATTCGGTTTCTGGAAAGCATGATATGTTCTAATGTTAATTGTTCAGGTCACAGAGGGCCAGTTGCAAGTCTTTTTCACAGTTGGTTTAATAAAAATCAGAACCAGATTGCGTTTGTTACTTATTTACCAAGTGACACACTCTGTCCTTGGATGTGTGCTTTCAACATGGCTTCCCTTTGCTGATGGAGAGACAAAGGGATTTCGTTCCTCTGGGTCACTGGTACAATGCTCCACAGCTCCCTACATTGTCCCATCACTCCACACGGCCGGCCCCAGCCACATCACGGGTAAAACGCATGAGTTAGGCTTGAACTCCAGGGTCTGGGATATGCTCCAGTGCTCTTTCCACTTGTCACATCCTAGCTCTGTCCTTGGGCAGGTTATTAGCCTCTCCAAGCCTCTATTCGCTTATGGGTAAAACAGGCACAATACAAACACTATGATCTTAGGGCTGCTTTCAAGACGAAATGAGATAACGTATGTAAACTCTTTGGCACATGCCTTGCACACAGTAATTGCTTAAGAAAAGGTAGCTGTGGTTGTGGTTGTGGTTCCTATTACAAAGGTAGCTGCTGTGGTGGCCAGTCCCCAAGATGGCTCTCAAAGATCCTTGCCTTCTGGTACCCACGCACGTGTACAGTTCCCTCCCCACAGAACGGCCTCTGCAACCAATGGATATTGTGGAAGTGACGCTGGGTAACTTCTAAGGCTGGGTCACAATGGTCAAAGCAGCTTCTTCCTTGTGTCTCAGATGCCTGGCTCCGGGGAAGCCAGCCACCATGCGGTGAGGACACTCAAGCAGCCCTGCGGAGAGGGCCACGTGGGGAGGAACTGAGCTTCCTTCCAACTTGCTGGCCATTGGAATGAACCGTCTTGGAATGGTTCAAGCCTCTAGCACCAACGAAGCATTCAGATGAAAGCTGCCTTCAGGAGATATCCTGAGGTGGAGCCACCCAGCCACTCCCAAATTCCTGATCTAGGGAAGCCGGCAGAGATCATGAATGTGTATTGTTGCCTTAATCTACTAACTTTCAGGGTAATTCACTATGTGGCAATAGATAACTAGTACATCTGCCTTGAAAATCATCCGTAGGATTGACTTCATGGTTCTATGGGATGTTTTACATGAACGAATACATGGAAAGCACTTAGAACTTTGCCTAGTACATAGTAAGCACTCAATAAATGTTAGTTTGGTTGTTATCATGGTTTGTTTTTCTATTATTGTCATTATCACTACCTTTCTTCCAAAGCATCTACGATTCGGGCCTTTCACATTTCAAAAAGACCATTTCAAACTTGAAGAAGAATTGGAACCATCTAGAGGAGTGAAGAGGCAGAACCACTAAAAGGACTAAGGAAAAACTGTATTTACAAAAAGTTTCCTGCAAACAAGGAGGCATTTGTTTCATTAGCTTCGTAAAAATCAGGCAGAGAGGTAACAAAGAAAGTTCTACCTCTGGAGTCACCTCTCTGGCACATGGTTTCACAGGGGTTCCAAATGCCCTGCTCCTCTTTCCTTCATGTGCTTTCCATTCTTCTCTCTTGTATGTGAAGAACACAGAAAGTCACTTGAGGATGGAGCCAAGGAAGGCTTGCTCCACTCCAGACCGGGGTGGGTGATGGAAGCTGCCTACTGAGAGACTACGTGGTGGATGAAGACACTATTTCTCTTCCAAAAAACACCACACACACACACAGACTTCCCCCAACATAAAATCAGGAGACCACAGCATCAAGTGACTGAGGGAATAGGCTTTGAGGCAGTTTGATACACTTGAACTCCTAGGTCCCACCACTTACTAACTCTGTGAGGCTGAGAAAGTCACTTTGTCTGAGCCTCAGTTTCCTGTGAAATGGGCATAATAGTTGCTCCTGCCTCCTAGAGTCATTGTATAAAGCAAAAGGATCCTTACTCCTTCCCTTAGTTATCTGACAAACATTTATTGAGAACCGGCTCTGTGTCAAACAGTGCTCTAGGCTCTGGATTGTTGCAGTGAGCAAAGCCGTGTCCCCATCTTCATGGAGTTCACAGTCTAATTGGGGAGGTGGACACATACCAAAGGAAGCAATGACCACAGAGTATAACATCTGGTATCATAAGGGCTATGGGAAGCAATTACCAGAGCTCCTGGCTCAGAGTTCCGATTTCTTCAGCTCTTCTGACTTAGGACCTACATGTGAAGGGGAAGGAATACCAGGAAATGTGAAGGTGAAAGCTGCAGACATCTGTGTTGGGCAACCTCTCAGATGACCCCCAAGGATCCCCCTTCCTCATATTCACACTCCTATGTCATCCCCTCCTTTGGGTGCTGCCGGACATAGTGACTCGGTTCTAACAAATAGAATACTGCCAAATGCATGGGATGTTGGTTCCAAAATTAGGTGACAAGAACACTTGGGGTCCTATTCTCCACCCTTACCTTCTGTCTGTCTGTCTGTCTGTCTCTCTCCCCCTTGTTTACAAGCTGCCTTTTTGTGACCTGCCTTATGGAAAGGTTCCAATGGCCAAGAACTGTAAAGACCTCCAGCCAACAGCCAGTGAGGAATTAAGGCCCTGAATCCATCACTCCAGAAAGAACGAAACCTTGCCAATAATTACGTGAGTGAGCGTAGAAGCAGATTTTCCCCTAGTCAAGCCTTCAGATGAGACCACAGCTCTGGCTGACAGCTCGACCACCACAAACACTGAGCCTGTGAACACTTAACATCATTGCATCCCACCTGGTAGCCTGCGGAAGGCAGTGTGAGAGAATCGTCACTAATCAAGGGTCTGTTTCTGACATCGTACATGTATGATCATACTTATCTTCACAACAACCTCTGAGTCAAATATTATCATCCTCTTCGCACAGATGGGGAATCTGAGGCCCAGAGAATTCAAGTGACTGGCCCAAAATAACCCAGGGAAAATGGAGATTCAGAGCCAGATCCTTTTGATTCCAAAGAATTTCCACAACACCACATTGAACCTTACTGCCTTCTGTAAAACAACAACAAAAAATCTCCAATTCATAAAACTCAGAATGTGTTTGCAGCTTGAAAGATACTACATTCACTGGGTTTAGGGCTAGAAAGGTAAAGATGCTCAGCACATCAAAAAGACCTTGATTTA
>NC_138379.1:21104983-21129281 GCF_054177405.1 Leptonychotes weddellii
GCCTGGGTGGCTCAGTTGGTTAAGCGACTGCCTTCGGCTCAGGTCATGATCCTGGAGTCCCGGGATCGAGTCCCGCATCGGGCTCCCTGCTCGGCAGGGAGTCTGCTTCTCCCTCTGACCCTCCTCCCTCTCATGCTCTCTGTCTCTCATTCTCTCTCTCTCAAATAAATAAATAAAAATCTTTAAAAAAAAAAAAAAAGACCTTGATTTATTATGTAACACAATTCAACTCCTAGAAAACTTCTCTGAATGCATCTAATTATTATAGTTCCCCCCCACCACCACCAAAATGCTGAGCAGGAGAGTCCTCCCAGCTAGAAATTAAAGTCATCCAGAGCTGCCAAATGTGTGTGTGTGTGTGTGTGTGTATACAAATGTCCATATATATATATACACTTTTTTAAAAAAATCTACTAACCTACAGAAAAATCCTGCTGGGAACCAACAGAATTCTTGTAATTCATGTTTAATATAGTCACTAGCTTACGAAAGAGAGATCTACTGACAATTACTAATGAAAATGTTGCATCATCTGAAAGGATGAAATTTTTACCTCTCATTAAAAAAAAAAAATGCAGCTTGTTATTTATTTTAATGCCTCAGTTTTACTGCCCCTTGAATGAAGTTGTCTATATTCTAAAAAAGGGTGATTTTTCACTTGTGACCAGTCCTGGAACCAAGAAACAATTATATGAAAATGAATTTAACCTGCAATTTATCATCAGAGCCATTTTGCCAGTTTTCATAGCAGGCCCATTTTTTTTTTTTCTTTCTCAGTTGGAAAGGGGGGGAAGGTGGATTCATTAAATGTGTAAGCCTACTCTTGGCCTATTAACTTGAGAGGAAAAACTGTCCTTGGACTATATAGATCTACACTGTCCAATGTGGTAGCCACCAGCTACAATTGTCTACATGTAGCTGCATTGAGAACTTTGAAATGTGTCTCTTCTGAATTATGACATCTCGAAGTATAAAAGGCAAACTAGATTTCAAAGACAGTACAAAAAGGAATGTAAAAGATCTCCATAAAATCACATGTTGAGATATAATATTTAGATATAGAGAAGTAAGTAAAATAATATTAAAGTTAACTCCACTGGTTTCTTTCTGCTTTTTTAAGGTGGCTGCTAGAGAAGTTTTAACTTCATATATGATTTGCATTTGAGGTTCACAACATACTTCTTTTGAACAGCGCTGATACAGATAATATTTTATTTGGTATATGAACATATGACCCTTATGTCACTGTTGAATATAAATCCACTTGAAGCCAACTCACTTAAGAAGCACGTTTTTCTTTCCAGTTTCTCCATCAGACTAATTCTGTCTCCAAACCCTGTTGACCTGATATTCTAGGCATCCAAGTCGACTGATACAAAAGCAATTTTAATGTCATAATATCAGTATGACAAATGTACCACAGGATCAAGAAGGGAGTGGAAGACATGAAGAGAGAAGAGAGAAACCATCTTTTTAAGCAACATGAACATTTGACACTTGATTTCTGAAAAGAACCCAACACTGAATAAGACCTCCATTTTTAGTAGGGAAATTTATATAGTAATTAACTAACAAGCCAAAAGTCACAGGAGATATTCACTCAGTGACAAATGCAAGAAAATGATTCTAGCCTACCTGGGTCTGATGACCTTCCCCAAGTAACTCACTCTCTTTCAGAGACAAACAGGTAAGCAGTAGATTTTAATAAGAGCACTCACCAAAAAGACCATCTGGAAGGTAAACAGATTTACATTTTCAATCAGACTATATTGGAACATATTTTCCCCCCGCACTGTAAAAACTCTGCTTTAATAATGAAGGTTGTTTTTCTCAGAGCACCTCAGCCTACTTCTTTTAAACACCTCTTCATTTCGAGCTAGATTCTTTGGGCTTGATTGATTTTAATGTTTAAAAGCTTAATTCTGAGAGCTGTTTGATTGCCTAATCTGGAGCTGCCGCTATGTGGGTTTGTAGTTCAACTTGTGGGATGGGGGCCGGGGGCAGAGAAAAAGGATTTTTTTTACAGAGTTTTCAGTGCAGAAGGGAGAGAACAAAAAAGACCAGGAAGGGAAATTTTTACAATTTCCAGGACCCTTCAGCATACATATAATGAAAACACCGTAGAACTGTGTTTTCTGTTTCTGTTTCCTTCTGTCAGTCATTAATCATAGCTCCTTAAATGTAGCTAGAACTTTCTACCTTGTCGTTCAAGCCAGAAATCCGCATGGACCCCTTGCATTCATTCCTTCTCTCCCCAACATGATCAGTTACCACCATTTGTTTATTCTACCTACTGAATGTTTCTTGAATCCAGTTTACCCCTTCTCCTTCCCTCCTGCCCCTCCCTTCCTTGAGATCCCATGTACCTATGGCTGAGCTGCTTCAACACTCTCTTAACTAAACTTCTCAGATCTTGTCTTGCTCCTTCTCAATCTGCTGGAAACTTCCATGGCCTCCATTGTCCACAGGACAAGCTCGGGCTTAGCTGAGTACATTCTTTATGAGCTACTGCTGAGGCTGACTGTCATGGGGGTCGGGGGTAGAGAGAGAGGTGAAAGGTGAGACCAGAGGAGTGGGCAGGAGATTTTTGGTCATGATAAGGTCATGGTAAGTTTAGTCATTATCCTATGAACATTAGGAAGTCACAAATGGTTGATTTTATTTTTTTATTTTTTTTTTTTAAGATTTTATTTATTTGAGAGAGAGAGATAGCGAGAGCAGGAACACAAGCAGGGGGAGTGGGAGAGGGAGAAGCAGACTTCCCGCCGAGCAGGGAGCCCGATGTGGGACTCGATCCCAGGACCCTGGGATCATGACCTGAGCCGAAGGCAGACGCTTAACGACTGAGCCACCCAGGCGCCCTCAAATGGTTGATTTTAAGCAGGGACCTGGCATGAACAGATTTGCAAAATCTGTTTTGTTAAAAGCAAGGGTTCTTGAATTAAAATAAAATAAAATAAAAATAAAAGCAAGGGCTCTAGAATCAAATTTAAATTCAAAGTCTGACCATGCCACTTAGCTGTGTGTCCTTGGGTAATTTATTTAACCTTTCTGAGCTGGTTTCTTCAACTATAAAATGGAGGTAAAGACCCCTATGAGATAGGCACAATTGTGACATCTAAATGAAGTAGCGCTTAGCATACTACTCGGCACACAGTAAATACCCTACTAATTATAACTAAATATTATTAATAATAACTCTTAATCTTCATGTTTTTTTCCAAGAAGCCTTCCACGTACCTTCAAGGCTGAGTTAAGCCTCCTTCCCAGTGCTCTAGTAACACCCTGTATTTATCCCTGTTTGTAGGACTTAGGATTTTGATCCTAATTGCCCATTAAGATTGCCTATGTGGGGACGCCTGGGTGGCTCAGTTGGTTAAGCGTCTGCCTTCGGCTCAGGTCATGATCCCAGGGTCCTGGGATCGAGTCCCGCTTCTCCCTCTGCCTCTGTCTCTCTCTCTGTGTCTCATGCATAAATAAAAAAAAATAAAATCTTTAAAAAAAAAAAAAAAAGATTGCCTATGTGTTCTTTCCCCCACTGAACTATAGCTTCCTAAGGCTGGGAACTATGGCTGATATGGTGAAAGTTCCTTCCATATTTACTGAATAAAAGAATATCTTAGATTGCTTCATACTTCGATTTGCATGATCCCTTTTATCCTATCTTTATTCCCACTTTACAGTTGAGGAAACAAAAGCTCAGAAAAATCCAGTTCTAAGCACAAAGTCCTATGGTCAATTATGTGAGAGCTGCAACCTGTCTCTTTCTTGTATACCACCATGGCCTGGAAGATGGAGAAGCTGAGAGCAGTAACGCCCTCTAAAACGACCTTCCGAGAGGAAAACGGGTGTTTTCACAAAGCTTCATGAGATGACAAAGTGACGAATAAAACATTTCAGCTGGAAAAATAATAGGTAGCCAGAAATCAACCCGAATCCTACCAGAAATAATAATTCCAGGAAATGGAGCTACATACTCAAAAGGGAATATACTCCAGGATACACATAATAAAGACACCTTGGCAATGCTTGTGCCTTTGTGGCCAAGCCAGGGAGGGATTGAATTTAAAAGCAGATTTCAAGGAGGACATTTGCCCATGCTAGCCCATCCTAAGGAGTGTGCCAACCCACCCCACAATGTTCAGCTCCCTGCCACATAACCGTGAAGCCGATCACAACAAAACTCCAAAGTAATTACAATGAAAATTTCCAAGGGGGAAAGATCAGACTGTGGTAATGCTAGAAGCTGTCCACGTAGGTCAGTTGGCTTGAATGTCACAGCATGGTGCCAGTGAAGCCAAAGTTGATACTGGGATGGGCCAGTTGGCTTTGCATTGAGGGGGAAAGATATTCTATGGTCACTGGCTAGAATCTTCATCCTCACTTGTCTTGCCAATGACAATATTTGGGATCAAAAGGGAATTGGGTAAAAGAGTTTAGAGAACTTAATGTCAATCTTGACAACCAGGACTGACATTCAGGCAGCATACATCAATCTAGACAGCCAACTGTCAGAATAAAAAAATTATTAAAAAATAAAAAAACACTTCTGGACTAGTTGGCAAATAGCACTGAATCCCCTGAGTGCCTCCTACATCACACCAGCTGCCCAGCCCCTCCCCCAAGCAAGAGTGAGAAGTGCCAGGAAAGGAAAAGAAGTATCGTTTCCATGAGTTTCCAGGATTTTATAGGATTTGCCAAATGTGTCCAAAATGAAGCAATGTTTATCAGTTTGTATATTTTTCAATTTAAATAAAACATCGAATGAGAAAAAAAAGTCTCAATGTGCATCTTGAATTTTGGTTCCAACATTAGTTTTCCTGGGAATAGAAAGGTTTTTCCATGAGAATAATGCCAGCAAATATTTACTGGGAGCTTTCTTAGGTGGGATCCCCCTGAACAGAGCTTGAGACAAGGACTTGGGGGCCGGCAGTTTATTGGGAGGTGATCCCAGGAAGCAGAAGTGGGGGAGGGACGATAATGATGACAGCTGGAGAAAAGTCAGTGAAAAGGTGCATTGCTGAGTTGGTTAGTGCTGTGGGCAACAGACTCAGTGCCGATTTTGCACCCTCTGGGGTCCGCATAGACCACACCTCAAATTATCCCTCTGAATCAGGGAATGAGAAACTTCTCACCGACTCATGTTTCCCATTGGTTGAGAGTTAAACCTCTGCACTTCCAGTTGCCCCTCTTTGGAAAAGACCCTGAGGCAGAAAAGCTGAGACACTCAGTGGATGCTGCTGGTGGGACTCAGCGGGGGAGAGGGGGGGACCTTCCCCTGTAGCCACAGTGCAGATCCTAGGTGGGCCAAGTGAAGAGGTTTTCTGTAGACCTTACATTCCAAAAGTAGGTCCTATTATTTTCCTCATTTTCAGAAGAAGAGACAGAGACATGGAAAGGTAAAGTATCTTATTAAAGGTCACAGAAATGGCTGAAATTCAAACCTGTGTTATCCAACTTCTGCGTCTAAGCTTTTAAGCACATGAAAATATTGCTTATAATGAGACTTCCAAAAAGAAAAAAAAGAGCAACTATTTGTGGATGGGGGGGAGTGAGGGAGAAACAATAGTAGGGACGATGTTATATAAACACTCCCTTCTTTTTATGGAAATAGAGAAAGATAGCCAATCTGGCTGTAGATTTTTAAAACTCTGAAAAATGTCTCCTAATGACTTGACACAGAATTACACACCACTCCCTGCCCCCAAACTCTCCAATATCCGTACATATTTAAAGGTGCAAATATTGCCCATTATTTCCAGTGGAAGCCCACTGGGTATCGAGGCCACTGATGCTCCACACCACAGCTCTAGGAAGGCTGAGGACCCATTATTTAGTGCAATTCTTGATGCAGTCTATGATTCTTCCTGGCTTGGATTTTTAAAGAGCACTGTTCCCTCTGAAACAAAACAAAAATGTTTTGGATAACGTTAAAGACAGATACATTTAGAGAGATAAGTAGAGCTGTCTTGTCCATGTTCAGCTGGTCTACCGATAGAGCGAATGAGAATTACAATTTGGGATGAATTTATTAACAAGCCCCTCATAGCACTGGGAATGTGGGGGAATATTCTATATGTGATGTGCCAGCCATCTGCAGAGATAAGCAAAGCTGGAGATCAGAGACATTCGGCTCCTGTCAGGTTCCAGGTGAATGATCTCCAGGGAGGCGAGGAGAAACTTTCTGCTCAGGCGATAAAGATCCTGAAATGACATGGTTCCTCTCGTTAGAGCCCTTCTGGCTTTATCTCCTCACGCCCTGTGCTCACTCCCAATTTTACTTCACTGGAAGGTTCTGTAAGTGAATTTGGAGCTTCTGAGTCATGACTGAGACCGAGCAGGCTGCTCTCATGCTCTGCCCCTGGGCCCTCCTGTCCAACAAGGTCTGTCAAGCATGCTGTCTGCCCTTCTTCAAATGAGATGCTGAGGGGACGTGTGACACATTTCCTGTGGGCACTTGGTAAATCACAATTAGGAAGCCACCACCCATACTTTTCTCCTAGTGGGAGAAAAAGAAAGAGGAAATGCTGGAAAGGTCTACAACACCCAAAGAGAAAGAAGCATGTAGGATGCAGCCGTAGAGAAGATAGTGATTGTTTCCAATATGTGATGCTATGGAAGCCGTTGTACCTTGGGTCAGTCCCAAGGGGAAGTGCCATCTGATAAAGCCCAGGCCAACCAGATGAAACGAATTGACAAGTTTTTAACTCGTAAAATCTCACATACATCCAACACGTGTCATGATCTTTTTTCTTTCCTCCCTGCTTTATACACTGCACACTATCCAGCACCCTCTTCCTGAAATTTCCCAGAAACATTTGCTATGATCATTCATCCAGCACATATTCCTTCCCTTCCCTCTCACACTGTGGGACAAGGAGGCTTCCCACCCCCACTGATGCTGGACCGGGCCATGTGACTTGTTTTGGCCAATAGAATATTAGCAGGTGCAAAAGAGGTAGAGGCCTTAAGTTTGCTTGTGGGTTTTGGCTTGAGCCCTTTTGCTCGGGTGATCTACTGTGACAGCACGCCCTGGGTCTTTTCTGCTCATTCCATGTGGGCCCCGGATCAAGCATAAACCCTGGAACCAAGCCCAGGGAGCCCACAGTCCAAAGCAGAACCACCCAGCTAAGCGCAGCCACCATCAGCCTGCCTACAGCCAACAGCAGACCCATGTGCAGAAACCTCTGTTGTTAGCCACGGGGTGTTAAGTCACCTGTCCTTGGCCACCGTGTTTCTTTGTCCTTCTCTTTCAGTCTTTCTGATTCTAATTCACAAAAACCCAAAAGAATGGCATCCCTCTCTTCAGAGGAGAAGAAAGGGAAAGAAACACAATGGAGGAAAACCAGAATCTTCTCCAAGACACAGAGAAAGGAAAAAAGGCTGGAACCCTTCATGGGTTGGTAATTGCTGAATTGTCACCTGCATAATAATAGCTGCCATTTAGCTGTTCTGTGACAGGCACAGTATTAAACACTTCATAAACCCCAACATAATGGGGCGCCTGGGTGGCTCAGTCATTAAGCATCTGCCTTCGACTCAGGTCATGATCCCAGGGTCCTGGGATCGAGCCCCACATCGGACTCCCTGTTCAGCGGGAAGCCTGCTTCTCCCTCTCTCATTTCCCCTGCTTGTGTTCCCTCTCTTGCTGTGTCTCTGTAAAATAAATTAATAGAATCTTTAAAAAATAAATAAATGAACCTCAACATATTGAATCCACCCAGTATCCCAAGGAGTCAGAATAAATATCACCATTTGACAGAAGGAAAACTGAGTCTTCCTAAGGTCGCCTATCTTGTTATTAAGGGAGCCAGAGCTGGGATGACAACTCTGGTTTAGGCAAATCCCATCTTAGCGAGCAACCTAGACGGTGAACCAGTCTTAAAATGAAATACCATTCTTCAATGTAACAAATTGGCAAAGATTAGAAACACTCTGAGTCCTGGCACAAGTTTGAAAGCGGCATCCCATAAAATACAGGTGAGAATGCAAATTGGTGCTAACGTTCTGGAAAGCAACCTGGCAATATTTATTAAGAACCTGAACATTCGCCTACCCTTTGAACCAGTAATCCCACTTCTCTGATTACATTCGAAGCAACTCATCAGAGACGCTGCCAAAGATTCACGTTCAAGGTTGTTCTTCTTCAAGACGTTGCTTACCCCAGTGAAAAATTGAAATCAAGAATGTAGGATAGTTGCAGAATAGTTAAATAATTGGCATAGCTACCATCTGGAACAAGATGCAGTCTGTAAAATATGATTAAAAATCACATTTTAGCGGGCGCCTGGGTGGCTCAGTCGTTAAGCGGCTGCCTTCGGCTCAGGTCATGATCCCAGGGTCCTGGGATTGAGTCCCGCATCGGGCTCCCTGCTCTGCGGGGAGCCTGCTTCTCCCTCTCCCACTCCCCCTGCTTGTGTTCCCTCTCTCGCTGTGTCTCTCTCTGTCAAATAAATAAATAAAATCTTAAAAAAAAAAAAAAAAAAAAATCACATTTTAGCAATAGGAAGAAAAGTTGGTGCTCCGGGCTGAATGTGTGTGTCCTCCACCCAAATTCATAGGTGGAGATTCTCCCCTCCAAGGTGATGGTATTAGGAGGAGGGGGCTGTGGGAGGAGATTAAGTCCCAAGAGTGGAGCCCTCAGGGCTGAGATTAGTGCCCTTATACACGAAGCCCCAGAGAGCTCACGTGTCCCCTCCACCACGTGAGGACACCGCAAAGGGTTGCCATCTACAAATCACGAACTGGGTGTTCACCAGATACTGAGTGCTCTGGCAAATTGATCTTGGATTTGCCAGCCTCCAGAGCTGTGGGACATATATTTCTGTTGTTTGCAAGTCAGTAGTCTCAGGTATTTTGTTATAGCAGCCCAAATGGGCTATGACAGTTTGCAATACTGTCTAAATGGGGGTGGGGGTAGGATATAAAGCTGACTATAATAATCTGACTCCAGTTTTGGAGAGAGTAAGGTAATACAATAGAGAGAATGCATTATTTCTGCATGATGATTATTATTTCCTATGGGAGTTTTTTGCATTTTCTTTTTTTTTTTTTTTAAAGATTTTATTTATTTATTTGAGACAGAATGAGAGAGACAGAGAGCACATGAGAGGGGGGAGGGTCAGAGGGAGAAGCAGGCTCCCTGCCGAGCAGGGAGCCCGATGCGGGACTCGATCCCGGGTTCCAGGATCATGACCTGAGCCAAAGGCAGTCGCTTAACCAACTGAGCCACCCAGGCGCCCCAGTTTTTTGCATTTTCTAAACATTTTTTGTATTTCTCAAATTTTATAGAATAAGTGAATATTACTTTTGTACCTAGAAAAGCATCCTGAAAATATATATCTTTTGAAAAAGCCGGCAACTGTTCTCCCTGTCAGATATAAGCCCCCATGAAGACAGGTTTCTTCATCTGTTTGTTCACTGATGTGTGCCCAGAATAGTGTCTGGCTCTTCAAATGTGCTCAGCAAGTATTTGTTGAGTGAGGGAAAGGTACAGCGTGCAGCATAGGCAAATCCAGCATGTATGCTGAGATTACCCATCACCCCATAAACAACTGCCTTCAAAACAACCACTTTAGAAGACTCATACTTTCTGTGGGCCAGAACTTCACACAGGACACAATGCTTACCTTGCTCCTCGGTGTCTGGGGCCTTAGCCAGGAAGACATGACGAGCCAGACGTGACTGGAAATGTTAAGAGCAGGAATCATCTAGAGGCTTCTTCTCTCACGTGTCTGGTGCCTGGGATGGGATGAGTCAGAGGCTGGACTCAGCTGGGACTCCCAGCGGAAGCATCTACACACACGCCATGTCTCCAGACAGCTTGAGCTTCCGCAGTGGATTTTGCACAAGCAAGAAATGAACGCTTGCCGCGCTAAAACACTGCTACTTTGGGATTTGTTGCTGCAACAGAGCCTACCATATTCTGGACAAATACAGAGCTATGTCATGTAATGAGCTGTACCTGAATTTACCTTGTCGTCTTGTCTCTGTTAGCCTGGAGGTCAGCCTGAGCAATGTCTTTCTGTTTCATCGTGGGCAACCTGCAAAGCAGAGCTGCCGCGCACTGAGGCACGTGGTAGGCGTGACACAGACCAGGGTGCCCACCCTGCCACGCCACATACATGTGTGGCTGTGGACAGGTTACGGAATCTCTCTGAGCCTCAGTTTTCTCATCTGCAAAATAGGAATGATGATGTCAGCGCTGGTCTCAGGATTCTTGTAAGAATGAAATGAGATGAGGTACCTATTATATGGGACTCGGCACAACAAAGCACTTCTTTTTTTTTAAAGATTTTATTTATTTATTTGACAGAGAGAGACACAGCGAGAGAGGGAACACAAGCAGGGGGAGTGGGAGAGGGAGAAGCAGGATTCCCGCGGAGCAGGGAGCCCGATGTGGGGCTCCATCCCAAGACCCTGGGACCATGACCTGAGCCAAAGGCAGACGCTTAACGACTGAGCCACCCAGGCGCCCCAACAAAGCACTTCTTAAATGTTCGTTGTTGTATTAGTTCTGCTGTTATACGGTGTCCAGAATCTCTCCATCTGATGATTAGGATGGCATCAGCTATGCACAATTAAAAGAAAAAACATCTCGTCCCATTCAGAGAGGATTTAGCGTGTTTCCTGTGGTTTGGGTTTGGGGGAGGAGGGGAAAGGACAAAAGAGGGGATGGAGTCCTAAAGCCATAGGTAAGAAGTGAGGAAAAGACTTCCCCTTTTGATGTACGAAATATCTACTTATTTCTATACCACTTCGTTCCATAGGAGAAGAGTGAAGGCAGATTTCATGCCATCTCATAATTTGGAAACAAAAACGGACACTAAAACAAGAATGGGGACATAAACTAGAAGCAGAAAGTAGCTCCGTGGGAGCGTCGCTGCAGACTTGGGCCAGGTGTCGCAGGAAGGGCCTCCTGCTCTTGCACAACGCAGGCGCCGGGCTCCCCGTCACGCCATGCCCAAGGTGGGCTCCCGAGGGAAGGGCGGTGAGCTCAGCTGCTGGCAAAGGTGACTTCAGGATGGTGCTGGCCATGTGTGCTGAGTCACCCAGGGGTACAAGGCACAGCTGCCAGGCCCCGGGGGAAGAAATGACAAGAAGCATCCAATTTGTGTGTTCATCACCAGTGCTCAGATCCAGAAGAATGTCTAAAAAAATCTCTCTGGCTTGCACTTTTTAGGCCATTTAATTTTTTATTGTTGAGCACGAACAATGAAACAGAGCAGTTTCCTGTTTCTTGGCCCCAACCCCCCACTGCTGAGGAATTTGGGTTTAAATTGCCAGAGAGGAACATTTACATTCTATAAATTAGCTTCACTAAAGATGCTTAAGCGTTTATGAAAACATTCCCATTTTATACTCAGCTTTATAAAATCTTAAAGGAAAAAAAAAATCCCAAACTGCCATGAGAAGCTAAGCTGGCAGAGAGAGCAATCTGCTCAGTGCAAATATGCCAACTGCTTTACAAATGAGTAATATGGAATCAGGATTAAGAGCCTGCAGATCATTTATCAGTGACAAGGATTCTTAGCCTCTGTACTCCAGGCCATGGAGACTCTCACAGGCTAAATCTTATGCCTCAGAAGCAATATACAGTATTAACTCATTTATACCCACATTAATTCCAGTGGCAGGGAATCCCGCTGTGTCCCACCTCGGGTGCCCAGGACAGGTATTTTGATGTACAGCAAAGAGTTTGACTTCCGGGGAGACCCGGGCTTAACTCCTGGTTTAGCTACTAACCAGCTAGTGACCTTAGACAGTGGAACTAACCACTCAGAGACTCAGTTTCCTCCTCTGAAAACTGGGTACAATAATGACATGCAGGTACTCATGAGGGATAGTTCTCCTGATATCTTCACTTCTGGACAAACAAAATAAAGGCAACAAGACTACAGAGGAGTTCCATCATGTATGCATTCAAATAAATGTGTTCAGACACACATGCCCTGCCATCGAGAAAAAGAGTGTGTGCCAAAGAAAGAAAATGAGAAGCTCTCCTTCATTTACTTTTATATCCCCTTCCCCATATTTTTCTGACTAAACCTGGGCCTTCTCTGGCTCTAGGGTAAAGAGGTCACGGCCAAAAGCAAAGAGAGACTAAAGAAATTAATTTTGGCTTGTGATTCCGAGGGTGTTGGTTTAAGAATAATTTTGACTCTTGACTTTATAGACATTTCCCCTTAAGTGCTTACTTTAAAGTCTTTGGCCTTCCCATTCTGCAGCCCCTGAACCCCTAAACACACAGTTCTCATTACCCCCTTAATGTCAGGTAGGCGGTTGGCCCAGGAACATAAGCATTGTTGCTGTCTGGCTGCTAGGCCAACAGACCGTGTTTCGTAGTCTCACTTCTTTGGACATCAGATACCAGACCCCTGACAGAGAGGGGCCGAGGGCCGGCACAGAGGTTCTTGTTCACTCAAACTTATTAAAGCATCCAAAGGGTTTCCAGCACATTCCACCTGCTTTTTATCTTTTCTGTCTGTCAAAATTAGGTGATTGCCCTGATGGATAAAAATCATGTCTGAAGCTCCACGCTGAGCCGCACTTAGAGGTTACTACTTCCAAGGATGAATACCATATGTAATAATCCTGCCTGCTAACCACACGCTATCACTCTTTGCACCGTTTTATCTTTAATATGATACATTTATTCTCATTGCATTTCATCACAGCCTCAATGGACAATGGCTTAGCAGAGAGGCAGTGCTTGCTTAGGAATGTGCTAGACCAGCATTTCCAACAGAACTTTCTGGGATGATGTAAGTTTTCTCTGGTCATATTTGGCAATAGCATTTAACATGTGACTGGTACAACCGAGAATCGGAACTATAAATTATATTTCATTTTAAGTAATTTACATTTGGACATCATTGTCCTGAGTGGCTATTTGCTACCTTATTGGACAGCACAGTGCTAGACGCTACCCACTTAGGACTTGCGCTGGACCAGTGTTGTCCAATAGAAATACAATGGGAACCAGAGATGTAATCAATTTTACTAGTAGCCACACTTAAAAAAAAGGAGAAAAAAAGAAATGAAATTAATTTAAATAATATACTTTATTGTTATTGACTCTTCAAAATACTATCATTTCAACATGTGATCAATAAAATATTAATGACATTTTTTACATTTTTTTCCACACTAAGTCTTCAAAATTTGGTGTACATTTTATAATTACAATATATCTCAGTTCAGACTAGCTATATTTCAAATGTTCAACGGCCAAATGTGGCTAGTGGTTACCATATTGGACAACACAAGGCAGATATTAGCTACCCTGGGGCTAACTTTTCTACCTGTAACATGGGCATGTTTACAGCAACTATAATCTAAAACACCCTTGTATTTAACTAAGGGATGCTAAAGAATTTTTAACACAGAGTATTAAACACAAAACCAAACTCACTACATTTATTTTTACCAAAGTATACATAGCTATGCAAAATATCTGGAGTTTCCTTTCCTTTCTGTGTTTCTTGGTCTTTTGCTTTGAATTACATAAATTCACTAATTTCACTAACATGTCAATATTTACTGCTAATTATACAAGAACAGTTCTACAACTTGAAGAAATGCAATGTGATTGTGTATCAACATTCTTAAGCTCAGGGCCTAGTAATTTCCATATCAATAATTTCCATTAGTGTAATGGGACACAATAGAAGCTGTTCCTGGAATGAAAATGTATAATGAAAAAAGCAATCTTAGAGAATCACTTGGCAGCAAAGTAGGTAACCAATAAGCCAATGACCTGATCAATGGGTATTAGGTACATTAAAATGCAGAAGATGATTCAGAAGTGTCCATTAGCAGGAATTTTAACAAATAAATTACATAAAAATAATCAATACAGCTGGCTCACAGTGTAACCTGTAACAGTGGATTCAAAGGCAATTGCAAAGATTTGCATTGCTCACACTTGAACGCCTTCTCAAGTTCAGCATTGCAAACTACACCTCCTCCCCCATCTTGAGTCCCTTCTTTAATGCTTTTTCTAAATTAGGTTGTTGTTTCATTCTTACCACGCACTCATGAAAAATGGATAAAGGCAGTCATGTGGGTTTTCTGTCTCTCCAGGACACACCTTGCTGAAACATGCTCAATATTTGTTAATGGCTTTGAGGCAGGAGCCATGAAGGTACAGCTTTTGCTTTGGAAGACAGAGGCAAAGAGAGACAATACTTGAGAAGGAGGTAGCATGGGGAAGGGGGGGCAGTTGTAAAGTCTGGATGGTGCCTTTTAAACTTGGGACAGGAAAATTGTCTTGTAATGATTGTCCACAATGTCAGCCTGGCTCTCCACTAGAGAAAGGGAAGCAGAATACAGTGCCTATGGCCTTGGACTCTGCCAGACTAATCAGAATCTTTCCTTCCACTTTACAACAGTTCGCGTCCTTTGATTTTGTTCATTCAATAAGCGTTTATGCATTACAAACTTAGCAGACTGGAAGAAGACAGGATAATGATACCACTATTATGTATTATTTAGCTGGTATTAAGCTTTCATTTGCTTCTCCGGCAGAAGAAAGGTTGTGCTTTGCTTAGGAAAGCAAGCAGGACTGGGCTACAAGTCATCATGCTCTGCCTTCAAGGGGTTTAAACGATCCTAGGATACCGCAGGGAACCCGGGAGCCCCTCATGTCTTTCTTCTCTTCACTTTGTTAGAAAGGAAGCAGAGGGCTAGCCTTTACTGAACACCAGTTAGGTATCAGGCACCCTGCTAAGCACAGGTAGGTAATACCTAATTTTATTGACTCCCCCCCCCATCCCACCACCACAAAGTTGTTGCTAGTAATGGAAAAAATACATTATTTTAAACAGAGAGAGGAGAAAACCCTCTGCTCCTCCCAGTAGCAAAATCCCAAGATTCCAGAAGACAAGGTCAGTAGAGCCCTTTGATACTTTTTATTCCTAACAAGGAAATTAATCTAGAGGTGGTGAGGTGAGGCTCTTAGCTACCCCTCTTTAATGTTCAGGCAATGGGGCGCCTGGGTGGCTCAGTTGGTTAAGCGTCTGCCTTCGGCTCAGGTCATGATCCTGGAGTCCCGGGATCGAGTCCCACATCCGGCTCCCTGCTCGGCAGGGAGCCTGCTTCTCCCTCTGACCCTCCCCCCTTTCATGTGCGCTCTCTCTCTCATTCTGTCTCAAATAAATAAATAAAATCTTTAAAAAAAAAAAAAAATGTTCAGGCAATGGTAGTGGTATTACTGGGTGCCAGGATTAAGCCATTTAAAGTGAGATCAGAAAAAGCAAGAAACATCATCCTTTCAAAGAAGCAAATACTATTAGGTCTCAAGAAGTACAATTTGAATACGTCTTTGGGGTAATTTCCAGAAAAGGGAAAGAGCCCATTAATTATGCATGTAAAAGTAAGCAACACATCCATTGTTTTTGAGAGAATCTATGAAATAACTATTAAAGGGATGTTAAAGGATAATAATTTTAAAGGTAAAATCATAATTCATAGTGATACAAAATGAACACATGTCAAAGATTTTACTTCCTTCATTCATTAATTAGGGAACCAGTAAGATGATAGGACAGGTTGAAAGGAGGATTCATAAGGCAGGTACCTACACAGAGAGGCTGATACAAATTTGCTTAGTAGATGCAAAACTGGCGGGAGGGAGGATGGTGGGGACCATTTTCAAAATTCACTTGCGTGTTGTGGTAGGCGGAATCCTGAGATGCCTGGCCCCTGGTGCACATATCCCGGATCGTCCCCTCCCCTTATGGATGGGCGGGACTGTGGATCTGATGGATTTCTCCCCACGATTAGGTTACAGCAGGTAACAGAGGTGAAGGGATTTTGCAGATGTAATTAAATCTCTGAGACTCTGAATTAATCAAAAAAGAGATTATCCTTGAGTGGGGCTGACCTAATTAATCGAATCCTTAAAGACTACTGGACCCTTCTTAAAGGAAGAGATTTGAAGTATGAGAGATTCTGCTGGCCTTTGAGAAGCACACTGCTGAGCTAGAGAGGACCACATGGTAGGGAATGGCAAGGGGCCTCTAGAACCTGAGAAGTGACACCAGCAAGAAAGCAGGGACGTCAGTCCTATAACAGCAAGATGAATTCTGCCAACCACCAGTGAGCTAGGAAGATAAACCTGAACCACAGATGACGTCAGTGTGCTGAAACCCTGGGCAGAAGACCCAGCTAACCTGCGCCTGGACTCCTGACCCCACAGAAAACCCAGGATCATACATGAATGTTACAGGAAGCTGTTCAATTTGTGGTCGTTCGTTAAACAGCAACAGAAAACTCATATACATGTCTACAGAAAAGAATTACTTGTATTGCTATGGCTGAGCTACAACTTACAATGTTGCAAAACGGCTCAAGGCAATGAAAAGTGCAGAGACCTCAGAATCAACCTGGAAGACAATGCCTAGGTTTTCAATGGATGCATCCAGTAACCCATTTGGTCCTTACCAGGAGCAATATTTCATTTGGTAAAGTGCCTCTTTCACAGACAACACTGCTTGATTTTATTTTTTATTTGAAGAAAACCTTTTTTGTTTTTCCTTGGAATGGATTTAGACTACACTTTAATTTGTTTTTCTGGGCGTGTGAGGGGGTGGGGGGTGGGGGATGGCTCCCTTCCAGGGGTAACAGAGTGGAAATCTACAAAAGCTCCAGAAAGCACCAGCAGGGCTGAGCACCACCCATCAGTCACTGCCGAGCAAATGGAACTGGGCATAATTCAGCCTGGGCTATGAGGGTGATGTTCCAAGTGCAGTGAAAAGTTGAGGCTGATCTCATCCACTCATCCATTTATTCCCTCAATAAACAAATCCAGTGCCCACCTGGTTCTAGACAGGGAGACAGTGCCCAATGGACACAACACACTCCCCATCCTCACAGAGTTTACACCATGCAGTAGCAAAAATAACCCAGATTTGGAGATCTATATTGAAAAGTACCAGATTTGGAGAACTATAGATTTGACCATTGTGGTTAGCCATGAAGACTTTCCTGAGGTTTAAAGGTTGAGACCACAGCCCTGTGGGAAGAATTTCAGAGATCATTCGGTTGCTAATCCTCCTAGGAAGAGGCAGATCCAGGCATAGCGAAGGAGAGTGATGACTCCGGGTCTTCAACTGGTAGGTGCGCAGGTGCCAGACCCCTAAGGAAATACAAATCTGATCCCTGATGTTGGGTTTAGCCTCCGCTGCCCCATGGAGGCTGCCCTGCACCCCTGGATAAATAAATCCAGAAAACAGAAGATAATACATTATGTTCTCTTATGCTGCTCTGTCTACCTCTGCAGTTAGTAATAATACTTACACGTGGAAGCACTTTGCATATAGTAACTTATTTAATGTTCACAATAGCCCGTGGAGGGAGCTACTGTTACTACGCCCATGCTACAGATGAGGAAGCTGACGCAGGGAAAGGTGAGGTGACTTCTCCACAGCTGCACAGCTACTGAGTGCGAGAGCCGGGACTCACGCCCAGACAGTCTGGCACCAGAGTCCTCGCTCCTAACCTTCCCAGGGAGCCGTCTTTGTAATAAGGGTTCCCTTGGGCATGGGCAAGAGCCACATGTGGGAGTAGTTCTCAAGCATACTCTGCCTTGCGATTTACTTCGATTACCCCAAAGCTCCAGTATCCCCAGTAGCAGGAGTCCACGTCCGGCTGTCCTAAGGGAAATTAAGGGATTTTTATATTCACCTCCGGCCGCAGCGTGGGGTCATGCTGACTGCACCCCAGGTAAAACTAAGAGTTATTTTACCATCCTTGCAAATCTCTCATCTACTTCAAATTGCTTCTTGCCTCATCTCTGAGCCTCTGCTTTCTCCCCCGGGTGTTCTATCTTAAATGTATACTGCTCATGTCCCCACTAGGGTCCAACCCCGGGGGCACGAGCTGTGATGGCAAGCCCCTGCAGCTGCCCACAAACAGTCAGTCATACCAACGATGACAGAGGGTTTCAAGTTTCCTGTTTACAGTCACCGTCCAATGGGGAGCTCTCCGGGAGAAATTAAAGACTGGCAACAAATTAACAAGGGTTCAGTTATTTTACAAGGGAGAACAATGGTTCCTCTGACCACTTTTGATTCATTGCATCTCTGGTTTCCATGGAGCATCATAAAAGGATCTATGTGTGTGTCAAGAGAATGGATGGAGAGAAGCGGCCCCAGGCAAACAGGAGAGGAGGCTTCTGCCTGATGGGTCTTCATCCGAAAGTGAGTAATCCCCAGCACTTGGTATTCAGTTCCTGAGTCGCCGTGCAGGTGGCTGCCCTGCCTGGGAAAATGACAATGACTAGTTCCAGTGGTTGCTTTCTCCCCTTCTCAGAAGATCTTTGCCCCCGAGTTGTGGTCCCTTTACAGGCTTATTTATGCTTGCCTCCATCTTTTCCCTTTTTAGCAACTTGTTGGAAAAGCTGCGTAGGCAATCAGAGGGGACTGCTGAACTGCCTCTGCGAGGGAAACAGTTGAAGAATTTTCAGGGGCTGACTCTGGAACTTAAGGGTTCTCTGGCTCTCTGGCTGCCCGGAACCCGTCCCAGCTTCTTCTTACAACTCCACCACCCCTTTCCCCCTTCTCCGTCACGTGATTTTAGAAGGTTTAGAGCCTTGACTCAAGGGAGGAGCATGTGATTTAGGCTCAGCCAATCAGTGCGTGGCATTCCCTTGACCGCCAATGATTGGTTCATTGATAATCATGTGACTTAATTGGAGCCATTTAGAGAGGCAGTAAGGGTTTCGGTGGGAATTCTGGGAAGGAGATTCTCATTTTGTTCTTGCTGGACTCGACTGAGGTGTGAGGCTGGAGACCAGGTAACCTTCTTACTGCCAAGAGGGAGCAGTGGTCTTAGACTACGGTCAAGCTAGGAAAAGAACAAGAGAGACACCGACTCTTGAGTACGGTGCCTGAGCTCTGGAATCAGTCTATGTCTGAGCAAGCCCTGTTTCCAGACCCTCGGATACGTTATTCAATACCATTTACTTCGGGCTTGTACTGTCTTGGATTGGATTTTGTTTCTTGCAACTGAAACAGTTGCCTGTTGCCCTATAGAGAAAATTGAGAGAAAGCTTTGAGAATAAGAGCTGCCTGAAGAAGGGCCATTCACAGCCCTTCAGCCAGGAAAGTGATCCTCACCTGAGGGTATTGGTCCCTTTACATTTATCGTGAGAAAGCAAAATCTGCAAAATACACTTTTAGAGCCGTTAGCTTTTCCATTCCCTTCCATCTAAACCTGACATTTTTATGGCGGGGAAATCTGTCTAGTTTATTATTCAAGTTATTGCTGGGCCTACCTTAAAGTGAACAGACATGGGTTGAAATCCTCAGTAAAAGTCTTCCGTATCTTTTTTTTTTTTTTTTTTGGTCACCATGCCTTCTAAGTGCTTCCGGTATCCTCTCAATTATACCATCTTTCTAGCTAAGTGATGGTATATGAAGACATTTGGCAGGGGACCCAGAATCACCTGAATCATGCCTTGGCCTACCAAGCCCATCTCTCCCCAGTGCCCCAGGGGAGCTGTAAGTAAGTTATTTTTAGAGAGAGCTTTGGTCCAAAACCTGAATGGAAATTCAAGTAAGTAAGGTTGGACCTCATGTTCTTTCTCTTCATTGTTCGGTTCCAATGCTGAAAGATAACCAGTCAGTTGACCTAGACCTTCCTTTTCTGGGAGTGCTAAGCCCAGAAAATTAACTGTTTTGGTTTGCTGGTATGGGGTTAGGATAAGCCACTCCATCTTGGGCCCAATCTGGTTACAGAGTCAAGAACTCTGAATCTGCTTCCAGTGGGAGGATGAATATATGTCCAAGGAGAGAGAAAGTGAAGAGGTGGGGAGAGGGGCATCTAGGGCCACCCTGCCTTTCTGGCCACAAGGAAGGCAGAGAACAAGAGCCTATTCATATGTTACATGTGCTGTAACCTTATTTCTGTTGAAATGTCCACCTTTGGAAAGTTGTGAGCCAATAACTGTCTTGGAATTAATCAGATCCATACTCTCTCAGAGCAGAACAAAGCAGGAGGTAAAACAAGAATTTCTGAAAGGTTGTTCTTCATAGTTATGTTATCAAATTACGATAATGCTGGCTAAGATAACAAATCATCTCTAGAATTTCAACAGCCTAACACAATACAAGTTTACTTCTTATTCGTATAACAATCTAAGGTGGATCCTTCTCACTGACGGGCTGCTCTCCTATACTTAGTGATTTAAGAACTCAAGTTCCTTCAGTGTATGTAAGGCTCCACTTTAAGTTTAAGTTAATGGCTTTCAACTTTCATCGTACTTTGTCATGACCTGATGAGCTTTAAAAATGCTAATACATGGGCCCCACCCTAGGAGATTCTGATTTCCCTGGTTTGAGTAGCTGCTTGGGCACCCGTATATTTAAGATACCCCCAGAGGAGTACGAAGGTATTTCACTAGAGCGTTCCCCTAAGGCAGTTGTTCTAATGCGTGGTCCCCAGACCAGCAGCAACAACGTTTGGGAACTTACACAATGTGCAAATTCTCGGCTCCCAACCACATATGTGGAATAAGAACTCTAGGGTGGTGCCCAGCAATCTGTGTTTTAATAGCTTTCCAATTGATTCTGATGCATATTCAAGTTTGAGAATCACTCTCCCAGAGCCTCAAAGTTCGCTGCATCCAGGTGGAAGGGGAGAGACGGAGTTTGAGGAGCACACCTGCTACTTACCTACCTTGGAATGGCAATGACCTCACAGTCTCTTGGCAATATCCAGTAACGTGGGCCCAGCTAGAGGCAGAGAAGACTGGGAAACGGGACCCTCACTGGGCAGCCTGTTCTTGCCATAATCATACATATTAGAGTTGTCTAGAATTCCACACTGATTCAGGATGGAAGAAAAATGAAAGGCAATTCTAAGTTCTATGTGTAATGTAAATGGTCAAGGCTCCTAGGTCGTGGGAGTTGAACTAAACAAAAACCTGGAAGAAGATATGCAAATTATTTGTTTTGATAGAGAATAGTATGGGTTCCTTTGGACAGAAAAACTAACATAAAAATTTCAATAACTTATAAGCAACATACCCTGTCTTGTAACAGCCATTTTACATTAAAGTGATAAAATCTCTTGAGTTCTCCTGATTAGATCTCTCTCTGATTCACATGGTTTCCATTCACTTCCCCCACCAGCTCAACAGCAACTCTGACAAAGAGATGGGAGATTGTGGATCTGTGGGCACAACAAGGTCCTTTCAGAAGCCAATCCCGAAGGAATCTCCTCACCCAAGCCTCCACAATACTGTGACGGCGAGAACAGACATTAAATAAAGTCCGGCGGTTTGTGGTTCGCGTCCTGGCTTTGCCAATTCTTTCCTGTGTAACCTTGGGTGAGATGTTCAATCTCTCTGGGCCTCAGGTTCCTCTTCTGTGAAAGAGTTAAAAAGTCCCGGTTTGTAGGATTATTGGGACAACTACATGAAATAATAAAGGTGCCTTATATATCTTAGGTCTTCTAATCCCCACTCTTCTCTCCCGACCTTCAGGGTGGGCATAGAACCGTAGAACCCGTGCAGATGACATGGGCCAGATTCTGGTCTCCATTCCAGGAGAATGCCATCTGTTGAGTTTAGGCTGCCTTGTGATACAGAAACAATTCAGGCCATTGTTATCCCCAAAAGGACACATCCAGGTGAAGCTCTTAAGATGCTTTGAGGTTGTCTGAGGGCGGCTAAGTCCCACCCATTCTCAGTAAAGCGATTTATAGTGAGAAGCCTTTCAAGTCAGGCCTGCCTTTCCGGTCTGCTCTTTGGTGGCAGGGCGATGGGCCTTGGGCTCTGTTTGTTGTATGATGCTTGTGGTTTCTACCTGCTCTGGCTTAGGTGGTTTGTTTCATTCGGACTAGATGCCAAGGGGACCATATGGTCCAGTGAGCTAAGAAACAGCAGATGTCTGGGGGGACTTTGTGTTGTCTGTGACACTTCAGAAAGTGACTCCATTAGCCAGTGGTACAGAACAAAAAGAACCTGTCACATTTGAGCACAGAGACATTTGAGCACAGAGACAACTCTGGCCATTTGAATGCTTGAAGCATATGCCAACCCCTGGAAAGCTAAAGTCTAATTTGGGCTTCGTGATTCTTTAGAGAGGTCAAGTGACCAGGGAGGGGCTGGAGAGGAGGTGATACCAGGCAATTACTGGCACTTACAATTTTGTGCATCCAAAATAAAACAGATAGTTCCTAGATGTTTTAATATCCAGATCTCAGAGCCAGTTCGGAGCTTATAACAAAACAGTGACAAACATAGTAAACTCATATACGTACAGCGCCTTCCAATCTATAGAACATTTTTGTAGGGTGCAGGGAAGCTGATCCTTTCCATTTCCTGGGAGCACATGAGTTATATCACACTTACTTGATTGGTCAGAGATCCTTGGGTGGCATGGAATATATACCCACTACAAGGTATCCGCTGCATGTTTTCCGGTGGCAGGCAGCACTTCCTACGTAATGCAGCCCTGCATCAAAGGGGTGTTTTTCTCCCCAGTCTTGTCCGAAGCTGAAGCTTGGCAGTCGATCCTTGCTGCCAAGTTTACAACATGGTTGGGATGATGAGAGCCCTACAGAATTCATGTGAAAGGTAATCCACATCCCCCCCCCACCCCCATGCAGCTGCTCTTAAATCTACAAGGACATGTCCCTACACGAAGTCTCTGGATATTGTACTGAGATCGTCACATGTCATTAACACAGTTCACTTCTGCAACTTAACTGATTGGAAAACCTGATTCAATTGCAAATTTGTTTTTGGCAACTGCATCAGCATCTTCCCCAAATATATTAGAGTTGCTATTGACAGATGGTTCGAGATGGGCCCAGGGAGGCTGTTGACAGATATCTTGAGATGGATCTTATTACATTGACATATCCAAAGAACGTCCCATGGGAAATGTCTTCACAGACTTGGAGGCTGACGGAACAGGATGGAAGCCCTTCAAGAGAATTGCCAATAAAAAGACTGAAAATGGGCACAGCCTTCTGGAGGTAATCTGGCAGTGTGTAGTGAATCTTAAAACATTCATACCCCTTGACCCTATATTTGTCTTTTCAAGTTTTAGTTGAAAGTGCAGCTCAGACATGTGTGCAAAGATTTATGTGTAGAGCTTTTCACTGTGGCATTAGCCACAGAATAATGAAGAACTGCAAATCATCCAAATTCTGCAGTTTGAATACACTGATTATATTTATATCCACGCTTACTTGATAAAAAGAAACCAGGTGAAGGGCTGTTTGGGTAGAGTGATCTAAGTTTTGCAAAAGGAAAAAAACGGGCTGGAAAAAAACATTTTATAAATGTTAATAGTGAGGGTCTCTTGGTGGTTGATATAATGAGTAAATTTTCATCATTTTAGGGTTGTTTTTTTTTTTTGTATTTTTAGTGAACTCCCTGACAATATGCTACTTGAAAGGTCATTTATATAAACAACAATTTATAGAAAATTTTGGATAGGAAAAAAAATCAGCAAGAACCAACACAACTATTTAAATTTTTATATCCTAGGCTCTGCCTTTGTACATGGAAATTTTTTATATAGTCAGAGAATACCCATAGCTTTGTATTCTTTTTTTTTACAATATAAGTAAGAATAACACTAAAAAAATCTGATGAATCTGGAAAATTGTGTGTGTGAGAAAGAGAGAGTGTATGTACCTATACACATATTATAATATAAAATATTAATTGTTTGAAAATTGATAATCAACATATATGGGATAACTCTGATTAAGATCAGAAAATCTGCTTATCCAAAAAAATTTAACTTCTACCTCTTTCTTTTTTTTTTTTAAAGATTTTATTTATTTATTTGACAGAGAGAGAGATAGCGAGAGCAGGAACACAAGCAGGGGGAGCGGGAGAGGGAGAAGCAGGCTTCCCGCTGAGCAGGGAGCCCGATGCGGGGCTCGATCCCAGGACCCTGGGATCATGACCTGAGCCGAAGGCAGACGCTTAACGACTGAGCCACCCAGGCGCCCAACTTCTACCTCTTTCTATAGCCGAACTAACTCTCTGTAGGCTTAAAATCAGGGATATGAAACTAACCCCTCAAATTTTAACCAATTTGGCAGATTTTTGAAATCAACTAAGTATTCTTTAAGAATATAAAATCTGAACACGACTCAACCCACTGGAAAGAGAGAATAATGGATTTGAAAAACCAATGGCTGAAAAATCTATTAAGCATTAGGAAGCAGTAACAGTGGTAAGATTATTTCTGAGCTAGACACACACAAGAAATTGAGGATGACGGCCCAAAACAAGAGGCTGTGGCTGTGGCATTGACTTGATGTCCAT